>NW_022196909.1:29603998-29642748 GCF_008632895.1 Mastomys coucha
TCTTCCAAAATGTTTCTGCTTTTAGATTTAAGCTGAATATCAGCAGAGTCAAGCAGGATAAAGCTTTCTCTCAGAGTACGGCGTTGAATCAGATAAATTGGATCAGCAGTTGAAATGAAAATGTTCTCACAAAATATCACCTGTCATACATTCATGGCTCCAGATCATCACTGCAGCTTCTGCACAGTGGTTTCAAGGCATGGCTGGCTAGGACAACATCACTTCAGCACAGACATGTGTGCACACAGTTGTCCAATTGTGGGAACAAGGAAACACTGGAGACAGCAACATTGGCAGTGTACACAAAGGTATATTGTAAGTTAATAGGTTAATAAAACTCTACAACTGAAGTCAAGGGGCACCTCGCCGGAGTTATATCCAAAGTTACAGCACATTTCCTTAAAATTTAATGTGGCTTTTCCTTCACAGGCAAAGGAATAAAAGAAAAGAATGCCGACATAATCTTTTTAAGCAAGTGAATTTAGCCTTCTACCTGTAATATTCTATTGAAAGAATTTTAGCAAGGTGTAGGCGTTAGCTTACTGAGTGGAAAGGACACTTTTTAATGCAGCCATTATAGCTGGTGAATCCAAACATCTAAAAGCGTTTCTGCTCATTCGTTCCGACAACCTGTCCTCCAGCTCATTATGTAGCAGAGGATGGCCATGAGATCTTGATCCCTTTGCCTCCACCTCGTGAGTCACCATGACTGGTATATGTAAGCTGGCAATAGAGACCACGCCTTTGTGCATGCTAAGTGTTCTTGTGGCATCTCGGATGCTGTCATAAAATACCATGATACAAAGCACCTTGCCAGAGGAAAGGGTTTATCCTGCCTACAATTCCAGGTTAACAGTTCATCATAGCAGTGTACTCACATTCGCCGGAAGCAAAGAGTCACACTCTATCCAGAGCCAAGAGCAGAGAAAAAGAGATGCGTGCTGGTCTGCATTATGTTCGGCTACCTTCCTTTCCTCTGACACGGCTGAGAATCCGTGCCCAAAGATTGTTTCTGCCCTCAGTAGGCTTGACTTCCTATATCAATTAACTAAATTTGTGGTACTCTCTCCCAAGATAGCCGCAAGCCAATCACTCTGATCTTGGGTGATTCTGTGGTGTCTCGGGTTGACCTGTACACTAATGATCACATTGGGCAGGTTCGCTAACAACATAGGTGTTCCGTGGCTCCACCTAAGCATCTTCTTGTTCCTACCTCTCTTGTTTACCCTGAACTTTTGAGAAGATCTTTATCACGTGACCCTTTAACATCTTGGTTTTCTACCTCTTCCCCCCAAGAGAGATTTCTTCCCTTAAGTCACCCTTTCTATTTCCCCTTTGCCTAACCTTCACACTTCTTTGTTTCCCAAGGTCACTTCTTTCCTTAAGCATCATTATTTCTGTTTTCAATTTCAACCCTATACCCCTGTTGCGTCTGCTGAACATTCTCCAAGAGATGGGTTTTAGGCTCTATCTTGCTGTCACTATTTCTTTAAAACAAACAAACAAACAAAACGCCACCCCTTACCCTAATAATTGCTATCTACTTTGCATATTACATTTTTTTGAGACACCTTTCCTCATGAAACAGAGCATGCTTCCCATGCAGAGGCACTTCCGGGATATTTCCTACATCATCCCACTTATCGTCAGGCGCTGGTATTGATCCTTATATTTTTAAGTGTTGTATGCTATAGTTCCGTTCTATCATTTTTTTTTTCTAGCACTACAGGGAGCTTCAGAAAGGTTCTTGCTATAACACATTTCAAGAGTGGTCATCAGCACTGGAGAGCAAGAACCTAATATGACCTCCTCCCAAATATCATGAGCAATGGCGATATGATTCCGGGTAGAGGCGGAGCAGTTAAATATACACAGCTGTCACATAGGCTTTTGCTGAGTTTTTAAAGAACAAAGAGTTGAGATAATACTTCACAGCAACGCAGTTTTAAGTAGTGAAAGGACGTGATCCTTTCCCTGAGGTGCAATTCAAAATATAGTTTGTACTTGTCAAGTTGGCTTTTGATGACAAGAAACAGGATGGGAAACGACGTGAAGGAGTTTGAAGGACTGACATATTGCCAGGTAGGACATCTAGATCTGTCATGGAGGATGCTGAGTTTGTGTCCTGAGGACAGTTTCTCAGCTAAATAACCAGTATGAGACCTTTCTTTCCCTTGGTCTCCCGACCTGTAAAGTGATGTGACCAAGGATCCAGCATTGTAGTGATAGAGGCATCTAAATAGTGACCGAGAACTGGCCAGTGCTGGCTTTTGTTTCCGTGTGTTTTAAAAGAAGCAGGGGGGAAAAACACCATAATAAGGATGTCTCTAAAATGCAGATGGATAAGGATGACAAAAAACAGTGTCATTGTGCTCTGTAATCCTGAAGACTGGGTTTCCTGGGTGCAGGGAGAGAGATTCTCAAGTTGTTGCTGCTGAGAAAGGCACAGGTAATTCCAAATTCCATATTGTTTCAACACCAAGATATGTGAGGCCCGAGGAAAATCCTATTTTGTAAACCCATGACTGATCAGCATCACGATCAACTGAGAATTGCTTAGATATGCAAGTTTTGAAGCCTCTCCACAAATCAACTGAACCAGAAGCCAGAGGGCAGTGGCTTAGGCATCTTTCGATTCTTACACAAGCAGAAGTCAGAGCTTTGTCTGTCTGGTTGCGTTTGCCGAGATCAAGCTTATTTCCCAGTGAGATTATAGGTGTGTTAGGAAGGAAATAGGGATGGCACCTTTCCTGCGCTGCGATGTATCAGGTGCAGAATCTGATAGATTGAGGCTATGCAGCCACAATTTGCTTCAGTATATGAACGAGCTAAGACAGAAATAACTCCTAGAAGAAATTCTAGTTGAAATCGTTGAATCCACAGTGTGTTTGTTTTTCTATGAAGAGACAATGTCATGAATGTCAACTCTGTAATAACGGTCAGTGGCTAAATCTGTTCAACTCTGACCCTCAGAACCCTGGTTGCTGTTTAGCATCTGATATGTCCCCAGTCAAGGTCTTATTGCCAGTCTTCAAAGTCCTCATGGAAAACCTCTATTCATCGTCTTTCTTTCAAGGAGAACTTCATTTATTCTGACAACACAGCTGATATTTATTCACCACAGAAACTCTGGAAATCTTGCTAATACCACTGAAGCAAAAGAAAACCAAAACGCCTCACCTTCTATGACATAGAGATGACCACCGTGTTGTTCCGTAAAAATCGCCACTGAACTTATTTCTCATATGTTCCCGTGACATCTCATGAAATGTCTTTCTTTATGAAATCTTATTATCTATCTTTATGTGGATTTATTTTTGATGCTGTTATAGACTATTTTCAGTGGGCTTTCCATTGACTGACTGCCTAGTGTTCCTGACAGGAATCTTTGACCTACCCTTCTTTCTTTAAATAGTTAAACGTCTTAGGAAACCCTCTTTGTGACCTGCGCCACTGCGGCTCATGCTCTTTCTCACTCCTATAACCTGCTCAATGTGTGGAGCTCTTTACTTGTCGGTAGCACAGTACAGAACAGGTTGCTCACACACTTGCATGCCTTTGGGATGCATTCCAGACAGGCATAGTCCTGTAGTACAAGCCAGATGTCCCTGCCCCACCCTCTACATACTCAGGCTCTGAATAAAATGGCTTACTGTACTCAAAGAACGTTCATTTATCGTTGAAAAGATTTTTTTCCTTGTCTTTTATACCACCAACTGCTGATGGTGTTATTTAAATAAATATCTACTTCAATACAAATTTGTTGTCAAATTTTAACACACCATCCATCCATTGCCAACCACCATACTGTTTTACCTTATTTTTTTTTCTTAGTTTCCCTAAATGTCTCACAGATATTTGACTGATCTGACCCATTTGTCTGCCTACCTTGGGTGGAATATTACCTCCATAGAAGTTGTAACGTTTTCTGACATTGTCTTCTATGTCATAGTCTAAAACCTATGGTAGTACTTGACTCGTAAAGATTTTTATTTGAGATAGGAAATGATTGGATGTGTAAGTGAACATTCACAGTGAAGTATTTACTCTCAAATAACTCAAATTTCTTATTTTAATGATTTTTACAAGCAGAAGCTAATTATTCTGTGTGAATCCAAGTTCCCAAACAAAAAATGTCAAACTATAGGGCTAGAGAGAATGCTAGGTAGTTAAGAAGTTCACTTACAACAGCCTGTGTCTCCAGTTCCAGGGCACCTTTTATCCTCTTGTGCCTCTGTGAATGCCAGGGCAGAGTGGCATGCACACAAATAAATAAATGTCCTACTTCCCAAAGATTTTTCTTAGCACTTATACTGAAGATAACCTCTCTATTTTTTTAAGCACCCTCCCTTCTGCATTTTTTTACTGATAGTATTCAACTCTAAATCACAAAGTAATTGTATGCGATCTTTCACGTTGAGCACTATCCAAGCTCCTTGAATTCTGACATCCATCATATTTTTATATCCTGCAACCTTCTGACACTGTCATGCAGTAGTTAGTTTTAAAAATACTTAAATTATTAATAAGTATTAATGAAACTATATTGCCAAAAACAAAGAAGAAATTAGATGTAATGACCTATGTCATTTACTTGGTTGGTAGAATATTCTAATTTAGTCCTAAACAGAGAAGAAGAAAAAGAGTACCTGCTGTCTGCACACCGACTTTTGTTTTCAGTGGAAGTAACTACATATGCACCATCTATATCTTTATAGATCATAAATGCTGCACTTGCTTTGGCATCAAGACCCAAGAGTCAAGTGGTCAAAAACACCATGGAAATGTATAAGCGCACATGGGAACATTACATCCATGTCCTCACTGAAGCCGTGGATGACATCATCAGCATTGACGACTTCCTGGCTGTATCTGGTAATGTTTTTTTGTGTCTTTTCATACATACACATACTATTGTCAGTGTTCCCTTTATGATAATCTGCATGCGTGTGTGTTCATGTGTTCCTGCATGTGCCATGGTACATGAGTAGAAGATAACTTTTCCTCAAATCCCTGTACCATATGAGTTCTGAGAACCAAACTTCAGGCTTGGTGGGAGGTGCCTTCATGTACTGTGCCATCTTACCAGCTACTTTATGAAGTAGGTTAAGAGTTCCTATAATTGATTTGTACACTATAAAGGGCCATTTATATTTGAGTATCTGGAGGTGGGGTGGTGAAATGCATTACTGGCATGAATGTCATTGGTGGTCCATCTGGTGGGATGAGTCTCACTCCTGGAAGGATCTTTCAGTTCTCAACTGTCTTTGTGTCTTTAGAAGATATTCCTATGCATTATCAAAGCACAGTGGGAGGAACAAGCTGGAAGGGTTAGGCTTTTTGTGCCTTTAATAAGTCCACATGTTTCAATATGTTTAATATTCTTGATTTTCTTATACATGATTTTCAACAAATTTTATCTTCACTCAGGAAAATACACATACACACAGATAGATAGATAGGTAGATAGATAGATAGATAGATAGATAGATAGATAGATAGATAGATAGGTAGGTAGATAGTTAAATGTAATGTAGCAATTTGGCTTCCAATATGATTATTTGATATTCCTTATCTAAGGAATCTAATAAACAGTGTAAATATTTAGCTATGTCAGCAGAAGATGGGTTTCAGACCACATGTGAAGCCCAGAGAATTCTTTTGTGCAGGCTAGAATGGAATCCCAATAGAATGGATAGAGATTCACAAAAACTGT
Source organism: Mastomys coucha (assembly GCF_008632895.1). Taxonomy (NCBI): domain Eukaryota; kingdom Metazoa; phylum Chordata; class Mammalia; order Rodentia; family Muridae; genus Mastomys; species Mastomys coucha. Next base: position 29,609,715 of record NW_022196909.1, read on the forward strand.
CCTTGGAAACATGGCTTGGATTTTGATTAACTTATTATCAGAGAAAATAGCTATACCATTTTCATCACTTTTCTTACCTTAACCAAGTAACAAAGTATTTAAAGTAAATGATATGTTTTTATATCTCATTTTCATGAAAGGACTATTTTAGAATGTGGTTCCATGTCTTTGTAATCAAACCCACTTTCTCATGAATAGCTACTTTCAGTTCATTAAGGTTTTCTGATGGAATATAGCCTACTCTGATTAATTTGTAACTTTCACATGCACATCTGCCTTCTGAGTCATACTGAGCAATAATGCCAGAAATACAATGTATTTTAATGTTGCACTAATGATAAGAATGTTCAAATTAACTTGATTTCTATTTAATTAAAAACTCGACAATATAAAAAATGTATTTGAGAAAAGATTAATAGCCCTGATCTGGCTGATGCAACTAACCCTTTGATGGATCTTGTCTGTTCAATAGTTTTATTATGATAATTATATTTTAAATCTATCTATCTCTCTATCTATCTCTATCTATCAATCAATCTATCTATCTATCTTTCATGTATGTATGTATCTATCATCTATCTATTATGTATGTATCATCTATCTATCTATCTATCTATCTATCTATCCATCATCTATCATAATCATTACAGAACAGAACTTGATTGCTTAGTCCCTTGCCTTTTCCTAATCAACAAAAAAGGAATGAAATTCCCCTGGTTAGTTTTGAATGGTGACATAACTAATATATGACTTATACCCAGCACATGATGATAGCATTTGTTGATTTTTATAGCTGAAATGCTCTTACATGAATAGGTTTTAAGCCATTAATGTGCTACCATGGATCTGAGTTGATAAGAAATGTATAAAAGTTCTAATCAGTAGCCATACACAGAGTCTAGCAAAAGTCTCTGGGCTTAGTCTTCCTCAGAATTCAACCATTGTGTCCAGTCACTTGTCATACAAACAAAATGAGGATTTTATTAGTAAAGAAGACAAAGAAAAAAGAGGAAGAGAGAAAGTGGTTCACAGATAAAAAAGGTTTCCTCAAAACACTGTGGAGTTTCTACAGACATGTCATGCTATGGTCATTATTTTGATTTTACCCTGACTCTAATGGTTCTTTTGCATCCAACTTTGTCAATGCATTTTTCTATAGATGGTAGGATACCTTCTCTTTTGATATCCCAGGTCAAATTGTTGAAAAAGCATATAGCTGGTTGAATATAGAATTGTAGCACCAAGCTAGAAGTCAGAGATAGAAGATGTCCGGCTAAGTGATAGATGGATATGTACTTTTAGTTGACCAGATTTGATTCACAATGCTTCATTGAATGTAGCTTCCAGGGTCTGTTCAGGATAGAATTCTTAGGATTTATTGATATGTTGAACAGTAAAAGAACTTCCCTAAGGCTTTTTTAAGATATGTGTTTGTGCTGGGCATTGGTGAGACATACTTTTAATCCCAGCATGTGAGAGGCAGAGGCAGGCAGATCTCTGAGTTCAAGGCCAGCCTGGTCTACAGACTGACATCCAGGACAGCCAGCCAGGGATACACAGAGAAAGCTGTCTCAAAAGATATATATGTTTGTATTCAGACTCTACCTATCAAGTAGAACAAATAACAAATAACCTCCAGACACATAAACCATGGATCACCCAGTACAAGCCAGGCTTCTCAATTTTAAGAGAAATTTCCTAAAGTCCTCCAGTAAGCAGGGTCTGTGCTAGTTATACACAAAGGATGGGAGGAGACACATTGGGGAAACTTTTTGTTACAAGACTGCCCTGTCATCTAAAATTTCTACCCACATAGGGGAAACAGCTTGAAATATAAAAGTTGTGGAAGGTTGGTGTAGATGAAGCTGAGACATTGTGGATGTTTGGGAGAGAGTTCACAAGGGGAATTGGGGAACCAGATGAGAGGAGTTTACAGTCTTCTTAAGCAGGCCCTATTTATGGATTAAACATGGCTGTAACTTATTACAAAATGCATTCTAAATAATTGGCATCATATTGGATGCCATATGAAGATCTCCTTAACTACATATAGTCTTAAATAAGTGCAATTTTTCTCATACTTAGTATTAAAACTTCAGTTCAGCTCTCCATCCCTTATGTGTCCTTGAAGGCTCTAACTATGCATTTACTAAGTAAATAGTAGGATTTATTTTCTTTTAAAATTCTGTGTCAACATTAATTATTCGGTGTCTGTGTCTTGTCCTTTTGTTAAATGTGTTAAGTTCTGGAATTAATGGTTTGAAAAAAGTCTTCGTACCATGAAAAGTAACGTTTCTCATTAATCATCACGAGACCCGCTGACCCTGACACTGCGACACAAAGATAACTTGATACTGTCATCAAAAAATGCTCTAAAGCTGCCCTTTTTGTTTATGGTATCATTATCGGCATGATCTTTGGCTTCCACAAAGTTGCAATCTAAATCGTCTGACAAAGGAAATGAAAATAAATGGATTTCCCGTGGTTTTTTTTTCATAAGTTAATGCCAAATAATCACCTTATGCTTCTAAATCAAAATGTTGAATTGGTTGCATGTCAAACACAACTAAATATGAATGTGGTTTTTGTGAGGTATGTGTTGTAGCCCCCGGATTACCGATGCTAACTCTCTGTAGTTAAAGCCTTACCAAAGAGACTCCAGTGTTGTATACAGATGGTTTGACAGTTTGCCTCTTCCTTTCTTCCTGCAGAAGCTCACATTTTACCTCCCACCTGTGGCAAGTACAATATGCAGGCACTTGGTTTCTGTGCTGCGCCCCCCTGCAGGGTTCCATCCCCCTCCCTGGACGCTCAGAGAGAACCCAGTCTGGCATTAGAATGGCACTACCCATAAAACCCCCCTTTAATGCAAACATCCCGAGGAGCCAAATGCTAGCTTGAGACAGCCTCCTCACCTCTGCCTAGCCAAAAACTAGCTCGCTCTCTCTCTCTGATAAATGGTGTGACTCTCTAGATGCCTGTCCTTGGGACCTTAAAGAAATAACAAACTCAAAGAAGATTAGGGCCTCATATTTAAATCATAGAAAAAAAAAGGTAATCAGAGGTCACAGGCAGTTATGGCCAGCCATAAAATTAGTTCCTGATAACCCCACAAAAGACACTCTCTAATCCCCCTTCCAGCTTCAGTTCCGTCCCACCAAATAATATCATGTTTGAGTTACAACCTACACTGTTCTCACTCCCCTTCACCCTAAGCATTCAAAGAATTCCTAACTACACTGTGTATAAACCCAAAGTTTTCTGAACTCATCATTACATACCAGCGCCTACATCGTAGGTGGCGGGGCTCGTGATCCAACTCAAGTCTCGAAATAATAAAAAGACTCTTTTGCAAGTTGCAGCAGACTTTGCAACCCTTGCGCTCGTCTTGGTTTGCCACGGACTCAGGGCATAATAGTAGGCATCAGGGTATGGGGGTTCATAAAGGGGTGACCAGAAAGTGGGATATCACTTGAGATGTAAATGAATAGAATGATTAATTAAAAAATAAAATTAAGATAAGATCATATACATTTGTTTATATTACTGTGAAGAGGCACCATGGCCATGAAAACTCTTATAGAGGAAAGGTTTTAATTGGGGCTGGCTTTTAGTTCAGAGGCTATATTCATTGGAAGCATGGCAGGATTCATGCAGACATGGTGCTGGAGAGGTAGCTGAAAGTTCTAAATGCACATTGGCAGACCACAGGAAGAGAGTGCCACACTGGGTCTGACTAGAGCTACTGAGACTTCAATCCCACTCTCAGTAATATCAGTCCCTATGAGCCTTAGGGAGGCATTGTTTTTCAAACTGTATTGTGCACACACATACACGTGTGTGTGTGTGTGTGTGTGTGTGTATATACATGTGTGTGTGTATTCTTAATGTAAAAAACCTTAAATGGGATATCTATATCCCATTACTCCTCATCCAAGACTCAGAAAACATTGTCAAAAATAGGCAGAAAGACTGTAAGAACCAGAAAGCTAGCAGTACTTTCCTGACACTGCAGGGCATCTGCACATGTTAACTTACAGAGGGTTTGACAGCATCCACAAGGTCTGTGTAACATCAAGACAGAAGTTCCAGCATTTATTGGAGGTCACACATTTCTAACTCTAGCTAAGGAGCTATTGACAATTGAGAGGGAGGAGGGAAAGAGGGAAGGAGGAAGGGAGGGGAGGAGAGAGAGGGAGAAAGAGAGAGGGGGTGGAGGGAGGGAGAAAGAGGGAGAGAGAGAAGAATCCTTAAGGTGTATCCCCCAGTAGGAAAATTACACTTTAGGTCGATGGCCACACATCCAAGACCATTTGGGCCATATGAATTTGACCTGATGGGTTTTTAAAAATTGAGGACACGAAGTTGCCTGGGTAATGAAGGGATTGTGATTAAGAAGAGTTGGGAATAGAAAGTGAATATGATCAAATATATTATGTATATTTTTCATTTATGCATATATGAACAAAACAAGATAGAAATAAATGTTGATTAAAAAGAGTTGAGATTTACTGTGTATAATAAGGCAGTCTTCTTTGGAATGAAAGAGGAAAGGAAACCATAAAACTATTATTTCAGGAAACTCACAATCTAATCTACAGATCTTCTTTCAAAAGTATCATAATCACTGAAACAAAAGCCTGTATAATTAATGCTACTACAATGTCAGGGCACTGGGGGAACTGTTTCATGGAAGCTGCTTAAGTAAATTATTAAAATGAATCTTGAAAGGCAGGAAACACACCAATAAAGAAAGCCCAGGAAAGGACATATTTAGATTGAGGGACATGAGTCAGATGGTTTAAGAGATGTATGGGATCTACCTGAATATTTAGAGCCTTGAGCTATTTAAATGTTTTCTTTTACTTTATATATTTTTTCCATTTATTCCTTCTAAGTCCTTACCTATATTACTCCTTGCTTTCTTTCAAATCCATGCCCTCTTTTTTCATTAATTGTTATACTATAAAGATATGTATTCTTCAATATGTAAACTCCAGCTGCTCAGTCTGTATAATGTTACTTGTACACATTTTCAGGGTTGACCAGTTGATTACTGAATAACCAATTGGCGTACCGTTCTCTGGGGAAGAGTAGTTTTGCAATTTTAGGAGTCCCATAGTTCTTTGTATAGGATCAAGGCCTCATGGGCTGTCCATTATCTACCTTGGCATGTTTACTTTTACTCTCTGTGTTCAGCTCATATTTTAGGCTTAGGCAGCCATATTCTTGATAATTTATGGATATATACCTGATTTGATTTGGTGATGCAACCTCATAGAAACCTCTCTGAGTTTCTGTATATAAGAATCTTTCTCTTCAGTCTTCTTAAAATCTCCCTGAGATTTAGGTACAAGAGTTGTTCTGTAGATGTATCCTTGGGACTTGGTTTCATAACTCTGCATCTTGTTTGGTTGTGATTTTTGTAATGGTCTCTGTCTGTTGAAAAGAGAAGTTTCCTTGATGAGGTGTGGAGACTCATTTACCTGCAGATGTGAGGACATCTATTTAGAATTTAGTTTGAGGATTTGGCTGGTTAGGGAACAGGTGATTGTAGGAGGGACTCATCCAAAATCCATGACTTCATTAGCTTGTGTAGTTAGCTAGTTGGCTAGTACCAGGAAGAACTTTCCTCTTGTTCAATGGCTTTTAGACCAACTAGAGAGTGCTTGGTTACAGCTAAGGTATGTGGGTTGTAATTTCATGTTGGTCTTGTATTTTATAGTCATCATAACTACGTGGGACTGTTGGTTGTTTCCCTCTTCTGATTTCTCAATGCAAAAATTTAAAGCCAGAAGAGCTTTGAGCAATGCATTCAACATCCTAATAGACCATGATGTCTAGTCTAGTATAGAATGATATACCCAATAAAACTATACTCTGTGGTTGAATTACAAAGGAATGCTTTCCATAATATAAACAGCTTAAATAGTTTATCCAATTAACCAAGCCTGAAGAAAATACAGGAAATATTGTGCTGAAGAGAGTAACGATCATAGCCATGAGATCCTTGAACTTTTGAAAGAAAATAAACTGCTACCCAAATTTTTAAAATAATAGCATTTTATAATATATCAATTTTAGAGTAGCAAGTCTAGAAGCCAAAGCAATGTGATGTCCTGCTAAATAGGGTTTTTAGAAAGAGAAACAAACCAATGTAGCACATAATATCAAACGTCTCATATAATAGTTGTACCTTGCTTTTTTCAACTAATATATCTAAAAAACTAAAGAACATGACTGACACTTATATTGGTAATCAGTAGGTGAGGGCCATATTGCTGAAGGAACCCTGGCTCAGGCTCAATAACGCAGATGTCTTAGATTTGTTTGGTTTGGGGTTTTTTGTTTTTTTTTTTTTTCCTGAGTAGAGACACCATAACCATGGCAACCCTTAGTATCAAAAGCATTTAACTAGGGCTGGCTTATAGTTTCAGTGGTTTAGACTATTATCACTATGGCACAAAGCATGGCATTGCACAGGCAGACACAGTCCTGGGAAAGGATGAGAGTTCTACATCTTGATCTATATGCAGCAGAAGGAGACTGCTACCCTAGACCTAGCTTGGGCACATGAGACCACAGAGCCTGTCTCCACAATGATACACTTCCTCCAACAATCTCAATAATGCCACTCTGTATGGGCCACACATTAATGCATATGAATCTGTGGGGGGGTCATCCTTATTCAAACCACCATGCTAGATATCTATATACCAAGAGTAGAAACTTTCCTTTATCAGAGTCCAGAGCTAATGTGCAGCAACAATCTTCTACGGCATGCACTAAATTCAAGGAGCAGCGTTGTCATGGTTAGTTTTGCCCTTCCTGATTTCTGAGCTAATATTTTCATGTGGTTATATTTCCCTCTTCAAGCTTTATAATCTCTTCAGAGACTTTTTGCACAGATTTACATAAGTCATTGTATAAGGAAGGTGAGAAAGCATGCATTTAAAAATGATGGACTAGGCTCTCCAAAAGTCATCCATTATTCCTTTATTGGTAATTATGTTTTGAGTTACTGCCTGTAGTTTCATGACTGAAAAGCACCTCAGCATGTGAACTAGAGTTCTCACACAATTCCCCGCACTACGAGTCAAGTCCCCTCAAGATGCTCTTGCTGGAAGGAACAATACAGATATGACAAGATTGTAGTTAGGGTATTATGCAGCTATCTGTAGACAGCTACAATTGGAAGTCCTTTCTTGCCTTTGTCAAAATCAATCTGATGAACATTTTTCCTGTCACTTTAAGGTAGAGTGGGAACAGTCATCAACAGTTCTTAAGTGCACTAAGGATTCGATTTTAGACTTGTGTAACAACATGACAGATCATTGCTCAGTTCTCTGGATGCACACACTTTCTACTTACAAAATCTATCTGTGCTGAACTACATTTTTTTTCCTTTTTGTAAAATATTTCCTTGAAGTTGTCTCATCAACTATGCATTCCTTATCAATTAACTATATGATGTGCAACAAGCAGTTGTATCAACAAAGTCCTCAACTAGACCAAACGAGAATCAGTTGTATACTTTTGTTTTTATTTAGTGGTGACTAGATCTTGTCTCAACTTTAAGGGCATTTAAAAAAATCACAAAGTGTATATTCTTTAATCTGTGTCACTTACAGGATATAATACTTTATATGGGGAATCCTGAAAGATCAGTGAACGATTAGAAGGCAAGAATCTCCTTGCCACAAAAAAATTGCTCAAATCAGTCAGGTCCAGGGCATTTTTCCTAGTCATTGAGTTACAACTGAAGTGGCAGTAGCAGGCAGTATCTTTACCTCTTTGCCTACATTTTTTTTGCAAAAGTACCCCAGGAGCTAGAATGGGGGCATCCCTCCCAATACTCATGAAAGTGCATATGCAAGTTCTGAACAAACAAAATAATTCTGTGTCTGGGCTTGTGAGATAACATTTTACATAGATTCAGGACTCTGAGAGATTCTTGGGAATTTCTAATTGAGTTATTCTTTATTTGGTATGTGAATATTTATATACCAGAATGCAACTTACAATGTTCAGTGTTGGTTCTTTCTTCCTACCATGTGTGCCAGGGATTAACCTTAGGTTGTCAAGTTTGGCCCCACATACCTTTCTCTGATGAACTATCTTGCCAGCTTAGTTCATGGAGAACTTTAACCAGTTAAACCTCTGGTTACAGACTGACTCAAGAGTCTATGTTGTGAAAGGTCCACAGTGTATTTCAAAAATGATGCTAAAAATTGCATATTCACCCAAGAATTCAGGTTGTAGAAGCAGAATATGATGGTGGTTTCTGGGGTCCTGGAGGATGGAGAGAGTGAGGGGATGGTAGATTAAGGGTACAGAATCCCAATTACATAGGAAGAATCAAGAGATTTATTATAGAATGGTGATGACAAAGTTATTAGCAATGCTTTGCATGATTTTAAATTGCTGACAGAATAGATTCTAGTGTTGTCACCACAGAAAAATGTAAGATGTAATACATATTTCACCCTGAGATCATCATTCCATAGCATGTATAAATTTGAACCCAATATATGTTATACCAGAGATATTTTCTAACATTATGTATAAAATTAAAAAAAAAAAACTGTCTTCTTATAGACGGCATAGAATTCCTACCAGTTTCTACCACTACATTATCTTATAAGTTTGACATCAAGACAGTAGATTTAATTTTTGACTAGGATGAGGCATATAGAAAGAAGTATATTTATGGATGACTGTGTTGCTCCTCCCTTTCATATACATGATATTTTGGAAATAAGAATATCTTTCTTATTTTTTAAATGGCCTTCTATCAACATGTTAATAACCATGTCATTCTCTACCTAATATTTATTAACAGATATTTGGTGAGGTCCCGTAAGGTCTTGGGCTGTTTTAAGATTCTAGAGATAATAGTCAATAGAATAGAGAGACATCTCTCTGTACTATGAGATCTTACATTAAGATGAATGAGTTTAAATTGCCTTGAATAGTATCCAGGACATAGCCTTGCAGGCCTTTGTTAAAATGCTATCTAGGTAATAACTGGACAACCTTTCTTTTGATTATTTGCCTTTGAGATGAAATTTAGAAAGCTCTTTTCATAGTGGGACAGGTTAATGACTGACAATATACTTTGTATTGCATTTGATACATTTTCTCTTACATACTCTCTCTTTTTTCTCCTATTCTCTATCACGTGGAATTGCAAACATACCCTGGTAGAAAATTTTGCTCGTTGACAAAGAAAGAATCCTCCAGTCTCTTGCTCTGGGAAGAAGCTTTGTCCACCCACCTCATTGCTACATTCCAGATAACCAAAATAACTGAAGTGTTGCCTTGGGAGCCATGTCAGGTGTCAAAAATAAAAAATTCCTGATGATGACAATTATTATACAAGATGTACAAAAAAAGAACTCTGCTACACTGTTCCTGGAAAGGCAGTTTTTATAGTCTCTGAGATCAGCTAATATGTAATGGCTTTATATATGGGAGATTTTGTCCCAAAACATCCTTGAGGCATAGTGGCAAAAATTCTGCACATATTCTAAAATGTTTATATGTGTATGAAGATCAAGAGTCCCCCCACACACACCCATTGATACTGGAGTGAATCAGAAGTCCCAGATTTACTTGCTGAGACAAATAGTCTTTAGTTTACAAAAGGCATATTTTATAAAGCACTCCTTAGTGTACAAGCATTAGAGGATCTCAGACACCAGGCTCTAAGTGTAGGGCACACTAAGCACAGAAGAGTCTCTTCCCTGGGAGAGAGATAGTCAAATGACACTGATGAAGAGTGACGTGAGTCTTCATTTGTGGATATGATGAATTTTAACCTTAATTCACCATCACTGCCTTGCCCCATTCTCTCAGTAACACCCTCCAACTTATCTCTCTCCCAAATCCAATTACTCTTTTTACATTATTATTATTATTATTATTATTATTATTATTACTATTATTATTATTATTAGCCCTAAGGACAATTAAAAGTTACACAAGGAGAAGCCATATTTTCTCTTGACCATGAACCTGGTTCATGGGATGATTTAAAAGTTTCTCCTTTTGCCCTCAATAAATGTTTATTTTTTTTCTCTTTCTGTCTGGGATATTTCGATGGAGAGACCTACCTTAGTCATAATACCCCAGAAAAGGAGAACTGTGGAATGAATATCTATTGTAGAATGAATATATATTAGATAGGGTCATGTCTTCATAGTAAGGTCTGTGTAGTCCTACAAATGGTTGTCTCCCACAGGAGAACCCAGGGATGCAGTAGCTGCCCATTCTACAAGGGCAGCTGTCTCAAGAGTGTTAGCTTCTGGAAAGCTGCGTGTCTTCACCATACACTGGAAACCCAAGGAAGCTGGTCGCGGTATCAGCATAGAAAGGCAGTAGCAGCAGCAGCAGCAGCAGAATAGATGATCTTGCAGGAACGAATGACAAGGAAGAGAAATGTGATGCCTCATCCTTCAGTTTTCTTTCTTTAGTCTGCCCTGGTGAAGGAGCTGCCAAGCGTCTAGGGCGTGTCTCCCACTTCAGATAATCTGATTCAGTAAACACATCCACAGACGCTCCCAGATGTTTTCATTTAGTTCATTCCAGATGTGGTCAACTCGACAAGCAAGATTAAGGGTCATGAGAAGCCAGTCAGACTGGGTTTCTATAAAATAAATTCAGATAAATAAATCTGAACTAGAATTAAACTAGAGTGAGGGGCTGAAGAGAAGGCGCGGGGATTAAGAGTACTTAGTGATTAGTGCTCTTTTAGAGGACCTAAGTTTGATTCATATCACTCACATTTGGCAGCTCTTACCAGCTGCATGCAGGGCCAGGGAGATCTGACAGCTCTGCCTTCCTCAGGCACCTGATGTGATGTGCAGAGACACACAGCTACTCACTTTAAGATACAAGATTTATATGAATAGAACCTAGTGGAAAATACTACTCATCATTATTGAGGCTGACAATTATTTTCTATACTATGTTATGATTTCATCTTTTATTAAATATTTATAATAATGAAGTTCAAGTGAATAGAAACTAAATGTAGAGGTATAAGGACAGGCAGCACAGATGAAAGTGTGCTAGGTGGCAGAGAACTCACCCTGAAGCTCATTAAAGAATGGTGCCCAATTGAGATTCTCATGCTTGACTATGCATCTCAGTTATAACATTTACAGGGGTTGTTTTGTGCAGCACTATGTGGCCTGCATCCTTACTGCTATGGGAGCTCTGAAAGGAGAAATCAGGCATCCAAGGTCATCCTTTGCTGCATAGTGAGTTCAAGTCATCGTGAACTGCATAATCCAGGTCTCAAATTCATACAAGAAGGTAAATAAGCAAATAAATTAGGAAGACAAAAAGTAAAATAAGGATAGTTTTAAAAATTAAAAAAAAAAATCCAAACTTTTCTTACTCATAGTATCATAATTGCAGACCATTTTTTTAGTGAGATTTTATACCCTTTTCCCATTCCTGTTTGGTGAATAAAGGGTAGGGAAAACAAATAGATTTTTTTTTCTTAAGTATTGTTTTGAAATTTTCAGATCTTTAATAAGATATTTCTGTCTGTAAACAAATAAACAAAACAACACATTTTTTTTTCCTGTACCAGGTCATTCGATGTTCATTTTTATTGTGCTTCTCCCTCTAGCTATAACTGATGTCCTCTGTGTAACCTTTCGTAGGATTTTACGGTTTACTCTCTTAGATTTTGATTACGCCTCCCCCCATCCCCATGATAAGCCGATCTACAAAACAGACTTTCTCTCATTGGATTAGGAAATGGAGATCATCAAATTAATCAGCCTCTTTCCCGGAAGTGGAGTATGCACACCTTAGGATATGCAAACTCCAAGCGAGAGCTGACAACTTTTTCATGGGAGCAGAGGGGATGGAAATGATTTCCTTTGCGACTATGGGCAGGGTGCGTGCTGCTCCTGATCGCAAGCAATGTGGGAACGAGTATCCTTGAAACAAGCATCTAATTAACACTTTGGAATTGACAGGCTAATCTTTTCTTATGTCAATGAACAAATATTACTTTCACTCCAGAGACTCAGTGGTAAATGAGGACCAGTGAACTTACACACAAGGGAATCAAGCTTTCCAAGGACAGTTGAAGTGTAGAAACAGATTATGTCATAAAAGCCATCAAGATCATCTATCAGCAAAGGGCTCATGGGACAACCAGTATTTGCACCTCACCATTTTTAGTTGTTTTGAATTTCTCATCAACCTTTTATTGACTTTAGTGTGTAGTAGCTCATTAGAAGGACTCACATGATAATTAAAATAAGATGCAAAACACAGTCCAGGTCTACAATAGTAGTCTTTATTTTCACCTCTACAATAATTATACACATTTGCAAACAATTTGCTTCTCCAGACCAGTTTTTAACATGTGTAAATAGCTGGAACTTATAAATAACCAATCACTTTATATCCATTTGTCGATCATTTTTCAGTTTTTACTTCTTCAAGATTTTCTTTTTTTATTATTTATTTATTGACTTTGCAAACTGATCAAAGACCCTTTCTCTCCTCTCAAGTGCCACCCTCATAAACCCCTCTCCCCATTACCACTCCTCTCCCTCTCAAGAAGGGGAAGCCCCCATTCTGTACCACCTCACCTTGGGGCATCAAGTCATTGGAGGACTAGACACATCCTCTCCCACTAAGCCCTGACAAGGGAGTCCAGCTGGGAGAAGGGGATACAATGCCAGGCAACAGAATCAGAGACAACTCCAGCTCCAATTGTTAGAAGACTCAAATGAAAACCAAACAGCACATCTACTACAAATGTGTGGGATACCTAGGTCTAGCCTCTGCATGCTGTTTGGTTGGTGGTTCAATCTCTGTGAGCCCCTATAAGCCCAGGTTGGTTGATTCTGTACGTCTTCTTGTAGGGTCCTTGACTCCCCGGGCTTGTTCAATTCTATCCCCTAATTCCATAAAACTCCCCGAGCTCCACCTGATCCTTGGCTATGAATCTCTGCATGCGTTTTCATCTGCTGCTGGTTGAAGCCTCTCAGGAAGCAATTATGCAAGGTCCCTGTTTGCAGGCATAGAAGAGAATCATTAATACTGTCGGGTTAGGTCTCTCCCATAGGATGGGTCTTAAGTTGGGCTAGTCATTGGTTGGCTATTCCCTCAGACTCTGTTTCAATCTTTATCTCTGCATGTCTTGAAGGCAGGACAAATTTTGGGTTTAAGGTTTTGTGGGTGGTTTGTTGTCTCCTGTCTTCCACTGTAAGTCCTGTCTGGCTACAGAGGTGGCCACTTCATTCTCTATATCCCCCACTGGTAGGAATTTCAGGGAGGGTCACTCTCATAGACTCTCCATAGCCTCTCCAGCTGGTCCCAGGGATGTCCCACACTGATTTCCATTTTCAGTCTCAGCCCTTATCTGCTCTCCCCACACCTGATTGCTACCCCATACGTATCCTCATACCCTCCCCCACCAAGTTCTCTCTCTCTCCATCCACTTCTGAGAACCATTTTGTCTCCCCTTCTGTGTGAGGTTCACACATCCCCCCTTGAACACTTGTTATTACCCAGTTTATTTGGGTCTGTGGATGTTATACTGCTTTTTATGGCTAATATCCAACTATATGTGTGTGTACCCCATACATGTCTTTCTGGGTCTGTGTTACCTCATTCAGGATGATATTCTCAAGTTCCATAGACTTACCTTCACATTTCAAGATGTCTTTGCTTTTAATAGCTAAATAATATTCCATTGTGTAATTGTACCACATTTTCCTTACCCATTCTTCAGTTGATGGATATCTAGGTTGCTTCCAGTCTGCCTATTATGAATAAAGCTGCTATGAACATAATTGTGCAAATGTCCTTGAAATATGGTGGAACATTATCTAGGTATATGCCAAGGAGTGATATAGCTGGGTTTGGGTAAAACTACTCCCAATTTCCTTTTTTCTTTCTTTCTTTCTCTTTTTTTAGGAAGGGGGTTGAGACAGGGTTTCTCTGTGTAGCCCTGGCTGTCCTGGAACTCACTCTGTAGACCAGGCTGGCCTCGGACTCAGAAATCCACCTGCCTCTGCTTTCCAAGTGCTGGGAACTCCCAATTTTCTGAGAAACTGTCAAATTGATTTCCAAAATGTTAATATACAATGTGGTTTGTACTCTCAACAGCAATAGAGGATTATTACCCTTGTTCTGCACCCTCATGAACATGTACTGTCCATTGTGTTTTGGATCTTAGCCATTCCAATAGGTGTAAGATGGGATCTCAGGGTGTTTTGACTTGCAGTTTTCTGATGACTAAGGACTTGAACATTTCTTTCAGTGCTTCTTGACTATTAGATATGTCTTTTCTAAGAACTCTCAGTTTAGCTCTTTGCCTCATTTTTAAAACTGTGTTATTTGGTTTGTTGGTGTCTAATTTCTCAAGGTCTTTACATATTTTGGACATTAGTCAATCATCTGTCTGATGTTAGTGGAGATCTTTTCCCACTCTGTAGGCTGCTGTTTTGTCCTGTTGGCAGTGTCCTTAGTCTTACAGAAGCTTTTCAGTTTTGTGAGGTCCCATTTATTAATTGTCGATTTGAGTGCCTGGTGTTCTGTTCAGAACATCATCTGTCAATGTGTTCAAGGCAGTATCCCAATTTTCTTCTACTAAATTCAGTGTGTCCAATATTATGTTGAGATTTTTTGATCCAGGTGGACTTGAGTATTGTGCAGGGTGATAAATATGTATCTGTTTGCGTTCTTCTACAGGTAGAAATCCAGTTAGACCATTGTTGAAGAAGCTCTCCCCACACCCCATAGTATGGTTTTACCTTTTTATTTATTTTTTGTCAAAAATCAAGTGTCTATAGGTGTGTGGGTTTATTTCTGGTTTTCAGTTCTATTCCACGATCAACCTGTCTAACTTTATGCCAATACCATGCAGTTTTTATTTCTATAGATGTGTAGTACAGCATGAAATCGGGGATGGTGATTCCTCCTGAAGTTCTTTATTGTAAGGATTGTTTTAGCTATCCTGGGTTTTTTTGTTTTTCCATATGAAGTTGAGAATTGTTCTTTCAAGGTCTGTAAAAACTTATGTTGGAATTTTTATGGGGATTGCTTTTGGTAAGATGGCCATTCCCACTATGTTAATCCAACTGATCCATGAGCATTGGAGAACCTTCCACCTTCTGATAACTTCCTTAATTTCTTTCTTCACAGATTTGAAGTTCCTGTCAAACAGGTCTTTCACTTGGTTAGTTAGAGTTACGCCAATATAGTTTTATTATTTGTGGCTTATTGTAAAGTGTGCTATTTCTCTCATTTCATTCTCAGACCATTTATGCTTTTTTTTTTATAAAGTTGGGGGAGGGCTACTGATTTCTTTAAGTTAATTTTTTTATTTAGCCACTTTGATGAAGGTATTTATCAACTCTATATGTTCTCTGGTAAAAATTCCGGGGCCAGTTATTGTGATATTTTGACTTCTTCCTTTCCAGTATGTGTCCCTTTAGCTGTCTTATTGCTCTATCTAGAACTTCAAGTACTATGATGAATATATATGGATAAAGTGGGCAGCCTTGTCTTGCCCCTGGTTTTAGTGGAATTGGTTTTAAGTTTCTCTTCATTGAATTTGATATTGGCTATTGACTTGCCATATATTGCTTTGATTATGTTTTGGTATGTACCTTGTGTCCCTGATCTCTCCAAGAATTTTAAAAGGAAGGGTTGTCGGATTTTGTCAAAGCCCTTTCCAGCATCTAATTAGATTGGCTTTTTTGATTAGTTTCAGTTTGTTTATATGGTAGATTATGTTGATGGGCTTTCACATAAGAAACCATCCCTGCATCACTAGGCTGAAGCCTTCCTGATCCTGGTGGATGTTATTTTTGATGTGTTTTTGGATTAGGCTTGTGAGTAGTTTATCATTTTTGCATCAAAGGAAATTGGTCTGAATTTTTTGTTGTTGTTGTTGAATCTTTGTGTATGTTTAGCCTTTGTGTGACTCTGGCCTATTTGGAACAGCTTGAGGAGTATTGGTACTAGCTCTTCTTTAAAGCTCTGGTAGGTTTCTACACTATAGCTATCTCACCCTGGGCTTTTTTCTTTTTGTTTATGTTGGGAGGCTTTTAATGATTGCTTCCATTTCCTTAGAAGTAATGGGACTATTTAAATTGTTTACCTGGTCTTGGTTTAAATTTGGTAAGTAGTATTTTTCAAGAATATCATCTATTTCTTTCAGATTTTCGGATTTAGTGGGGGACTGCTTTTGAAGTAAGATATAATGAGTCCTTAGAATTCCTTCGTATCTGCTGTTATGTCATTATTTTTGTTTCTGATTTTGTTAATTTGTATACTGTTTACTGCCTTTTTGTTAGTTTGGCTAAGGGTTTGTCTGTCTTGTTCTCAAAGAACCAGCTCTTGGTTTTGCCGATTCTTTGTATTATTTTCATTGTTTCTAATTTACAGATTTCAGCACTGGGTTTGATTATTTCCTGTCATCTACTCCTCTTGAGTATGATTGCTATTTTTATGTTCTAGAGTTTTCAGGTGTGATTTTAAGTTCCTAGCATGAGATCTCTCTAATTTCTTTTATGAAAGTGCTTAATGCTATGAACTTTCCACTTAGCATGACTTTCATTAAGTCCCATAAGTTTGAGTATGTTGTGCCTTCATTTTCATTGGATTATAGAAAGTTTTTAATTTCTTTCTTTATTTCTTCCATGGCCCAGTGGTTATTAGAGTTGTTCAGTTTCCATGAGTTTGTAGCCTTACTGTTGTTTTTGTTGTTGTTAAATTCTGCCTTTGATCCATGGTGGTCAATTTTAATGTATCTGCTGACGCTTGCTTTGTTACCAAGTATATGGTCAATTTTGGAGAAGATTCCCCGAGATACTGAGAAGATATAGTCTTTGATGTTTGATTGAAATGTTCTGTAGATATCTGTTAGGTCCATTTGATTCATAACCTCTGTTTGTATCATTATTTCTCTGTTTAGTTTCTGTCTCAGTCACCTGTCCATTGGTGAGAGTAGAGTGTTGAAGTCTAGCTATTAATGTGTGTGGATAAATGTGTGATTTAAGCTTTAGTAAGTTTTATTTTACAAAAGTGGATGGCCTTGCATTTGGGGCATAGATGTTCAAAACTGAGATATGATATTGGTATATTTTTTATTTTGATGAATATAAAGTGTACTTTCCCATCTCTTTTTATTAGTTTTGGTGGAAAGACTCTTTTATTAGATATAAGAATGGCTACCCAAGCTTGCTTCTTTGATTCATTTTTTTTTTTTTTTGGAAAAATATTTCCAACCATTTATCTGTCTTGTTGCTGAGGTGTGTGCATACAGGAAGTATGCAGTAGAATGAAGAACCCTGTTTTCACATCCATTCTATTAGACCTGTGTCCTTTTATTGGGAAACTGAGTCCGTTGATATTAAGAAGTATTAATGAGCAGTGATTGTTAATTCCTTTTATTTTGATGGTGGTGGTGGTAGTGTGTGTGTGTGTGTGTGTGTGTATGCACTTCCCTTCCTTTGCTGGTTTTGATTTATTTATTTTCTGTGCTTTCTTGAATATAGTTAGCCTCCTTGGGTTAGAATTTTCCTTCTAGTATCTTGTGTGGCTGGATTTGTGAATGGATATTGTTTAAACTTGATTTTGTCATGGATTTTCTTATTTTCCACATCTATAGTGATTGGAAGTTTTGCTGGGTGTACTAGTCTGGGCTGGTATCTGTGGTCTAAGAGTCTTTAAGACATCTGCCCAAGCCCTTTCTTTCTTTTATTCTCTGTTTAGAAATTGGATTTAATTCTGATAGCTTCGCCTTTATATTTTACTTGGTCTTTTTCCCATGTAGCTTTTAATATTCTTCCTTTTTTCTCTAGTGCTTTGATTATTATGTGGCTGGAGGATTTTCTTTTCTTATTCAATCTATTTCCCATTCTGTAAGCTTCTTGTATATGTATAGGCATATTTTCTTTAGGTTGTGGGACATTTTCTCTTATGATTTTTTTAAAACTGGATAGTTTATTTATTTACATTTCAAATATTATCCTCTTTCCAGGTTTTCCCTCTGCAAACTCCCTATGACATCCCCCCTTACCCATCTTCTATGAGGGTGCTCCCCTACCCACCTACCTACTCCTGCCTCATTGTTCTAGCATTCCTCTACATTAGGGCATCAAACCTTCACAGGACCAAGGGCCTCCCCTCCTATTGATGCCAAATAAGTCCTTCCCCAAACTCCTCCATTGGGGTCCTTGTGGTTAGTCTGATATTTGGCTGCGAATATTAGCATCTGGATTGATCAGGATCTGGTAGAGTCTCTCAGGAAACATCTGTATTAGGTTTCTGTCAGCAAGCACTTCTTGGCATGAACAATAGTGTCTGGGTTTGGTGACTGTATATGGGATGGATCCCCAGGTGGGGTAGTCTCTCGATGGCCTTTCCTCCAGTCTTTGCTCCTCTCTGCCCCTATATTTCCTTTAGACAGGAGCAATTCTGGGTTAAAACTTTGGACATGGGTGGGTGGTCCCATCCCTCAACAAAGGGCTGGGCCTGATCACTGAATATGATCTCTACAGGTTCTCTCTCCTCTTTGTTGGGTATTTCAGCTAATGTCATCCCCGTGGGATCCTGGGAGGCTCTTGCTCTCCTGGCATCTGGGACTTTATGGTTGCTATCCCCAGTTCCCCATCCCCCATTGCTATACACCTTTGTTCAATTTCCTGACCCTCTGTACATCTCCTCAATTTCCTCCCATATCTGATTCTTCCCCTCTTTTTTCTCCTTCTCTTCTCTTCCTCTGAAGTCCCTCCTACCCTCTACTTCCCTTGATTATTTTGTTCCCCCTTCAAAGTAGGACTGAGGAATCCACTCCTTGGTCTTTCTTCCTCTTGTGCTTCATGTGGTCGGTGAGTTGTATTGTGTGTATTCCATGATCTTTGATTTTGTTGAAAATATTTTCTGGGCCTTGTAGCTTGGAATCTTTCCTTTGTTCTATTCCTATTATTCTTAAGGTTTTTTTTTTCATCATTTCCCAGATTTCCCAGATTTCTTAGATGTTTGTGTCATGAACATGTTAATTTCAGCATTTTCTTTGACCAATGTATCAATTTCTACCATGGTTTCTTCGAAGCCTGAGATTCTCTCTTCCATCTCTTGTATTCCATTGGTAATTGCATTTGTAGTTCTTGTTTTCTTCCCTAAGTTTTCCATCCCCAGGATTCCCTCAGTTTGTGTTCTCTTTATTGCTTCTATTTCCATTTTCAGTTCTTAGACAGTTTTATTCATTTCTTTCACCTGCTTGATTGTATTTTCCTGTATTTCTTTAAAGATTCATTTCCTCTTAAAGGCTTCTGTCAACTTTATAAGATTGGATCTAAGGTCATGTTCTTGTCCTTTGGCTGTGTTAGGATATTCAAATTTGCCATAGTAGGATAGCTGTGCTCTGACAGTACTATATTGCCCTGGCTCTTGTGTTCTTACTCTTTCCTTTAGGCATCTGGTTATCCCTGGTGTTGGATGGATGTTTCTGAAGCCAACAGGACTCCTCTGGGGAGTCAGCCAGTGCTGTGAATGACAATTGATCTCAGGGAACAGTACAATGCATACTCTTGCTGGCTATGCCTCAGGTGGATCTGGCAGGCAGGGGATTAGCTAGAGAGGGATTTAAGCTGAATTCTTCTGAGGGCCCTACAAGGCTCTTTGAGAAGGGAAGAAAACCCATTTGCCAGAAGATGGAAGCCAACAGAGAGTATGCTGCTCCCTTTCTGCTAGCTATGCCCCAGGTGGACCTGACTGGTGAGAATTGGTGGGGAGAGGATTAAGCTGAATGTTCCTGCTTTGCCCTCCCTTTGTAGGCCTCCTAGGCAAAGCAGGGAGAGACTTGGACCAGAAGATGGAGGTCAGGGACAGCATGCAGCTCACCTACTCAAGATGTCTAGAAGGAAATAATTTGATTTGAGGTATGAGGTTTTCCTGATACAGACACTGGGTGGTCCAATATTATTTGTAGGATATTACCTAAATCCTTAAGTAAATACATCAATGCACTTGATGCCTTCAAATACCTTGCACTTAACTGTAATACATGGTTTTAAAATATTCAGTGACCTCCAGGGAAACTGGTAAACAAGTTTCTATAATCTTTTAAGCAGTTTATTAAAGGATACAAGTAGCATTCTGTGTTGGAGATGGAATCCAATGCAGTATGTGGGAAGTTACTATGGGAAGAATAATAATAAAATCATACATGCTTTCAAATATCACGTTGTTCCGTATTCTATGCTACCCATTTCTGTGTGATCAATATCTTTTTCAAATTTACATTACCTGCATGACAGTGATTCTATGTGCTTTAAGTAATTGTATATAAAAGCCTTGCAAGTAAATTGATGGCAAAATCATTGAGAGAGATATAATCTTTGACTTGATTCCTCTTAAACTTAGCTATACATGACAGGTATTATGTGTTCTATAAGTCTTTTCTTGACCACTGATTTATAATCTAACACCATATTCAGTTTTTTTAAAAAAACAAGCACATTATTGATAGAATGGTTAAAAATTATCTAAAATAATAAGCCAACTACAATTTTATAGATTTATGAAGACTGTATTTAATGGCTTTATTAATTAAATACCAATTATGAATATGTGATATGAATTTATTCTATTATTAAATAGATTTATTAACTTCTTCATCAATGTTCATGTTTCTAACAGAAATTCCTCATCCGTGTGTATATGTTATGCTTTGCCTTTGTGTATTTTTTAAAATTCTGTTTTTCTTAAGAATTGTAACCACTAGTTTAGGTCATACCATCAATTTGGAAACATTCAATACCCCCATAGGTATTTCCTCATTTCATGCTGCACCTAGGGTATTCTGAGTATGTGCAATCATGCTTAAGGTATCTAGGCACAAAGAAATCCCTCCAGGGACCACCGTCTTTATTATAGCAAATAGCAATGTCATTACTTCTAGACAGCATTTAGACTGGTAACCCTTTCAATCGGTTGCTTTTTCAGTTGTTGAATCAAATAATTAACAAAATGTCCGAGTCATGTCCTCTATGAATGTTTGCTGTTCCATCTACATAAAGCTAGATTAACGTGATTAGGATGAGGCAGAATGAGCATGCTTCTGGCCTAGATTGAACAAGGGTTTGTGTGAGCAGATGAGAGGCCCCTCAGTAAAGTTTACTAAGATTCTGGAAGAACAGTTAATTGAAAGGGTGATGGTGTTGGGAGCACCTAACACACCAGATCACCAAAGAATCAAGTCAGGTAAAGAAGCCACAGGCTGCTGTGGCAAGGCGCAGGTTCTCACCGCCCCCCCCCCCCATTATGGGTCTGTATGCATCAGCTCTGTAGATGATTTGAAAACTTTTAATTGAGTCCATGTTATGTAAACTCATACCTATAGGCAAAGCTTCCAATAACCTAGGACAGACCCCACTTAGACTTTACTCCAGCCACCCAGCAAAAGCAGAACGCGTTTCTAACATAAGTATTCTAGACAGGCTGCAAAACTCAGTCTAGCTAGGCAAAGTGATTTCCTTGTTGGTATAGTCTTGCTTCCAAATCAAGGTCTCCTCCAGCTCTGTAATTGCACGGAATAATCACTCTGTGCCTTTCACCGATGTAGAATATGAAACTCATTTCCTAATTGCTAAAGGTTTTCGTGCCCAGATCTTTATTTCCTAATGTAAAATCTGATGTGTTTTAAATTTGATTTTGTAATTTGCTGAACTTAATTTTTTCTGCTTAATTAGCCACTAACAAGTAATGCAATGTGTGATTTATGCCTTTCAAACCCTTTATGACATGAACCTACATGGTTTTCATGACAGCAGAGGGGGGAACTTGAACTCTCTTAAGAATAAGCAGAGGAAATTAAATGAAAATATTGTCCTTTTGCCACACTTTTAATGTGTGCTGGCTGAGCATTACCAAACTGTCTTCAACTTCAAGTAGTAAGTAAAAATTCCTTTTATTTTTTTGGCCAGAGACAGGAAATAAGATCTCAATAGGAAGCTTATGTTCATGCTGATTTCTTCATGTCTCTGCATTTTGGCCCTCTTAAAAAAATAAAGCATTTCTGTGGGGCATAAGTTTCCAAATTTTCTATGTTAATTAAAAATAAAAACAATAAAAACTATTACCATTAATGTTATTTATCCATTGAACAGAACTAGGAATCATATATTTGGGAGCTAAATTTAGGCTATACCCACTGTTAAATAAATATCATATTTCTGCTTGTTTGGTTTTTTTTTCCCTATACTCAGACAGTAATCATTTATTTTAGGATCAAATTTAAAACACTGCTATATCATATCAATTCAGGCGTTGGTTCTCAGAGGAAAGAGCTGTAGGCATGGCCTTCTGATACGTATTTTATCTGCAAGGATAATCCAATTGCTATCAGGCTTTTACAACCTGTGCCCTTCTCTGTTTTATGATTGGTATAATTCCAACTTGGTCTCTGTCCTCTTTGTTATGAAATATGTCCCATGGGGAGACTATGTGTTGTAAGATGGAGAATCGTTTAGTTTGTCCTGCTATTGGCCTGTGATAAGTTTTCCACAGAGAGCTGGGGTATGTCATTCTCTAAGGTTCCTGTGGCTTCATATGCAGATGGCCATTGTCATTTTAAATGTGTAATAAGACATGCCCGTCAGAGACAGTTTGTAGGTAACTAACAGAAAAATAATGCTCCATGCAGTATGCCCTTTAATTCCCCTCATCCTATTCAGCAAAATTCCATTATCAGACAACCACTTGAATAGGACTTCTTTTCTTTTCTTTTGAACATAATATGGTTATTTCCTGATGAAATCTACTACACTCTCGGAGTGTTCTATGAAATTTTGAAACTTACCTCCATTTTGGCTATTGCCGTGATTTCAGTATAGAAATGGTGATACTAACTACTGTTTCCTCGGGACTTTCATAAATGATTTCCATCATGTACTTTATGATGTGTATTATTAAGCTAAATGTCTAATTAGCTGAAGGAGGATATGAAAACGACACAAGAAATAATGTAAAATATGTGATATTTTGATCCACTTCTCTGTCCTGCAAAGTTGCGAGGAAATTGTCATAGATTGCTGTCATTTGTGATGGGAAGAGTTTCTATAAGTGAGCTAAGTTTCTATCAGATGAAATTCCAATATACCGTTCCTTTTCTCCACAGTGATGCCTAGCTGAATTTCTCTATTAGACAGATATTCCTGTGGTCTTGTAGCCATGAGGGCTATGCAAATACTCAGAACTGTGTTGTTGACGAATAATATATTGATATCTATAGGTCTAGCCACTAATGTAATGAACAAGCCGTAAATTGTTTCTCATTAGACACAGTCCCTTGATATCATTGTCCCCTTGATAGTACTTTATGTACTAACTTTATGTCCATAGTGTGGTAGAGCTGTATCTATATAATATTTAATATATGTAAATATTAATTTTATCCATATTAATTAAATTGATGTTTAAATAAACATTATTTGTTTACTTTTCTAGTCTCAAAGCAGTTATTTTTAGACTATAAATATTAAATTGATGGGCTGGAGAAAGAACCCTGAGAGTAAGTGATGTGGCCTAATAATTATGATGAAAGGGATTCTTTAATTATCCTGAGACATGGAAGTTTATATCTAAGGCATGGTACTCTAGTGAAAATAGTAATGTATTAATATACGAGTATCTATTTAGTTGGAAGCTGATGCAGTTTCGGGGGCAGGCATTTGATCCATATCGGAGGAATGCTGCCAAAGCACACTGTGTAGGCACAATTCATCTCCTCACCTTTGCTTTAGATATTAAAATAGAGTGATGAACAGTTTACTCAGGAGTCACACAATGGAAATTGCTAATTTTCACATGCCACCTTTCACTTAGCAGCCTTGAAAAGATTGCTTAGCATCTTTTGATAAATTATTTTAAAAAAAAAAACCTAAGAGTAGTTATTTATCCTTGAGATGGTAGTATTTGAGGCAAAACCATGCTGTTTAGCTCACACCAGCTTTGGACTAATGGCTGTATAGCCCAAGCCTCCCGACTGTTGGAATTACAAGTATGCGATGCCATGCATGATTTGTAAAAATTTAAAAGGTAATGTTTACGGAGATGCATAGCAGAGGAACTATGGCACTCAGTCTATCAGTAATATCAAAATTTTCAAATGCATTTTCAAACTTTTCCCATTTAAATATAAGCATTGTTTTTAAATGTGCTTCTCTAATTTCTGAAGTATTCCCCCTACTTCATCTCTTATTCCTTTGCTGTTGGTCTTATAAGGCAAAATGTTGATTTGTTATTCTAAGTGTATCATTAACTAGTAACTGAGTTCTTAATTGATGTGAACTGCAAACTTTAGACATAACCTTTATATGATTTTAGAAGAACTATGTGCATTAAGTTTTATAAGGTGACCATAATATTAGAAACACTGGCTTTTTAATTGTACCTGTAATAGTATATAACAAGTTGTATATGATATGATATAATATATGGTATATATATCATATTATATATCATGAGTCAATTATATATCATGTGTTTCTTTCAAATAAATTTATTTCATACATACACACACATATATATATATGTATATATATATATACATATATATACATATGCAGTAATGCAGCCTGACAGTGTCCACATTATGCTTTTTGTTGTTCAGTTAGTAGTTACAACTACTCTTTAGTCATTTAAAAACTTCTCATTTTATTTAATAGTTGAAATGTCATTCATGAAAATTGTGGCTTCCTCTTTTCCATGAAAAACTTGTATTCATAACATTGGAAGGTTTTAGGCATATATCCACCGGGTATTAAAACCAGGTGAATACTCAATACTGACTCTCAAAGAAGCTAAGTGGACCGAGACATGGAAACTCTTACTTTGTTAACCCGTGGCATGCAAGGACTGGGAAGAGCAGATAGATTCAGATTTGGGAGAATCATTTCAGCCCTGTAGGTCTGGACAGCCATTGTTTGCTCTGGGATTAGTTTGCCTTTGTAGCTCTTTGGTCTGTCTTTCACAGTGGTTTTACACTAGAAATGAAAAATGACATTATATAGCTCTTTTCTATGGTACATTCCACCAATTATTAATTGGAGACAGAACATGCTTGGCGAGAACATTAGTTTCCCGTTTCATAACTGTGCTGCCACTGATCTTTTAATTGTTTCCACATGAGAATATTTTTCCTGCTTGCCTCATTCTCGCCTCTTGATTCTTTGTAAAGTTCATCTGGCAATTAGTAATAATCTCCCTCCACTTCCCATTTCCCTAGATATGACCCGTGTGTCTCAGTTCCATTTTCTGTGTGCACAGAAACTTTCAATTCCCTTTTCAATGCGAGTCACACAAACCTCTTTTGGTGTCAAGGAGGAATAGAGGGCATGTCGAACCCAACTGCTCAGGCCAGATGGTGGGAAATCAGAAGACAGAGCAAAGAATCACAGAACCACTCAGCTCCTATGTTGTTTCTGCCTTTTTCTATCAAGAAGAATGATCTTTAAACTCGATGGGGTAAAAACAACTATGGTGACTGGAATGGAAGCCCAATTGGTGGCCCAGTGCCTGACTGTTCTAACTTGCTTCAAGCCTCTGGCTAGCCAAATCACATCCCGGAATTCTAAGAGACTGAGTGGTAGATGTTGATGGAGCACAACTTCCACTTATTTTGTGGAGCCACAGGGAACAACCGTAGGGCTTGGAAATGGAAGGGAAAGTCCTGTTCCACGTATCAAAAAAATATTTGGAGGGATATAAGTTGCTGTTAATGCCAGTTGTAAAACTTAATAATACTTCCAGAATAGATGCTTTAGGTGACTGCATGCAACAAGGACTATGATGAATTCTCTGTAAGCAGTCTTCTTATGGTAAGCTTCTTTATTTGGATTTTCTACTAGAGTAGTAGATGAAAGAATTTGCATAAGAGAATGGTATGTGTGGGTTTCCAATACATTTCCTATAGTCCTTATTTCCTTGTGGGAAGTAAGAGAAGGACAGTGTCTGAGTTTCCAGTGATGTGAACAGGCACCATGACTAAGACAACTCTTACAAGGAACAGCATTTAATTGGGGCTGGCTTACAGGTTAAGAGGTTCAGTCTGTTATCATGAAGGCAGAAGCATACAGGAACCAAGCAGATGTGGGGCTAGAGAGGCTGAAGAGTTCTACATCTCTGTGTAAAGGCAAACAGGAGAAGGCTGGCTTCCAGGTAGCTAGGACAAGGATCTTAAAGTCCATGCCCACTGTGACGTACTTCCCCCAACAATATCATACCTACTCCAACAAGGTCACACCTCCAAATACTCCCTGGATCAAGCATATTCAAACCACCACAGATAGAAAAACAGTGCTAATTAATAAATCTATTTCTGTTTGGGGAAGAGAAAGTAATATGCTTGAAATAACTAGTGAACCCTCCACAGGTCAATATATTACACTGATGACATGTGAGCAGAGAGATGGTAAGGGTGATCTCAGGTAGATTAGTTATAACCTTTATAGGTAGAAGTCACTCTAAAGACTAACATATTCCACTACTGCAGAATCAGCACTGAAGTCTTCAGTTTGAGGATCTCAGTGATTTTGATAGCATGTTGGGCAACATAGTGGGTACCCGGCCAACATATGCTGGCTAGCAAGTCACTGTCTCATAGAACAAGCAACTGAAATGGGAAACAAAAGGGACATCCACAATCAGGAGAATAAAGAGACTCTACCCACATCACTCATGTGATCCTTACATATTTTGTTGTTTATTGTTGAGCAATTAAAAACTGAATGTCTGTTATACTCTAACCTATGTGCTTTTCTGGTATGAGTAAATATGTTTACTGGAATTTTTCAGGATTATCCATATATATATGGAGAGGATTTTAATGCTATTTTATAAACTATTACTCCTGGACAGTATGAATCGGAGAAGAACTCATACAATAGGATATTTTGCCTGTATTTATCACAAGACCTGGTGACCTATATTTATGTGGTCTTTTCCAAATACTAAAGAATGTGGTGTTCAGTACCTTTTTACATGGCATGAGTTTTCTGCAAGGTGATGGATTAAACCCAGTGGTGTATATATGAATGTGTGCTTGCATGGACATGTGTCTGTGTGTCTGTGTGAGTGTATATGCATGTTCACATGAGTATGCATGCGTTGGAACAGATACTGTGTGAGTGTACATATACAGGCATTAGAACAGATGTTGCTGAGTCTCTATGACTCTAGTGTCTTTTCATAGCTCCTTACTCGTATCTCTCTTTGATTTTGTAAACGTTTTTGCTTAAGTACTCGTAACATGAGACTGGTACATAACTACT
Organism: Mastomys coucha; assembly: GCF_008632895.1. Classification (NCBI taxonomy): domain Eukaryota; kingdom Metazoa; phylum Chordata; class Mammalia; order Rodentia; family Muridae; genus Mastomys; species Mastomys coucha. Next base: position 29,637,038 of record NW_022196909.1, read on the forward strand.
AGGCACCCTTGACAGGCATAAGGAGATAGACAGAAGGTTAACAACAGACAATAAAACAGTTTGAAATGGAGAAAGATTTTTTTTCTCACTATATTTTGTATTCAGTCTGGACCACCAAGAACTGTAGGCAGGTAGTAGGAGCCTAGAGGTCTACTTAGATGTTCTGTCCAGCAGTGTCTCTGTATATACAGCCTGCAAAAAGAAAACACAGGCACCACACACATGTTTCTGATGAATTTTATTTTTATTTACCCATAATTTCCTGTTCACTTACTGCCGGAATTCATAAGCAAAGAAATTCGATCGGGAAACTTAGCTAGGAGAACTTCCCTAATCATATTGTAGGTCTCTTATGAACATTACTTGTTTTCAATGTTAAATCACACGTGGTTTATGAATTTACATAAATTATTTATGAATACATTGATAGTCTTGACCTACATATTCATGACATCATGTTGAAATAATCTTCCTTTTATGCTTGAAAAACTTTTAGTGCAAAGGATCTAAGTCTATCAATTTAAATGAATATGTTCTTGTCTCCTTTTGATTTTCAACATTTAACATTGCTTTTAAATGTTTATATTATACATTAAAAATATGTAACATGCAAGTATCTTTGCTCTGAAATATTTTAAGGACTATGTAAATAATAATGTATGAAATATTAAAAATTTACAAAATAATATAGGAATATAAAATAAGAAATTAACTCATATGTTTCAGAAGTTATGGTTATCTCCAAAATTATACAAGAGACTTCACATAGTAAGACTCTAAAAGTAAACCAGGATTGGAATATGTACATTAGCTAGTTTAAATACAGTGAAAAACAGGATCATCCATTTTTCTATTTCCTACTTAATATTAACCATGAGAGTAAATTTGTGCTGAAAGTGAAATTCCATTATAAAAATTGTTGATTCAAATGTTAGAAATTACCTGTTCCCTGTGTCTACAGAACACGGTAGGAACCCAACAGTGTGGTATTTTTAGATCAGTTTTGTCAATCTTTTGTTGAAGTAGGACCAAGAGTTAGTGGTTTTCTATACCTGACTTCCAAAATCTTTTGCTCCAGGGTATTATAGTTGTTAGACTTTCAACAAGGTTCCATGGGATCAAAGCTTTCACTCCTTCCTAAAATAGACATGCATGCTAATGTATCACAGCAGAGCTCTTCAAAAGGATGTACTTAATCTTATGAAAGAGAACAGGATGGAAACTTTATGTGTGACATATCATCTTAGCTCTGTATGTTTTATTTTTTTATTTTTATTAAAAATAGATTCAGGCTACAGTTTCCCCAACCTTCCACTTCCCCCCAAGTCTCCCTAACAACTCCCCTCTCTCTCTTATCCATTCCCTCTCCATTTTATCTCCCGAAAGGAGCAATTCTCCAATTGATGACAACCAAACAGGACAAAACAGGATGTGGGTACTAGTTAGTTCATATTGCTAGCACCCTCAGAGCTCCCAGGGACTCAACCACCAACCAAGGACTATACATGGTAGGCCTGATTGTTCTGGCAGCATGTGTATAGTAGAGGATTGCAAAGTCAATCATCAATGGGAGGAGAGGCCCTTGGCCCTGTGAAGGTTCTGTGCCTCAGTGTAGGGGAATTCCAGGGCCAATAAGTGGGAGAGGGTGGGGTGGCAAGCAGGAGAAGGAGGAGGCAACAGGAGTTTGTTCTTGCTTTTTGTTTTTTGTTTTTGTTTTTTTGTTTTTTGGAGGGGAAACTGAGAAAGGAGAAATCATATGACATGTAAATAAAGACAATATCTAATAAAAAAAAAACAAGATATGATAAGACAAGGCAATCTCATATCAAGATTGGACAAGGCTACTCCATAGGATCAAAAGAGTCTCAAGAGCAGGCCAAAGAGTCAGAGACCCTCCTGTCCCCACCGACAGCACTCCGCCAAACACACAAGGTTAACAGCTATAACATATATTTAGAGGATATGGTGCAGATTCACAGAAGCCCGGTGCTTGCTGTTTCAGTCTGTGGGTCCACACGACCTGTGCTTCGTTGATTTGGAGGGGCCATGTTTTCCTGGTGCCCTCCATCCCTCCGACTCCTATAGTCTTTCCTGTCCATCTTCCACAGTGTTCCACCATCCCAGACCCGGTGGTGGCGATATGCAATTTAGACTCTCTCTCTCTCTCTTTCTCTCTCTTTGCATAGTATCTGGTTGTGGGTTTCTGTTTGTTCTCTTATCTGCTGCCAGGGGAAGCCTCTGTGATGGATGACTGGACAATTCAATGATATATAAGTATAGCATAATATCATTAAAACCCATGTTTTATTGTTCTTTTTCCAGTTTTGTTTGGCTCTGCCCTAGGTCTCTGGGCTGTCTAGTCTCCTGTTTCTGTCCATCCAGGTAGTATCAGGCGTGGGCTCCCTCTCATGGAATGGTCTGCGCATTGAGTCAGATATTGGTTGGCCACTCCCACAAGTTCGGTGTCCTCATTGCCTCAACACATTTCCAAGCAGGAGAGACTGTAGGCGGAGAACTTTGTGGCTGGGTTGGTATTCAGACTTCTTCTTCCATGCCTGCAGAGTTTCTTCTCATGCTAAAGAGACTAGGGTCTAGGGGTGAATGCTCCATGCAGGCACCGGCTTAAACTCTCTGTATACAATGATCTACGTGGATAATGCCCTTGGCAATAGGTTTCCTGCTGTCAGATTTTAAAGGCTGACCTCCCGTTTTAGCATCAGCCTGGGTAATTCTAGGATCTGCACAGTCAGTACCGTATCAGCCAACAACTCAACCAAAGGCAACCCGCTCACACCACTGGAAACCTCACCTGGCTGCAAAAGGTGGCGAGTTCAGGCTTCATGTCCTCCATTACTAGGAGGCATCACTAGTGTCACACTCAAGATTTCAGAATGAACTACTACACAACGTTTGTTCACCACTTCCCAATGCTCCCCCAATTTCAGCTGTCTCTCTCCACACTCTCTCCTTCCACCCATCACAACCTAACCCTTCATATTCCCATCCTCAGCCACCCTCAGTCCATGTGAAAATTTGTCATATTTTTCCTATCCCAAAAAGGTCTTTGTTTTCCCTTAGTACCCCCATCTTTGCCTTACTGCTGGGACTATAGACTATAGCTTGATTATCACTCACTTAATAGGAAAGGCACATGTATACGTGAATATATACCATACTTGTCTTTGTGGGTCTGGGTTATTTCACTCAGGATAATCTTTTCAAGTTCCACCCATTTGCCTGCAAATTTCATGATGTCATATTTTTAACAGCTAAGTAACCCTCCATTGTGTAGATGTCCCATGTTTTCTTGATCCATTCTTCAGTTGTTTCCAGTTTCTGGCTATTATGAATAAAGCTGTAGTGATAACAGTTGTAGCTCTGTGTGTTTCAGAGAGTGGGGAGGTGAAAGGGAGAGGAAGAGAAAAAGAAAAGAGAGCAGTTTTGTGTATACATGCTTGTGCATATGTATAAACATATGAAATGAAGGCTGTTATGAAGAGAAATAAATAGCATAACAGATTTTTTGACCCTTTATACCTTAATCATCCCCATCACAAGGTCCTCTTCCATCACATCTATGTTCATCCTTCAGAGTCTAAAAAAAAATATGCAGAACACCTTGGTTATGTTTTTCCCCATACATCAGTTCTAAATATTTTAAATATATTTTCTTGCAATGAATATTTGGAAAAGTACATGACTACCGTATGAGTTGTCTGTGGGAGGTACTAGCATTGCCTTTGTGATTTCTCATTAAGCATAAAGTTTGATTAATAGTTTTGAGCAGCACTTGGCTTTTGCCAAACCACTGAGTAGGCCCTCCAAAGTGTGATCAGTCTCCTTGGCTCATCAGTGCAGTCAAAAACACCTACAGAGGAAGCAACTCTGATTCAATAGTTTTATCCTATCTGTTCCAAAGGTCAAATCAAATTGTCCCTATATAAGCTCAAATAAATGAGAACTTCCTCTTCGTCATCATTGAATGACATTTTTGTTTAGTCTGTATGAGTCACCATCCATTGTTGTCTGTCTGCCTTTCTTCCCTTGGCATACTTTGCACCATTATTTTATAGATCATATATTCCCATATTGTTGTAAGGCTTTTTTTTTTTAGAATGTTCTCATTGTGTCTTTTTCTTTTCTACTATCTTCCTCCAAGCTTTTGTGTTTCCCACATACCCATATCAAAAAATCAGCTAATGAACTCCCTGTGGTAGCTTGTATGACCTTTGTGTATGTGCGAGTCACTTATACCCAATTCATTAAGAAGCTTTGGAAAGAAAATAATTTCTTTCTGTGATGTCTACTATTTAGTAGCAAATATCCAAGTTTCAGCACTATGATATGCAAATCTGGAAGGTTTATGATATTTTGTTTAATCAAGAGTTCCAGTGGTATTCCAACAAAAAAAATTACTACAGCAAAATTGCTCATGTCAATTCTATATTTTTGTATTTCATCAACAACAAAGATGGTAACTATTAACAAAATGCAAGAGATGTTTTACATTGGTTCAGTTGTCTGTTTTGAAGATTATTAAATTAATTTTATAAATGATGTTAAAATAATGATGCAATGATGGGTAATTATATTAAAATATTTATTATACATTAATTGTGTGTGGAGTATCTAGGATATTCTGAAAGTCATTTTGCTCCCTTGTAATGTCTGCATAACACTGATCCCTAAATGATATTGTGTCATTTAAAATATAGATTTCTTAGATTCTTATTGCTATTCATAGAGGAAGAAGGACCATTCTTCTGGAATATCATTGTAGTTGTTTCTGGTGATTTGCATACAAGGTGGGAAAGAGCTGTGTATTTATCATCTCACAGGATTTGCATAAGGGTGCCTTGTGAACTCTTCGATAGTAGATAGTTCTTAATAAGGACTGGAGGAGTCACCAAATTCAGAGGGAACAATTTTGGTAGACAATTTGATGTTTATGAGAGGAAGTACCTGTTCATTATAGTGGCATGGCTTGGCTAACTACTGATCTTAATGGCTACACCAGGCAAGTCGTGCTGATGGCTGGTGAAATGTTGGGCATTTGTAGCCAGGGAGCTTCACTTGACCTGATGAAGGATGATACCAAGAGTGGACTAGGAAACCCTACAAGGGCTCAACCCAACACAAACAACTACAGGCAACTAAGGAGCATTGAAAGGTAAGGACACATGCTCCACCATGTTCATAGCACCTTTATTTATAATAGCCAGAAACTGGAAACAACCCAGATGTCCCTCAACAGAGGAATGGATACAGAAGTTGTGGTACATCTACACAATGGAGTGTTACTTAGCTGTTAAAAATATGACATCATGAAATTTGCAGGCAAATGAAATTTGCAGGCAAAAATACTCAGCTATTAAAAACAATGAATTTATGAAATTCTTAGGGAAATGGACGGATCTGGAGAATATCATCCTGAGTGAGGTAACCCAATCACAAAAGAACACACACGGTATGCACTCTCTGATAAGTGATTATTAGTCCAGAAGTTCAGAATACAGGAAGAACAACCCATAAACCACAAGAAAGTCAAGAAGAAGGAAGACTAAAATGTGGACATTTAATTGCTTCCATGGGAACAAAATACCCATGGAAGGAGTTGCAGAGACCAACTGTGGAGCAGAGACTGAAGGAAGGACAATCCAGCCTGATATAGTGTCTCCTGAGAGGCTCTGACAGTACCTGACTAATACAGA
>NW_022196909.1:29642758-29652643 GCF_008632895.1 Mastomys coucha
CGTACCCTCAGACCTCCCAGGGACTCATCCACCAACGAAGGGACTGATTGCTCTGGCAGCATGTGTATAGTAGCATTTTCTTTACCTACTTGGTTCCTTTTATTATTTTATTTTGCTTAGTTAGTCTAACCTGATCTCCCAGCATCACGTTCATCGAATTGACAGGAGCTGACTTTTAGACCTTGTGGGAAAGCTTTCAATTTGCCCACTGAAATGATGTTATTGGTATGTTTGTATTTATGGATAGTTGTATCTTGAAGTACATTCCTCCTATAGTCAATTTCTTCAACTTCTTTTTTCTTTTTTAATAAAGAAAAGGATGTTGGGTTTTGTCTAGCAATTGGCTACACACATTGAGATGGTCATGCAGTTTTAGTTCCTTCTGCCAATGTGTTAATGGCATTGCCATGTGCCTTGCAGAGGTAAATCCCAGTGTATGGTGGTGCATGTTCCCTTAAGTATGTAGTTCAATCCAGTTTGCCGGGTGGTATTGAGGATTTTGATGTGTGTGCTCATAAGAGACATTAATCTGTGCTTTCTTCTTTCATAGTACAGTCCTCTGGGTTTGAAATCATGTTGTATTTGTTAGATGGATTTAGAGTTTTACTCTTCTGTTTCTCTTCCCTTTCACCTACATCTCTCAGGGTGTATGAATGCATGTATAACATGTGTATTGCATGTACACGTGCCATAGTGAGAATGTAGAAGACAGCAGACAGCTGTTCGGACCTGATTCATTCTTCTCCAGTTACATGGATTCCAGGCATCACACTCTGATCACCAGGCACACATAGCAGCCATTTTGACCTGCTGAATAATCTGGTGGCTCAAGAAAAAAAAATTGTCTCTATTTTTTTAAAATAAGAATTTGAAAAGTATTGGTGTTGTTTCCTTAAACACTATGGAATTAATTTATGAGGCCATAAGCATCTAAGCTCTGAGTATCTCCTATTGGGGGGATTATTCATTATTTTAAGTAAAATGAAGCTAATAATATAGTCACCAGAACTCAGGTTTGACCTACTAATACACAACTGCTTTGGATTTTCATGGATTTTTTGGATTTTCTCCCATTTCACTCTCTGTTTGCACTTCTTTCTTCCTTTTAAACCTTTCATGTTATCATATTGATAACTAGAAGATGGGACTACACAATATCCATTTTATATATTTACATTTTATACCTTGAATGGTATAGATTTCAAATCTATTAATTTAAGAGGTTTTTAATGTTTCTTCCTCAAGTACTCCTTTATCCTCTTCAGCTATTTTCATCCTTTCACTTGGAGCTGAAGCTACTTCCTTGAGAGAAAAATACTTTAGAGCAGTTGAATCCTTTGAATCTTTTAAAGTGTAGATGTCATCGCAGCTTTCATTTATCCTATTCTTGATCTTAAATTAGTAATCAAGAAAGGCGAAACCAATAACTAGGAGAGCAGAGTTCTAGGATTCTCTGATATCCTGGGAGTTAATTTTATTTAGTTGTAAAAGATGAACAGAAAGGTACAATTTAAATACAACAAGTAAAATGTATATTTTTAAGGGTTATAGGTCATTATAAGTAAGAAGCCACACTTAAATAGAAGAAGGGGGAAATCTATGTTTTTTCTTTGAGCACAATTTGATCCAATAAAGATTTGAGCTGAGGCCAAAAATAATTTCATAGGGATTATGTCTATATTATAGTATGTAAACATGTATATATGTATATGTAATATGCTTATATGTATGTGTCATAATAGCTACAGTAATAACTGAGTTCCTTGGGTTCTTCCTTTTTTGTCACATGCCAGGATGACAAAAAGTGTAATGCACACTTTTTAAGTTTCTCTCTATTTCCAAAATCCTTATTTTCAACAATCTTGGGTTGGGGAAAACTATTCTTTAAAGTATTAATTTACCCCAACATATATAATAACAACTGTAGGAGAAGACATTGTATGTATGTTCCTAAATAAAGTCAGGAAATGCTAATCAGACTATCAAGTTTTCCTAAAGTTACTGCAAGTCTTAGTGATGCTACTATTGTGTTTACTCATGAAAACTCTTCCTTTATTTGGTATTTTCTCTGCACACAGTTGTGGCTGAATCACAAGACTCTGGCTCCACTTGCCCCTTACCATCCTAGGATAGATGGTCCTAAAATGGACTAGGTCAGTCGCTCCTCCCTTAAGACACTATGCCCTCCACATTTTGCATGTTGTTCAAAGAGGAGAGATGAGCATGCTTCAGAAGTGAGTTTATATATGCCATTATCCTTCACAATGGAGCTGTGTTTTCATATTGAATCTCAGTATGCTTTTTTTTTTTTTTTTGACCTCTTCTTCAACTGACTGAAAATACAATTAGGCCTGCACACATTTGCTAAAATTTTGTATCTATTTTCCTATCTAGAAATACTCTGACCAGAGCACTTATGGACATTTTCAAAAATGGAGTAATATTTCGAGTCATGAATTGGTTAATATACATTTAACAGAAAGGAAGAAAATTACCCAATGAAAATGGTTGTTATAAAATCCTAGTAAAAGCATAACATTCCTATCAATTATACTATAAAAAAGCATAGGCTTTGGTTTCATATTCTGATTGTAAAACCTGTGGAAGCATGATGTCATGTTATTTAAAGCCCCCAGCACATTCTTTTATTTGTATTTGTCATTCTTACATGGAGATATCAGTATTTCTTATAATGATGACATGAAGAAAAACTGAAATGAAAACTCTCATGGATATCAGTGGATATTGCTCCCAAAATATTGTACTCTGTAACTAACATTGCTAGTTATTTAGCCTTTGAAACCTAAAACAAGAAACCAAAAAACAAGATTTTCATTTTGTTTCAGAATACCCAATACATAAAGCAAAGAAACTGAATGTAATTGTTACTTAACAAACATATTTAACAAATTAATGCATAGCTAATACATTTTTGAGATGTAAAAGGCATCAAGTTGTTTGGAACAATTTATATTTTAAGTCTCTTTTTATGTCTAAATAATTACTTAATACCATCAGTTTTAAAAACTAGTAATGCTGGATTTATACTGAATAATTGACTTCTTTCACATTCACATAAGTAGTTACATTTACATGTGTACATATACATGTGTGTATATGTTATATGATACATGCATAAATACTTATACATATGTATAAACATACATATCCATATATGCACACACTTATGTGTATATATGTATGTATATGTAAGTGTATGTACATATATACATATATACATACTTACATACATATATATATCATGTACATATACACATGAACTTTATGAATTTGATGTTTTTTCCCTAATTTTCATATTCTGTTCTCAGTCTTTGTGTATGATTTAAAAGGAATCCAGTTTTCTATAAATTTGTTAGAAGTCAGGTTTTATTCATGAATTAGTATCAGATTAGAGAGTTTCTGACTAGCTGCTGAAACCGTCAAATACACTTGGAAAACCACTGCGGTGTTTGGCTGACATGAGAATCACACATAATGTAATAATTGTGAAATCCTTGAGCAGAGGCTGAGTCCCCACTTTAGATTGATTTTAATATCCTATCTGTTTGTTGAAAGAATGAATGATTGTTCAACTATTGAACATGTGGTTTGAACAAGAATAGGGTTCTCATGCTCACAAATTCCAATGCTCGGTTATCAAAGTGATTCTATTTGAGAGAGATTAGGAGATAAGACCTAGTTGGAGGAGGTTTGAGCTTATTGAAGGGTGTGTCACTGGACATGGGTATGTAGCAGATGTGCAGCTCAGTCTTCATGTGGGATCCCTAGCAAATGGATCAGGGGCCGTCCCTAAAGACATTACCTGTCTGTGGAATCTGTTTCCCTGGCTGGGCTGCTATGTCTAGCCTCAGTGGTAGAGGATACACCTAAGTCCTGCAGGGATTTCATGTGCTAGGGATGAGGAAGTTACTCAGGGGGATCCTCCACCCTCTCAGAGGAGAAGAGGAAGTGGGCAAGGGCAACACTTCCGGGATGTAAAGTGAATAAATAAATTAATTAATGGGATACAAAGGCCCAAGCCAGTCCCAGGCACCTTATTTATGCTTCCTATTGATCCAGAAATAGAACTCCCAGCTCCTTCTGCACCATGTCTGCCTGCAGGCAACCACGCTCCCAGCCATGATGAGAATGGTCTAAAATCTCTAAAACTCTAGGCAAGCCCAATTAAATACTATTTAAAAAAAAAAAAGAGTTGCTGTGGTCATGGTGTCTCTTCACAGCAGTAGAACTCTGGACAAGACGGTACAAAATACTTCAGAAGCTAGAGGAAGCTACTGTGACACAGAGTGTGGAAGAGCATCATTAGAGCAGCTAAGTACATCAGAGTTAGCAAATAAGTAACTTCACTTCTTTTTACAATTTCAAAAAAGGTATAGACCTCACATTTGAAGTAAGTAAATCATAGTTAGGAGTTGCTTCATCACCAGGTTTAGAATTTTGATTTGAAATTGTCCAGAACTGTGAGACACGGAACTAGATGACTTTTTGAAATTGAATTTTCTGGGGTTCTATTTACTCAAACAAGGAGTAAATAGCTTTGGAAATTAAAACTGCCTCTAAACAGATCTCTTATTTCCTTGTGGGATTGTTTTCAAATTCAGGATCCAGGGTTTGCCTGTCACTTCCAGATTATTAGATTTTAGTTCATTCACTTCAATGAATATATAGTTCAATATATATAATATATATATACATATTTGCTAAATTCCTTCTGGAGGGTACATTTGTGTGGCTATGTGCATACGGTGATGGTTTTAAACATTCTCAACATGTGCTAGAATATTTTTCGCAATGAGTTTTGGTTTAGAGTGTACAGGGATAGAAGATGTATTGGACTGTCTCCCAGAGCACATCATATATAATCCAGATAGAATGTCAACCAAGTAGTATGAAGATAGTATGAAAGCTTGGGTGTGGTGGAGATATGGTGATCTTCTGATCAAGGCTATCCTTAGCCACACTGCACCTTTGAGGGGATCCTGGGATACATGAAATTCTGTGCCAAAAGTTTAGTACAACAAACACAAAAACAAAACAAAACAAAACAAAAACAAAAACAAAAAACAAATGAATTATGAACAGTTTAATAATAGCATCCTAGTAAGCAGATCTTTCCCTGATGTCATATATATGTCTTCATAACAACTTATAATAGAGTATGGGCCTGACATATTTATTAAATTCAGTTCAGCACCAAGGAATTTATGTTTCACAATGATGGTGTTTCTGAACTTAGTTTGACTATTTGTGATTTAGAAGTGCTGTCAGAGACATTAAACAAAGTAAAAAACAAGTGAATTAATAAACCATTTTAACTTACTGATATACTTAAGATTAGAGTGAAATCATATTTATAAAAAATGTATCTATTTAAAGTATTTCTAGGTAATATTCTAATAGAATTTGGCTCTGTGCACATAAGCTAGTATAATTTTTCTTGTTATAAGAGATCATACAGAATGAAGTATAAGCAAGACACTCTTGAAAACAAGTAAGACAAACCCATCCTTGCAGCACAATAAGCTTTGATATTTAAGGAAGTGTCACACCAGGCAGCAAATTCTATAAAGACTGGATTTTTCTTATATTTAATTAAATATTACATATATAAGTATATATAAATACAAGTCATTGGCGAGAATCAAGAGATAGACCCGATTTTTGACAGTTGGCAGATCAAAAGAGGTGTATTCTTGAAGGAGGGAGGTGAGGTAAGGTATAGATTTCTTGATTTAAATAACTATGGAAAAAACTTTAATGTAATCACACGTAGATCTCAAAATCTGAACAAACCCAATTACACAAGGACTAATGGCATAAACCAGTAGGGAAATATCTAACATGCTAGAGAATAAAAGGTACTTAATGATGCATGGTTTCAGTCACGTGAAAAGTAAATTTGTCTCATGGATTGGATAATAGGATAGAGATAGAGGTGTCTAGAAAAGTCTGGCAGATTGGAGAGCTGGGCTCCTGAGTGAAGAAATACAACTAGATGAGTAACATGTATTGGTCAATAATACTGAGAGGTGACTATAGTTAATGTAAGCTTAAGCAACTTTAACCTTAAATGTCTCTTTATTTTATCCTGAATCATAATGTACTAATAGATTATATTAATAATTTTGTCTCATAGTTATTTGTATAGTCTTACATTGTATTCAAAAATTGATTTTCAATTGTTTTCTGTTTCTCTTATAGGAGATAGTTAAAGATGGGTAAGAAAAAATGAAAGAATCTTAGATTAAGTTAAATAATAAAATTAAAAATCTTCATTATTAAAAGTCTTTAAATGCTTTTAATTATGTTTGTTTAAAAGGATAAGCCCAAAATTGCCCAAGGATTTAAAGACACATCATCTGTTGAAATGTTTATGTGAATAATGAGAGGTATGAGCAATCATTATACATAGAATTATGTCTTTATCATCTATTAAACAATCTTTTGATTCTTTTGATCCTCTCTGTCTCTCTCTGTGTCTCTCTCTGTGTCTCTCTGTCTCTGTCTCTGTCTCTGTCTCTGTCTCTGTCTCTCTCTCTCTCTCTCTCTCTCTCTCTCTCTCTCTCTCTCTCTCTCTCTCTCTCTGTGTGTGTGTGTGTGTGTGTATGTCATAGTGTAGGGGTAGAAGTAATAGGACAGTTTTCAGGAAGCAGTCTCTCACTTAGATCACTAATCATCAGGCTTAAATTACATGTTTCTTCATCCATTGAACCATCTCATTGGCCCTATATTTAAAATTATCAACATCCAGAGCCTTGAAATAGACCCTATTATGATAAAATTCACTGTAAAGGAATTTGTTAAACCTTATTATGCTCCCAAATTATTGGGAACACTGGGAGGGCAGGCTTTTTAAAACAATTCAGTGCTAAGAACAACTCCAGAGTTTGAGATGCCGTAACTGGACTACGCTGATAGCTTGTCTAACTATCTCAAGTGATGCCCTGTGTCATGGGTCTTATTTTGAGAAGTACTTACTGAGTTTGATATCAAATACTTTTGCAGAGGAGGTATATCACATGTAGCCTTACACCTCTCCTCAAGCTGTGAACTTTGGCAGCAATTCGAAGAACTATTTTCTTTTTTTTTTTGTATTAGATGTTTTCTTTATTTACAATATCTCCTTTCCCAGGCTCCCCTCCCCCCACCAAAAAAAAGAAAAGAAAAGAAAAGAAAAAGAAAAAAGACAAAAAATAAAATAAAATAAAATAAACCTTAAAACTAAAACAATCCCCTGTTCCCTTCTCTCTCCCCCTGCCCACTAACTCACCCCCTCCTGCTCACTGGCCCTGGCATTCCCCTACATTGGGGCATAAACCTTCACAGGACCAAGGACCTCTCCTCCCATTGATGACAGACCTGACCATCCTCTGCTATACATATGCTGCTGGAGCCATGAGTCCCACCATGTGTACTCTTTGGTTGGTGGTTTAGTCACTGGGAGCTCTGAGGGTACTGGTTAGTTCATATTGTTGTTCGTCCTAAGGGACTGCAAACCCTTCAGCTCTTTGGGTCCTTTCTCTGGCTCCTTCACTGGGGACCCTGAGCTCAATCCAATGGATGGCTGTGAGCCTCTACTTCTGTATTAGTCAGGTACTGTCAGAGCCTCTCAGGAGGCATCTCTATCCTAGAATAAGCATGGCTACAGATACAAATCTCAGTGACTAACAAATGATGTGGAAAAAATATGAAAGTCCTATTGTTTCTTTGATGTTTCCTTTGATATTTGTAAGAATTATATTTGTTTTAGAACGTAAAACATAGACTTACATATACAATGTTTATTTTCAAATCCTGGATTAGAAATGTTATTATGCTGAAATCAAAGTAGTACAGGCAATGGCAAATTTAAATTATCTTAATTAGCTAAAATGGGTTTAGAATTTCCTCAACTTGAGATTAATTGACTTTAAAACAAAATCAAGGCATTCTCCTGTATGTGAATTTTCCCAAAAGAACAGTTCTGTATACTTGAGTCCATTAGTTTAGAAATGCATAATCCCTAAAAAAGCTTTCAAAATAATTAGCATGTACTTGTTATTATTCTTGATCTCTTTATGCTTTCTGTTTTTTTCCCTTAAAATTTCGAGTTCATTGTTGTAAAAGGAAATGTGATCAAACAGTAAGTACAGAATTGTGACAATTAGAGAGTTGAATATTAGTTTAAAGAGCCCACATATGCTTGGACAATCTGACAACATGTTGCTTAATGACAAAAGCAGTCTCTACAAATGGCCTTCAAGGGTACTTATCTTTAGGAACTCTTGTAAACAAGCACTAACAGTTAATTTAACCCTGAATGATCAATATTTCAAGATCCCTGGAAAACATTGAGTTGCACAAACGATGGAGAGCTAAGTTTCTTCAAATGGGTACATGTGTTCTTAACACAAGTTCAATATTGCAAGTTTAAATTTTTGAAAGAGAAATTATCTTTTAAATCTTTAATATCCAGACATCTATCTTTTATTCCCTCCTCTCTGATTCCTCCCTTATCTAGACCACTGCTCTTCGCATCCTCCCTCATGAACTTACATTTTTAAAGTGCCACCTCAGTCCATTGGGTGTTAGCCATACGTACACGATTGCAAAACCATCAACAAAAGCATTTCTAGTATTTGTGAACCTGTATCCCTGAAGAAAACCATTTCTCCCACCTCCACTCCCCATTAATTGCCAGTGACTCCTAAGATAGAAGCTGGAACTCATGAAGCCCCTGCACAGCCCTCCTGGAATTGTGGGTGGTGTGATTTCGTGCATGTCCTGTGATGTAGTCCCATCAGGCATGAGCTCATAAATGAATTGTGCTCTTCTGTAGCATACCCTGTTTCCCTAAAGACTTTTGCAGTCTTTATGTTTCCTATTCAGTGATGATTTCTGAGTCTTAAAGGGAGAGACTGTGGTAGAGGTGTCCCATTTAAAGCTGAACACGCCATAACCCCTCTCCCTTATATGCTGACGGGTTCTAAATATTTTCAATCCCTAATTACTATTAAGAGAACTTCTGTTATAAAGGTTAAGAGGTATGCTAACCAATGGATATAAGGACAAGAACTCGGTTGGCAGTTTATTACTAGGTCTATTTAACAAAAAATAGATAATCATGTAGGCCTAGAACCTAGCCAGCCATGGGATTTGGGTCTAGTTAACAGTGCCAGGCATAGATTCTAACATCTATACCATGATCACAGCACTGAACACATCTTGTCAGATGTTACTAACTTACAGGGTTTACAGCTGGGTAAGGCACTTAATGACTTCTCTTCTTTAGTGTCATGTATAGCACCTTCTAGCACTAGGAAAGCTAGCCAGTAGGGATGAAGTTCATGATGCAGAGAAAAGTGTGTGTGTGTGTGTGTGTGTGTGTGTGTGTGTGTATACATATACATATATATATATATATACATGTGTGTGTGTGTGTGTGTGTGTGTGTGTGTGTGTGTGCATGCGGTAGGGCATAATGAATTCCAACTTCTATCTAAGGAACTATTGGCAATTAATGGCAACTGCAGAAAGGAGAAATGGTTTTCTTCTGCAAGCCCACAAATACTACAAATACTTTTGTTGATGGTTTTACAAACATGTATATATGGATAACACACAATAGACTCAGTTGGTACTTAAAAATTGTAAATATATATATATATATATATATACAAGATATATGTCAATATAATATGATATATTATATATAAATATATTATTATATGTTATACATCATGTGTCATATATAGCATATACCATACATCATATACCATGTATTATATTATACATTATACATTATATATTATGTTACAAATTATATATCATATATTATATATTATATTATATATTATACATTACATATTATGTTACATATTATAT
>NW_022196909.1:29652961-29658718 GCF_008632895.1 Mastomys coucha
CACACACACACACACACACATCAATGTCTACCATCTACATGGCAGTCCTGGCAGGACAGCTCTCTTCACTATGTTTCAGTTCAGATAATCACAGGTTTACTTTTCCCTACTTGCTTAAATACAAGACTGTACTTGTTTGTGAGGAAAGGGATTAGAATATTTCAGGAAATGTCGAGAGCCATTTCATGGGGATTGAAATTCTCTCCCTTTGGGGGCCCTAAGGAAGATGAGATGGCAGGTTCTCAACCTGTAATTCTGAAATACACTGACTGCATTCCTAGCATGCTAACAGGTAGTTTCACAACCAAGTTTCCTTTGGCCAAGCCAGTCATTGAGTTAGATAAATGAAACTGCCGATGTGTACATGCCATTTTAAGATATGATATTATTACCTCAACTGTAAATTCAAATCACATTGTAGAATGAATCCTGTGTTGCTCCAGTTAAGAGGTTGAAGCCCTAGTTTTCAGTGTGACTAGGGACCAGCAAAGTTGTAGGGTGGGGCTCTCGTCAAATCTTCCTGGTGTGCTTGTAAGATGAAGAGGAGAGACCAGCATTATTCACTCACAGGAAGAATGCCAGTGAGGCTCCATCTAGAAGCAAGTATCTTCAAGTCAATGGGCAAGGCCGCAGAGGGAGGTCTTGACATTGCATGGACCTTAACCTTCCATCTTGCAGAATTTTGATGAAATGAGTGGTAGAGTTTTAGTCGTTTTCATCCTCATACACTCTTTCACCACCTTTTCTCTAGTGAAGAAATGCTTCTTCCTAAGAAGACCCTTCGATTTTGAACTCTCTTCTCCCTCACCCTCTCTCTCTCCTTCCCTCCCTCCCTCCTTCCCTCCCTTCTGCCCTCCCTCTCTCCCTCCCTTCCTTCTTCCTTCTCTTTCTCTCACTGAGCTTAATTATAGCCTGCCTAAATATAAGTAGATGGTTGTCGACTGGAAGGTGGAGAGACTAAACCACCGGAGAAAATTGTTCTCTTTCTCCAGCACCTGCAAATGCCCCAGTGCCCTACAGTGAAGAACTCCAGGTTCCTGGTCTGTTCCATGGACATGATAACCTCTGCCTGACAGCCTGCTCAAAATGGGACATTTTCAAGCTCAGTGTGTAGTGTTGACACTTAAAAGAGCACACATGCTGGTGCATGTTTTCTGTTTCTCACCCACACACTAAATGTTAATTTTTGTGTATTTTAAATATTAATATTTCAAACACCATATGCATTGTTGGGGGAATTTTCCTATGGCACCAGCGAGTAGGGCCTCACAGCAAAGAATGCCTTTTTTATTTTCTGAACTTTAAAACTGATAAGGAGTTGAGCACAGGAATGAGCCTAGGGCCTAAACTAAAAGCACAAATGCACATACACTGAAGGTTGTGAGGTACAATGAAAAACATGGGCGATGGGACATTAGGATTGCAGTGCTGTCCATTGGAAGGCAAGCAAAGTTGGGAAGACCTATATTGTAAGTACTTAAGGATATTCTTGACTTCAGAGTAGAAGGTACCCAAATAACATTTAGATCAAGTGCCATCTGTTTTATTGACATGCCTGGTGTAGTCGATAATCTTTTATTATGAGTTTTTCATTTTATATCTATGTATATATGTGTATGTTTATGTGTATATGATGTATATGTTCATGTATATGTATATGATGTATGTGTATGTGCATATGTATCGATCATGATTTTCCCTTCCCTAGCTCCTCCCAGATTTTCCCTACCCCTCTAAATACCTTGACTGTGTTTTCAGAAAAAAACAAATAAACAAACAAAAAGAAATAAATATCCAAACAAAAAGGGAAAAGATAAAAAAATTGACCAAAAAAAAAAAAGCCAAAAATAAAAGAACCAAAAAGCCTCCACAATAAAAGAAAGAAACAACACCACCAATACAAACACAAGCACACACCCACTCACAGTTGTGCTTTTATGTTTGCCAACTATTCCCTGGTGTGGAGCCTTCCCTGAAGTATGGCAATAAATACATAAATAAATAAATAAATAAATAAATAAATAAATGTAAAAGCACCCAGTGTCACTCCATTGGAGCAAAATGATTTAACCTTTGCCAGGAGACATGAATTGCAAATAGCTGTTTGGTTAGGGGTGGGCCCCTGTATCCACTTGCTATTTCTGTGCTAGGACTTCATCATAGTAAACCTGTGTAGAACTAATGTGTACTGCCACGCTCTCTGTAAATTCCTAGATGCAATAATCCTTTAATGTCTGGAAAACCCTGTTTCCTTGGAGTTATCCACAACCTCTGGCTCTTACAGTCTTTCTGCCTCCTCTTGCACAAGATGCCTGAGACTTGAAGGGAAAGAGGGATTGATAAACAACTGTCTAAAGAGAAGAATAGAAGAGTAAATATTTCCATTTTTTCCATGTGTTAGATCATTAGAGTGACCCGGCGTTTTAGGAAGAAAGGATTCTGCCCTACTTGGATGGGGAGGACATTGTCTGAATTTGTAGCACTTAGTCTCCAAAGGCAGGTGTCTGGAAACAGATCTTGCAAAGTGTTGGGCATTTCTGGAATAGAGAATGCAGTGTAAACTAGCGGGAGTGTGTTTGTGTCGTGTCAGAGCTTCCGTATCTCTACAGGTAACAATTGCTGGCTTGTGTGTCATTGGCTGTGAGATGTAAGAACGGTGATGTCAGAAGTATGTGATGGCAACTTGTTCACAACAGCCCATCAAGTAAACACTAGTAGCTATCTCTACATAGAAATGCACGCACACACAGGGCGTCTAGGTCCAGTAAATAAAGTTATTTCAAATTAAGTTTTTAGAAGGCAGACCCATCAATTAATGTAAATATTGACTTAAGGCTTGAATAAGTTCTAGTAAAGACATATATAAAGTCTGATCTCTCTGGCCTCCTTAGAGTGCTTCTGGTATCATTTATTCAATTCTAATAATCACAAATTCCTTAATATAAAAATATGGTCACTACAAAGATGCAAAATGGATAACTATACACACACACACAAAAAAAAACCCTTTCTCTATATGTCATGAATGGTAATATCCTGGAAGTGGTAATAACTACACATACACATATGTGTTAATACATGAAATGTACATTACATTCCCATACTAAGAGGATACATAAAGACTTACATAGTATAGACTTCTAGAGAATGGAGGACATGGTTTATCCAATCCATGTCTGTGTTGAGTAGAAAGGATTTAATAGTAATTTGGAGTAACTCTGGATGCTTACATTGTTTCAACTTACCACTAATTTCAAAGGAAAGAAACCATGAGCTTTATCAGGTGCCAATATTTACAATTAGGAGAATAAGAAAAAGTGAAAGAGATTGACTGCTATTAGTAAATAGGAAAAAATGGAAGGAGACTTTGTCTTCCAGGATATAGCATCCGCATTCAAAGTGTTTTAATGGCCTTATATGTACAGGAGTGCCAACAGCAACATTGTTCATTGACGCAAAATAACGCCTGAGGATCTATAGAGTACAGAGTTGACAAAGTAACTCATGATATATGTCCATGAAAGGACATATATGAAAGGATGCCCAACTTGTAGAAACGAACACATGGCTGATACTTCCAATGCTACAGGATAAAACTATAGGACTGTGTGGAAGAAATCCATCACTAAAAGGTCAGGCTTAAGTTACCTTTATACGAGCTAAAAATTAGTATTGACGGCAGCTAACCTGATGGGTATCCTTCAGGAGGCAAGGCATCCCCAGGAAGGGAAGCTGTAGAAGCACAGAACTGTAGAAATATATTACATCATAGTCTTGGTAGTGCTTAAACAGATGGATTCATGTTGTGAACTAGAAATGTATTACGTCATGGTCTTGGTGGTGCTTAAACAGATGGATTCACGTTGTGAACTAGAAACGTATTACGTCATGGTCTTGGTAGTGCTTAAACAGATGGATTCACATTGTGAAAATAATCTGAATACTTATCTGTGATTTGTTCACCTTTTGTCAATAATTTTCAGTAAAACGTTCTCATTTGTAAAGGATGTATTGATTACTTGCATTTATCCACATACTTTTCTATTGTCTGCTCTCTGTTGTTTCTCCATCATGTGTCTGTCCTCATGATCATTGGCATCATTGTACATCATGCAGTAAACACACAACAGTATCATCGCACAAGGACAAAAGGAGACAGAGCATCTGTGGAGGGTTTTTTTGTTGTTGTTGTTTTATTTTATTTATTTATTTATTTATTTATTTATTTATTTATTTATTTTGTGAAGACATTTTAAGAGTATGTGGCTGGCGGCATCTAGCTCAGTTGTGGATCACTATCTTTGTTTAGTGAGACCTCCTCATTTGAGTACCACACTGGAAAAACAAAAGCCAGTTGTTTTATGGCATGGGGTACTCTAAAATACCACAGATAGACTGTCCAAATGCATCAAAGATAATAAATGACCAATGGCCATTAAAATGACCAATGGTTATTTCTTACAATTTGAACTAAGAAAATGAATTTTATAAATCATATATTGAGTGGTGATGGAAATTTGGCAGTAATAAAAATCACATAAATGTGAAATGGGGATTTCTGGTTTCTTTGGAAACTCAGTTATGTCGTATGATGTTTTGCTGAGGCAGACAGGTGAGAGTATGTTTTGCTGAGGAAGACAAGTGAACCTATGTTTTGTTGGTACAGACAAGTAAGAGGATGTTTTGCTGAAGCGGCACATGGGAGGACACATGACCATTAGAGAGAATACCAATACGACCATGCAGGTAATGGGAGGAGGCTCTGGCATTGGCTTGACTTGCTCTGCCTTGCTAGTTTTCGCTGATGTCGCTTCGGCCTTGCTTCACCTTGCAGCCTCGGATGGTGATGCTGATCTTTGCTGGTCATGACTTCGTAAAGGGTAACTCACCATAGAACTTCTTGTGACATTCTGGTGGCTCCTTGCCACTTCCTCAGACTTGGGCCAATTGGCAGAGCCTGACAGTTTCTTCTGTATAAGCAACTGCCATTGCTTATTCTTGAGTGTTGTAAATGAAGATTGGACTAACTCCAAAGAACTTTTTCTAAACAGGTCCACAAACCCCATTTCCCACTAACTTTTCTTTTCCACAACCTCTGGTGGTTGGTGGGCTCAAAGGGAAGATGAAGCATTTAAGAACCCTTATTAAAGTAGGTTTGAAAATTTAAGCCTACGTAACTATTTTCACCTAAAAGTATTCTTACGGTATGTCTTTTCACTGAGTAGGGGAAGATTACACACTTCATTGTGTATACTCGTTGTGTGCTTCTTGGTCTCTTCATTTGTTTTCGGAAAAAACCCAAACAAACAGAAAAGTGGAAGGTAAAGTGGGAGGGAGTAGCTGATCTCTCCTCCGCTGTCCTTCCCATGCTACAGAACGCTAATTCTTTTACACCATGCGGATTTACGACCACACTACTGTAAATGAGATACAGGTTAAGTTTGCCTTGTCTTTAGCAGCTGAGATTAAAGTGTGTTGTAAAGGAATTAGGGCAGACCACTAAAAACTACACATCTGACCAGAGATGTTATGCTTGCAGAATTAGCCTGCTTCATTCAGATGGTTCCAAATATTTTTAATGTCTCAAAGAACTAGACTATTTATAGACATAGAAATTATAAGGAACTCTGGCTGCATTTCCATTATGCTATTGCTTTAGAGGATTTTATTTCTATAAGAAAAAAATGTATCCAGGTTCTGGCTATTATAAATAAGGCTGCTATGAACATGGTGGAGCATGTGTCCTTGTTATATGTT
>NW_022196909.1:29660250-29691008 GCF_008632895.1 Mastomys coucha
TTCCTTTCCAATTCGTATCCCTTTGATCTCCTTTTGTTGTCTAATTGCTATGGCTAGGACTTCAAGAAGTACTATTAGAAGATTGTACAAACTCAACATTCAATGAAAAAAAATCAGCCTTGTTATCTGAGTTAAACCTTTGCTTTCTCATTCCTGTCACTATTGCTACTGAAGACTGTCACCCTTCCCCCTGCTTCTCTCCCCATTTGCCATATGGTTGGTCATCTGTCATAGGATAATGCAATACAGAGTTGCTCTGCAGTCTACAGGGGAGACATCTCTGGTGTGGAATTCACTGTCCCAAGCTCAGTAACCATAATCTCAATGATTCTCTCCTTGTAAACCACATGTACCCTTTCTTGAAAAATAAAATTAAGTTCACCTCATTTAGTTTTCAATGAGAATAAAATCACGTTTTCTTTTGTTTTGTTCTTTGTTTTTGGTCAAGGCTATTTTGCCAAATTCAAGCTTATAGTTTGAATTTGTGCGTATCATATGTGCGTATAGCTAGAATCTTAATCTTTCTTCAGCTTCTCACATGACTGACTGGTGAGTGAAAAAGCACATCGATGCTTTTAGATATAAAAACAATCTGCTCTTTAACACACAAAGCATCAAATAGCCAGTGGTTACTATGCCTTGGCATATGTTACTGTGCAATTGAGCAAGTAGAGTCCAGCCTGCCTATAAATGAAATGGAATCTATTCAGAGTGAAGGAATGGACCTGCCAAGCATATAAAATACATACACAGAAACATGTTGAGTTTATTTGGTATTTAGATCAAGTAAATTTTTATTAGTAAGGCATGGGAAGGCAGGGAAGTTACTTTCTAGAATTCAATGAATATTCAAGCAAAGAAGCCAACCAACACTAAAAATTTCTTCTGAGCAGGTTTTAAAATGGGAAACTTCTCCCCCAACACAGCAGGACAGACATTTATACATGCTGCCACTGCGCAAGCATATGTTATTAATTAAAACCTATATTATGCTAACATATTCTTCCTGATCAGCTGAAGACACAGCTGATCATCATTCAGCAGCGAAATGGGAAGCCTGCTGGACCTGATGGGAAATTTGATGCAAAACAAAGCCAAAAAGACCTCATATCTGTGCAGAAATGAACAGAGAAGCATCTTCAAGGAGGCACTTGCGATACTTACACCATTTTTTACCATGATTAACAAGAAACCTAAAATCTTAACCTACTGAAGAAAAGCTCAGTTCAAATAAAGAGGCAAGCAGCAGTTTCAACACAGTATTGAGGGATTTATAACTAGCTATACTTTTCCTTGTCTCTCAGAGAACAAGACCCAGACATTTAGCAAAACCAGAAACAAAGCACAGAAGCGCTGGAAACATCTGCAGATTACTTTTGTAGTTGCAAAAAGACCAATTATTTTTTTAATAATAATTCTCAAGCACATAGGAAAAAAAATATTTGAGTGGAGTTAGATAGAAATGTGTAAAATAATGGAGCCCCAAACCAGGTTGCATTGAGGAAACGGGAAGAGGAAATGCAGAAACATTAGTATTGCCTTGTTTCTTGATAGAAGCTGGACCGTAGGCGAATGTAGTAAGAAAGGAACATTTTCTGTCCAAAGCCAGCTCTTCTCCACACCTTGCCTCCTGTCCTTCTGATTAAAAGCAAGCAGAAACACCGATGTCTCTTGTCAAATCTTGTGATGAATCCTGGATCTTTCCAGTCCCCGAAGAGGAGATGGTTTGCTCCTTATTCTAAGCTAATATCTCCAACTGATTACAGCCTGCCCCAACTTACCTTCTCAGCAATCTTTATTCATTACATTTTTATTTCCCACGTGTGTTTTCTATTTAAAGTAGACATGCCTCAAAATATTTTAAACATGCATGCATCTTTTTTCATTTAAATGAAAACTTTCTTTAACTGTGAGAAGCCTCAGTTCTTCTTCTTTTAGTTTATAGTCTAATGTCTCTGAAAAATATGCGAAGATTTCAAGTTTTTAATATATTACCTAGCCAGGCGGTGGTGGCGCATGCCTTTAATCCCAGCACTTTGGAGGCAGAGGCAGTTGAATTTCTGAGTTCGAGGCCAGCCTGGTCTACAGAGTGAGTTCCAGGACAGCCAGAGCTATACAGAGAAACCCTTTCTCGAAAATCCAAATATATATATATATATATATATATATATATATATATACATATACATATACATACAATATATATATACATACATAACCTATCTTATCTATCACCTATCTACCTACCTATCTCTCTCTCTATATATATATATATATGTGTGTGTGTGTGTGTGTATATATATATATCACATATATACATGTGTGTATATATATATATCACCTATCTTCTGTCTATCTATTACCTATCTATCTCTTATCTGTCTCTTTAACTACTATTATTTATCTATATGTTATCTATCATTATCTAAATCTTTCTACCATCTATTTTCAGTTCAGTCTGGTTCTGCCTACATTACTTTCATAGAGACAGCACCGCTGAAAGCAGCCAGCGGTTAAAATGCTCCTAGAAGCAGTGGATGCATGCGAGTTCTCACTGTCTCTGCCTTCCCTGCACTCTCAGAACACACCTCCTGCCCTGGCTCCTCATTATTTGCTTTTCCTCTGTATGAACTGGTTTCTCTTTGGTAAGCCATCATTGCTGTGATCTCCTCCTCCTTCTGTCTACAAATATGTCCTCTATGTTCCATTCCACCTCCATTCTTTTACATTCTTTCATTGTCAAGCTTATTCATGTTTCTGATTTTCACCGCTAATTAAAGGCAGGTTTTAGATCCAGTGCTTGGTTATTTATGGGCACTTCCAAATCAGCATGTGGAAACTCAAACCCACTATCTTTTTCTACAAGTCACACTACCTGTCATTTACGCCATATCCACAGTACTTTCAAAGGCATCAGAACTTCAATGAATCTACTTCCCAAAGATCTATATGGTGGTTCCTTCTCTTCTCATCATTGTCCTTGGTAAAACATTATTTTAACATGCATAAATCATAGTACCAGCCGTGGCCATCGCAGTAACATCCACCACTGCCTGCAAGTCATTGTCCAGTGTGGAGTGTTTTGAGCAAAATGCAGAACTAACCATTTTTTTCATATACAACCTCAGTCCTTCTCTTTTAATAATTGAATATATGCTTTATTTGTCTTTATCAAATTGAATATATTCTACATCTGTCATTATCAGCCTGAGTTATCTCACTCTGGGTGATTATTTTCTAGCCCCATCAGTGCAACTGTCAATTTTGTGATTTCATTTTATTTTTATTTTTTATTAGATATTTTCTTTATTTACATGTCATATGATTTCTCCTTTCCCAGTTCCCCCTCCAAAAAACAAACAAACAAACAAACAAACAAAACCAACAAGAACAATCCCCTGTTGCCTCCCTCATCCTCATTCTTGCCACCCCACCCTCTCCCACTTACTGGCCCTGGCATTCCCCTACACTGGGGCACAGAACCTTCACAGGGCCGAGGTCCTCTCCTCCTATTGATGTTCAACTTTGCAATCCTCTACTATACACATGCTGCCAGAACAATCAGACCCCTCCATGTGTATTCCTTGGTTGGTGGTTGAGTCCCTGGGAGCTCTGAGGGTACTAGTTAGTTCATATTGTTGTTCGTCCTATGGGGCTGCAAACCCTTCAGCTCCTTTGGTCCTTTTTCTAACTCCTTCATTGGGGACCCTGTACTCAGTTCAATGGATGGCTGTGAGCCTCTACGTCTGTATTAGTCAGGTACTGTCAGAGTCTCTCAGGAGGTAGATATATCAAGCTGGCTTGTCCTTCCTTCAGTCTCTGCTCCATAGTTAGTCTCTGCAACTCCTTCCATGGGTATTTTGTTCCCCCTTTTAAGAAAGAATGAAATGTCCACATTTTAGTCGTCCTTCTTCTTGACTTTCTTGTGGTTTATGGGTTGTTCTTCCTATATTCCGAAATTCTGGGCTAATGACCACTTATCAGAGAGTGCATACCATGTGTGTTCTTTTGTGATTGGGTTACCTCACTCAGGATGATATTCTCCAGATCCGTTCATTTCCCTAAGAATTTCATAAATTCATTTATAACCTCAGTCTTATACCTTGGTTTCTTGAACCCTATGCCTAATATCAATTAGTATCTTACTTAATGCTTTTAGGAGAAATAACATAAATTTAGCATTATATAAAATGTCCTTTTTTGTAATTTATTTTTCCTTCATTTCATCCCTCCCCCATACCATCATCCTCTGGGTTCCCACTAAATAATTCAACTTACTTCTACATGATCCCATGATTTCTCCTACCTCACAAACTTTATTCATTTTCTCCTTTGTTTCTAAACTGTACCTTCCATGGCCTCTTTCAAGCTTCTGTGGTTCTTTGAGATTTCAATCTTTCCAAACCTTTCCATGCTAATTGGAGTTACCCAGACCTATGCTTTCAGTTTCTAGTAAGTTCAGTTCACAGTAAATAAACATATATTATTTTTTATTTTTTTTCCTCTTCTGATATAAAAGTCCTAAAAAGGACAATTTTTTGTGTATGCTTTGATTAACATATATTTACATAGGTGGATGCTGATTGCATAATTTGTTTGTGATTTGTGTGTAGGTTTTAATTGGCTCACTCTTCATTCATGTCCATCTGTGTATGTTTTCTTTTAACTAGAGGATGTTCATTTTAATATTATTTATAATAAATAATTTATACATCAAACATGGGAATTCACTACAGTGAATTTATAACTTCAATGTAAAATATGTTTATAAAATTAGAAGAAAATGTTGAAAACATTAAGTGTGTTTGGACTCAAATAATAAATGATCCTTGCTATTTTTCAAGTTGAATTGAAGTATACTGGACAAATATTAATTTGATATTTTTACAGCATACGATGAGAATTTCCAATATATGTATACATTGCCAAAAGCTAGTATTAGGTCTCCTAATTTATTTAGTGTTCTACTTTTAGTTGTACATTAAAAGTAAATAAAATCCAGCAATATGAAAGAAATCCATGCCTGTTGCAATCCTATTCACAATTGACAGAAATTGGAGTCAACTGAGATGGCAATTTTTTTTTATTTTTTTTTATTTTTGTTTGTTTTGTATTTAGTAGAGTTTAAAATCTTGGCTCTACTGTGGTACAAGCACAAAATAAGAACAATTTTTAGACATTGGGTTTCACTGTAATAAGGCTGTACTTCAATGACCCTCACATCACCAAAGGATTTTACCTCCATCATAGCTAAGCTGAGAGTTGATAGTTCTGCTGCTCCAAGAAATGAATTGTAGGCTTGATTTTTGGATACAGACTTCCTGCTATGGTCAAAGCTATTTGACTTGAGTGAGTGACTTTATTCTCAGCCCACAGAGAACAGGTTACATTCATTTAAGAAATGGTTTGTGTATTAAGATGGTCTATCCATAAAGTCATTCGCCAACTGTTTCAATGGACAATGGTTCTGCTTGGAGGGTGTCACAGACATTAGGTGAGGGTAAGAATTTGGTTCATTAACTATGATAATTTGGAAAAGCATTCACTGAGGTGGCAATTAAGAGATGAGTGGGTAAAGAAAATTTGGTATATGCAATGAAGGGACTATTATTTATAGCCATAAAAATGTGAAAATCTGTCATTAAAAAAAAAAAAAAAAAAAAAAGGATAGCTCCAGGAGACTTTATGTTAAATGCAATAATCTAGGTACTGAAAAAAAAAATATACCAGAATCTATTCTATATGGAAGATAATCTGATCTGAATGTAAGGGTGTCATAGTCATGTCTAGTAGTTGAGAAGAGAAGGCAGGTCTGATAGAGATGTTAGGATAGCAGGTACCCAGAGGCTCTACTCTGTAATCAGTAGAGTATGGTAAAGTAGAGTAGAGTTTACAATTGAAATTAGCTCATAGATTTACTAAAAAGCCAGAGAGAAAAACGTGAAGACTCTAGACATTAGGAAACAGTAGGGATAGGTAGCTACTGATTTCCTTATCTGGTCATGAAACACTGCACACAGACTCTGAGATACACACTTTGCTCCATCAAGATATCACTTCATATGTACTAATTTGACCAAAAAAAAAAAATCAAAAGTTTACATTGAAATAACCAACTCTTACAGGAAGCAGAGTCATTTCTAACTAAGAAATTCCTTTACACACTTTAGAGAGAAAATTAGTTCTCTTACCATGAATTTCTTGGAAATGATATTTGCCATTTTCTCATCCCATGATGTCCCATAATCCAATAGACAATAGACACTGGAATGCTGAGACAAAGTTTAAAATTCCACAGGGACTTTTTTTTTTCAAGAACTTTTGCCTAACTATCGTACTTTCTTTCTCATAAATCACATTGATATTTAAATGGAAATATTAATAAGGACATATAAAAACAATATGAAATAAATTTCATTTACATGCTGAGTATTCACATTTCAAATGGAGCATGGCTGCTTCTAACCCAGCTACTCAGTTCTGTTCCTCCTCCTGACCTTAAAACACATTTCTTCTGACTTGTGGTACAATTGGGAGATGGCTGCCCCATAGCACAGAACACATATCTTCTTTGTTTTTCTTCATTATTCACCTTATAACAGCAAGTTTACTAAAACCCAAATTGGATCCTTTCCCTCCATCATGGGCTATTCAAGGAAGGGGTGCTTCATTCTCTGAACTTCCTCCTCTCACTGTAGGAACTTGCTTTGTTTCTGTCCTGCTTTACTGAGTATGGCTGCAAATGAATATGAGAACATTTATAACTGAGGAATTAACTCTCATATTAGTGGTAGTTACTTGGTAAATTTTATAATATCTTGAATGTTTTTCTTTATTGTCTTCTACTCGTAGACTGTTCTATTTGGAAAGTTTTTTTTTTTTAATTGTAAAGAACTCTTCAACTGTATCATTTATAAGCATCAGCAATTCAGAGGAGAGCATCTGTCACAGAAGCAAGAATAATAGGAAATAACAAGTGTGATAAACAGAGCTGCAATGTACTCATTCTGATTCTCATAGTGCAAATGCATTGAGTGTTTTATTTTGAACTTAAAGTTTATAAAATCACACATTGAAAGTAGTTTGGAAAACAAACAGTTCAATAGGCCATAAATATTGTTTTTGAATAAATGAACTTATTTTGATTTGTAATGGTACTAATTCTAGACTCTGAGGTTTCTTAAAGCCTTGGTAGAACTAACACCATGCCAGTCTCCTAGTAAGTGAAAGATATGTAAGACTGCAAGACAAAGTGTCTGTTCTCTATACATTGACCAGTTGAGGATTTCTGTGTTGATTTCCACCTACACGATGGAAGAGAGACAAAGAGAAAAGTTTCTCTGATTAGGGATGATCAAGATACTTATATATGGGTATAGCAGTGAACCACTGGTCATCATTATAAGTCTTTTTGTGACTAAATTCCTTTAGTAGGGTTTTTTTCTATAAGGTCCATGAGCCATCTATTCTCATGTTCTTGGGCTCATTGTCAGCATTAGGTATGGGTTCTATCTCATTGAGTGGGCCTTAAATAAAGTCAAACAATGCTTGGTTACTCCCATAGAATGCTTGGGTTAATCCCATGGCTGCTGGATGAGAGAACATGAGTTCTCTTCAATGGAGTGATACTTGATATATCAACTACACTCTATGTCAGAGCTAACACCTAGGAAAAGTTAGTTACAATGAAGTGGACTATGTGTTGAGAGAGAGAGGTAGAGGGAGAGGGAGAGGGAGGAGAGTGAGATGGGGAGGGGGAGGAGGAGGAGGAGGAAGAGATATCCCTATGCCTATGACACAATAGGAAGGAGAAAAAAATGGGCTCACAATAGTAGAAAATGATAAGCATCAGGAAATAGAAGTATAAAGGCAAGGAATCATGATATTATTATTACAGCACTTACACACTGACATACAGGATAGGAACTGACAACGATTATAGATTAAGATTTATAAAAGTGATGATACTGAACTTGGGAGGTAACTCAGTCAACAAAGTGCTTCTCATGCAAGGACGTGTGTGGATTTTCAGCACCCATTTAAAAAGCCAGGTATGGCGGCATGCAGAAAGGCAACATAAGGTAGATTACTGAGGCTTGGAATCCTTCAAATCTAGCCAACTGGTAATCTTCAGGTTCAGTGTGACACCTCATATAAAAAATACAAGTGTTCAATCCTAAAAAAGGATATCTATATTTCATACCTTCAAAATGCTCAGAGAACACAGCAGAAGGAGCAGGAAGATGATGAGAGCCAAAGGGTAGCCAGGGTGCTGTGAGACAGTAGTTTATGGAATCAATAAGGACATTGAATTCATCAATGCTCAACAGCTGGGTTCCCTGAACAAGAACTGTACAAGATCAAGCCAGTCCAAATTCTAGGACAGATGAGACAGAGTCTCATGAATACCACATCTAGTTAAGAAGCAATTGGCCATTGATAGCTGCTCAAGAAGGAGAATCAGTTTTCATCAAGAATGTTCCTCCTGTTAGATCACCCATGTTACAGGGTATAGGATGGCTCTATACCCATGCATATATATGCATAGCTGAACTGAGTGATTTCAATGAAGAGATGATGGAATAGGAAATGGGGCATTGTGGAAGAGGGTCTAGGAGAAATGTGGAGTAGGTATGATCAAATTGCATTATATATCCATACAATATTCTAAAACAATTACTACAAATATATATTTATATAATATATACTAAATTATATATAATTCATATATTATATATTGCATATATTACATGTTACATATAGCATATATTATCATATAAATCATATGTGTGTGTGTGTGTGTGTGTGTGTATACACATACTAAATTAGAAAAGTAATTGGGGAAGATACTTGACCACAACATCTGCCTATATAGGAATGCAGCCCCAACATGGGCACACATAAACATCTAAAACCAGAAACATAAAGTGAGGGTTGCAATGTCCTAAGTTAATTGTGTCTCAAAAAGCAAGAAACTGATTCTTAGAGAAAGTTGTACTATATGGTATTTAATTAGATTTTATTAACCTAATGCCCTTGGATCATTTCTTGTCTATAAATAGCATACAAAATTAACTTAACCCATTTTTTCTCTTTTTTAACAGTGTTTTGTAGAATTAAATGATGTAACACTTTACAAAATGAAAGACTGTACCATGCAAGGAGCTCATTGCTACATCACCCGATGACAGCCACACGCTAAAATGCTTTAACCTTCTTCTCATGAGCTACTGATTTCAAAGAAAACTAACCTAATCAAAGTTATTGTTATCCTTCTCTTCTCCCCTTTGATTATCCAATTTATAACAGTTAGGAACAAATGAATTAAAGCAGTATGTCCCATATTGGATTATATTAGACATATGCATAATGAATATTTGAGTCTTATTTTCTCACAGTCTTAAGGATCATTGGAAGCTGAATATCATGAAGCATGACTGTTGTCCCAGCACAGGAAGATTGGCGGTTCAAGTTCATGCTACTATATTGAGTTTTAGGCCATCTTGGGCTCATTGAAATGCTATCTACCAGTTCCTCTTAGAAGAACTTATCATCAGTTGCATTATGTGTGCAATGGTCAGTTTTTGTCTTGATACTCTCCAAAAGAGTTCTGCAGACCCCTGGGAAATAGTATGTGTCCCGAAAGCATGACTGGTTTTGCGATGGTATTCCTAAGAGATGTGGACAAAGGAAGATCTACTTGAAGGAGAGAAGAGAACAATCACAGACCAAAGTAAAGGGACCATAAAAGTCCAAATTGCGGATCCAATAAATCTCATTAAAGTTACTTATGAGAATATGGGTGATGGGTTAGTTACTGGCACAGAAACGACTCAGCGACTCAATGAAGTTACATCTCCCAGAGAGCCCCAGTTTCTGAGAGCAACCTGGGAGAGCCTTAATGTCCAATTTTAAAATTGATCTTATAAAGGTATTCTCATATATGGGCTAAAGAGCCAAGTGAGTTGTCACTTTCCCAGGTTCCTCTGCCTCCCAACTTTCCTTCACCTCGAGTCTTATGATCCTCCCTCCAGGAAGTCATGCTTCAATTGTGAGTTAATCTCTGCACAACTGTTGGTTAGTACAAAAGCAGAAAACATCTCTAATTTGTGTTCCTTTGTCTCCAATAGAGCTAGAGGTGAGGTAGAGCATCGCGGTTCAAATTAATTGGCTTAATATGCAGTCTTCCCATACCTGTTTCTGAAATATTTGCTTAAAATGAAGGGATGATTAATTTTGAGCAAATAAATCTCCCTAGTTTGTTAGGAAATGGGCTGGTATTTTCAATATTTTAATGTGTCCTTGAGTCTGACAAATGCTTTCCATTGCTGTTTCTTCTTTTGGGGTGATGATGATGATGATGATGATGATGATGATGATGATGTGTGTGTGTGTGTGTGTGTGTGTGTGTATTACTTAATTGTTGTAAAGTGAATCTATTCTCTCCATTCTGTGATGTTCCCTGATAATTTTTTATTCTCTCAGAAAAGAATACTTACCTCCCTTTCCCCCTTAGAAACCCAACTGTAAAACTCTTACTATTTTGTCATGTGGGGGTTTAGACATATTAACAAATTAAAGGGGGGTATACTTTACCTATGGCACAGTATAAACAATTGTGTAGGTGAGATTTACTTCCAACATATAGGATGTTTTCCCCCACTGTGTTTATGTTAGCCCTCCTAACAAAATATTTTTATTTCCTGGGAAAAAAAAAAACTCATCAGGAGTTTTCTAGCATGCCCATTAAATGTTAGTACAAAGTAAAAAGTGACAAAAGAAACTCACATTTTATGGGTCTGTAAAAAACATCTTTATGTTTTAATACATTTGGCTTCTCTTACAATATTACCTGAGTTAAGTAGGCCAGCCAGCTGCTTCCATTAACTGCACTGTAGCATGGGTGTGACTCATTAGAAGGCTTCACATTTTGATGGTCAGCATATTTTGATGGTAATCAAAAAAGAGAAACTTTATTGCAACAATTACTTTTAAATAAGAGTGTGAACTCTGATCTATCTATAGCAGAGAATATAAGAACCTAACTTTGTCTCTCAGTATGAAATCTTCTTATAGAGACAATTATTTTTTCTATTCATAAATGAAACTCCTGAGGTTGGAATTTTTAGTGTTTTTAGGACTTTTTATTTTCCTACTTGAATGTCCATTTTCCTGAGGATGGAAAAATATATATGCTGAGATATACTTGTGTGCTACTTCGTTGAAGATGGAGTTTTGGATTTGGAGCCATTAAAGGGTTGTCCTGAGATGGCGTTGCTCACTGGAATCTTGATTTTCTGGATGGTTGCCCTTTGGTAATGCAGTGGTTACTGCCTTTTGCTGAAGTTTATAATTTAAATGAGCCAAAAAAAAAAAAAAGAAAGAAAGAAAAAAGAAAAATCATAGCTTTTCCTGGAATTGAAAAAGCTTTCTGAAGGCATGCTTTGAAATCATTTAATTAACATTATTTATGAAGTTAAAACTGTAATGTAGAATAAATCACTTTTACTCTCAATTGTTGAAATATCAAAATTAAAATATCCAGAAACAAAAGTGCTGATTGGTTCTGCAGAAATTCTGTCATATTGGTGTCTGTAAATTCTGTCATATTGGTGTCTGTAGTTAGAGGCCTCGGGGAGTCTCTGGCTTCCTATGTGCAAGTTGCTTTATGGCTCTTCCCTGGCTTCTTTATAGGTTTAATTATCTTATAAACTACTAAAGCAGTAGTGGATCACTTGCCTAGAATGGGTAAAACGCTGGGCTTAAGCCCCAGAACTGAAAAAAAAAATGGTCCTTAGCTTCCAGATAACTGGTTTATAACTGGTCAAATGTACAGCTTAACTCTGCTTTTGTTAT
This sequence comes from Mastomys coucha, assembly GCF_008632895.1. NCBI lineage: Eukaryota > Metazoa > Chordata > Mammalia > Rodentia > Muridae > Mastomys > Mastomys coucha. Next base: position 29,672,107 of record NW_022196909.1, read on the forward strand.
GTTAGCATGGTTATACCTGAAAGATATTTGTTCTTTTTTATGTTGAGACTGAGTATGTATGTGTGTGTATACACACACACATATATATATATATATATACACATTTATTTATATGTATGCATAGATTTATGTGTATATATGTGTATAGATGTATATATATGTATATGTATATGTATATGCATATGTATATGTATATATGTATGTATGTCTTTGTATAAATGTGTGTAGGTATGTATGAATATATGTACATATGCATGTGCATATATGTATATATGTACCAGTGTATATATGAATATACATATAAATTTATGCATGTATATGCATATAAATGTATATATGTACATATATATAAACATTTATATATGTATATATACATTTACATACCTATATGCATATATACATAAAGATCTATGTGTATATAGGTACATGTGTATATATTATGTAAATATGACTATGCATGTATATGAACATGTATATATGTGCATGTATGCATATATGTGTATGGATATATATGTGATATGTGTATATGTACATGTACATATAATAGTGAGATTCTCTCACCTCCAAGGTTTCTGGTACTTTCTAGAGAGTCACTCCACATCCCACCTTCCACCTCCCGAGGTCATATATTTCCATTCATTCTGCTCTCCTTTGGGGCTTCATTCCTGGTCATCTCAATACTTGATAATGTTCCCTTTTCCTCCTGCCTCTCCTGCTCCCCTCTCCCTTCCAGCTCCCTCCCTCCCTCTGCCCCTGCTTTCTTTTCTCTCCCAAGTTGGATTGAAGCATCCTCACTTGGCCCCTTTGGCTTGTTAACCTTCTTGAATCCTGTCCTAGGTATTCTACACTTTTGTGGCTAATATTCACTTATTAGTGAATACATACCATGCCTGTCCTTTTGGGCCTGAGATACCTCACTCAGGATAATAGTTTCTAGTTCCATCCACTTGCCTGTAAAACTCATGATGTCCTCATTCTTAATAGCTGAATAGTATTCCATTGTGTAAATGAACCACATTTTCTGTATTCATTCTTTCATTGTGGGACATATAGTTGTTTCCAACTTCTGGCTATCACAAATAAGGCTGCTATGAACATAGTGGAGCATGTGCCCTTGTGGCATGGTGCGGCATATTTTGGGTATATGCCCAGAAGTGGTGTAGCTGTGTCTTTAGGTAGATCTCTTTTCAATTTTCTGAGAAACCTCCAGATTGATTCCCAGAGTGGTTGTACCAGTTTGTAACCATACCAGCAACGGTGAGTGTTTCTCTCTCTGCACATTCTTGCCAACATGTGCTGAATTTTTGATCTTAGCCATTCTGATTGTTGTAAGGTGGAATCTCAGGGTCATTTTCCTCTGCATTTCCCTGATCACTAAGGACTTGGAACATTTCTTTAAGTGCTTCTCAGCCAACCGAGATTCCTCTGTTGTGAATTTTCTGTTTAGTTCTATACCCCTTTTATTTTTGATTGGGTTGTTTGTTTTTTGGAGGTTAGCTTCAGTTCTTTATATATTTTGGATATCAGCCCTCTATCAGATGTGGGGTTAGTAAAGTTTTTCTTTTCCCCAATCTATAGGTTGCTGATTGGTCCTATCAACTACATCCTTTGCCCTACAGAAGCTTTTCAGTTTCATGAGGTCCTATTTATCAATTCTCGATCTTAGAGCCTGAGCCATTGGAGTTCTGTTTAGGAAATTTTCCCCTACCCTCTGACCATGAGTTCGAGGCTCTTTCTCACTTTTTCTTCTATTAGATTCAGTGTACCTGGTTTTATGTTGATGTTCTTGTATTTGATCTTTGAGCAAGGTGGCAAATATGGATCTATTTTCATCTTTCTACATACCATCTGCAAGTTAGATCAGCACCATTTATTAAAGACACTTTCTTTTTTCCATTGTACTTTTTGGCTTCTTTGTCAAAGATCAAGTGTCCACAGGTATGTGGTTTTTTTCTGGGTATTCAACCCTATTCCACTGAGCAATCTGTCTGTCTCTGTAACAATATCCTGTCATTTTTTTCACTATTGCTCTATAGTATAGCTTGAGGTCCGGGATGGTGATTCCCCAAGAAGTACTTTTATTGTTAAGAATTGTTTTAGCTTTCCTGGGTTTTTATTTTTCCATATGAAATTGAGAATTGCTCTTTCCATGTCTTTGATAATTGTGTTGGAATTTTGATGGGGATTGCATGGAATCTGTAGATTGCTTTTGGTAGGATGGCCATTTTTACTATATTAATCCTACCAATCCATGAGCATGGGAGATCTCTCCATTTTCTGTGGTCTTCTTCATTTTCTTTCTTGAGAGACTTGAAGTTCTTGTCATACAGATCTTTACAAATAAGCTGAATATATGTCTTAACAATTCATTTGGACTTGATGGATTATTTTATTCCTGAGGTAAATACTAACCTTCCCTTTTGGAATTTGTTAATTTCCTCCAATGATCTAATTTAGATCTTTTATAATCTGAAAATTTCAGTTTATTGCTCAGGAAATCTTCTGTGCTACCCTGTTACCTTGGACCTATTTTTCAACACACGTACTATACGCTATAAAAAATTCTCTATTACTTTTTCATTTCTGTAATATTAGCCAAGCTAATTATGTTATTTGTTATAAGAAGCTCAAGATATTGTAAGGAAAAGAATCTAGAAAGATAAAGTCTTTATAACCATTGTGAATTTTGTAAGGCATTCTATAGGAAATCTTACATAATGTGGATGAAGATTGACAATACTTGGGGCTTTAAAAGGCAAGGTTAGACTGTTTATTCAGCATTCACAAGGCTCTGTGTTGAATTCTCAGCAGTAGCAGCTGATCCCACTACAAACAACCAAGCACACAAATGCATACACTCTTACATGCACATATATTCATATTTACATGCATATATGCATACATACACACAAATAAAAACATGTACACATGCATGTATGTGCATATATATGGGTGCACACATACAAAGTGTACATATGCACGTACATACAGATGCACACACATACACACATATGTGCAAACATTTCACACTCACTCACATTGATACACATATACACAGTTACACATACAAAAATTATTTGTTTATTGTGGTAGAGTAATGGTCATTTTATACCTGTTTTTCACATAGCAGTATTTTTAAGGATAGAAAATAGAAATATTATCATTTAATCTTATAATATAAAGTAGAAAACATTCATCTATATTAGTACTACCTAAACACAAACAGTGCTATCTTGTTATATTTTAATTGTATTTTCACTAATTTATGAAACTAAAGCAGAAAATTTATATTACACTAAGATATTTAGCATTCTTTGCTGCATATAAATATTTCCAATTAACACATATCTTTTTAAAATTTTTTTAAAACTTTTTATTAGATATTTTCTTTATTTACATGTTATATGGTCTCTCCTTTCCTGGTTTCCCCTCTGGACAAACAAAAAACGAAAAAACAAAAACAAAAACAGAAAAACCCTGTTCCCTCCCCCTCCCCCTGCTCACCAACCCACCCTGTCCAGCTTCCTGGCCCTGGCATTCCCCTTCACTGGTGCATAGAACCTTCACTTGCAATTAAAACATGTCTTTATATGTTACACTTTGGTTTTATTACTTTAAAGGTTTTGTAGTTAACGGTTAACTAGATGAATTGTTTTTCTTGGCATATCTTTGTTGTTCAAACTTTTATGTTCCCTCCAGTTATTACAGTTTTTGCTTCAATAAAATATTTATTAATATTCAGGACTTTTCATGGGTTCTAAGATATAAATTTCTTAGTTCAAAAGGTATAGGCTTTCCTTGGCCTTAGCTCATTTACAATTTCACACTTTATAGTTTTTCCATATACTTGTTACAACTAGATATTACAAGTTTGAAATTATTCTTTAAAGATTTATAGATTAAAAAGCTAATCTTCAGTTATTGCTTTTGTTACAATTTTTAAATACCTAAGAAGATTGAACATCCACTCTGTGAGCTGACTTAACATTTGTAGTGAGCCTTCTAAGCCTCCTTTGAATCTCTGTTTCCATCTTCCTCTCTAAAGTCTTTAACAGTGTCTATATATCATTCATTTTGTTTCAAAGGTTTCCCAAGTCAGCAGTTACATTCTGATTGTTTTCATCCTGTGAATTCTTCAAGCTTAGGTCTTTAATATTATACTAAATACATAGTTGTGGCATTCTCTAGCTTTAAATGTTCTAAATATATATACATATATACATATATATAAACATATATATAATAGCAGATTTATATATCTGGAGACTAATATAAAAAAAAAAAAATCTCTTCCATTCAGGAGTTTGAGATCAGCCTGCAAAATACTAGGGGATGTTGTCCAAAGAAATGTTTAATTAACTGATTTAATTAAAATTGAAAAACTAATTTGCTTGCTCCTCACTTAGATGTGGATATACATAGATATATATATATTAGATGTATATGTACATATATATATGTGTGTATATATATATGTATACACACACACACATATATATATATATATATATATATATATATATATATATATAATTTTTTCAAAGAAACCCAGAGAGCAAGAGCCTAAGGAATAGCTCAGTGTCTATGAAATCAGACTGTGAAATCAAGATGACCTAAGTTCAAATCCCCAATATTTATATAATGTCTACCATGGTCGCAGCGTTCAGGGAATATGAAGATGCTGGAAGCTTGCTCATCAGAGTGCATGGATGAAATGGTGAGCATCAGCAGCTTCAGTGAGCAGCCCTTTCTCAAAAATAAGATGGAGAGAAATAGAGAAAGATGCCTGCTACCTTTGTGCAGCCTCTACATGCATACGCATAGGTGCTTGGACCCTATAAACACACACACATATATCATACACCTCCGTACACATAAGCATATACAGCACAGGAAAAATAAGCATTGCTTAATTTAAAAGTGAGGGGCAAGCAAAGTATTTTTTTCATCTTCAATTTTAATTAAATCAATTAATTAAACATTTCTTTGAGACAGCATCTCTGTATGTTTTTCAGGCTGTCCTCAAAACTCCTGAGCTAAAGAGATATTTTTTTCTTTCTCTCTCTCTTTTTAATGTTTGTCTTCCAGGTAGATGGGGATATGTCCCCGTTCTTGTATTCTTTTTATATTCAAATGCCAAACATTTCTAAACCTTTTAAAAAATATCTACTGATTAGCTATATACTTTTAGGATGATATTTACCTAGCTAGGAATTAAGTTATTAATTCAGGTTTTAATCAGCATTAATCCCCAAAGCAAACTTTCCTATTTGTCAAAATGATTGAGCTTCACTGTGATCTTTCCATAATATCATCTTTTTAAAATGTTCCAATTAAAAAAGTAGAGCTAGGTAAAATGGGCATTGGCTGTTTGAAAGAATAAATATCTCAATCCAGTTCTTCTGATAGACCTGTTTTCAATTACTAGGCTCATAAACATTAGTGAGCTAAGCCTAAAAATGTGGAAAGTAGTCAACTTGATTATTTCTTTTTTATTATAAGTCTAAAGAAAGAGGCTAAAATGTCAATAATCAGTGTAAAAAGGTACCAGCCTTTTACAGGCCTAGTTTCTATGAAATACTGTCAACACGGACTCCAGTAATCTGTTTCTTTTAACTTCTTTAATACAACTTAGTTACTATTCTCTTTCTCTCTCTCTCTCTCTCTCTCTCTCTCTCTCTCTCTCTCTCTCTCTCTCTCTCTCTCTCTCAAGATTATATATAACACAGGTTGGTTGGGAAGCTGTCTCATGAAAGATCACCAGGGAAGTCACCATGGGAAAGGAGAGAGGAAAGAGGGGGAAAGAAAGAAAGAGTATGCATGTACGTATATATACATACACACACACACACACACAAACACAAACACAAACATACACACACACACACACACACACACACACACACACACAGAGACAGAAGCTAATATTCTTCGTTCATTATTAGGAACATATGGTATTATATGAGTATCTAGATATGATCCTTTTCATTAAAAGTATGTTCAGTTGTTTTTGTTGACTTGATGCAACCTTGTGGGAAAAGGAATCACAACTGGAAAATTGCCTCTAACCCATTAGCAGGTAGGCAAGCCCATGGAATGCTTCCTTGATCAGATTAATGTAGGCGGCCCCATCCCTGGGCAGGCCATCCTGAACGCTATAAGAAAACAGGCCGAGAAAGTCGTGGCTATTAAGTAATTGCATACATAGCATTCTTCTCTGGCCTCTGCTTCAATTCCGGCCTTCTGGTTTCAGCCTTGCATCTCTGCCCCGATGTCCCTCTATAATGAAGTGATACCTGAGAAACTTAAAAGTGAAATAAACCCATTCTTCTCTAAGTTGCTTTTCTTGCTGGTGCAACATATAATTTTTATAATATTTAAAAACATTTTTCTTTTCATGTGGTTTCAAAACAGTAGGCTGGGGTTGCAAGATTTGAAGAGCTCAAGGGTTTTTATTCTAGTAAGTACTGACTGACAGAGTTTTGACTAGTTGTAACTCTCCAGCTGATTATAATAGGTAGGACTTCCTTGGCTATCCTTATGCAGTTTTGTAATTTACACCTTCATGTAGACTCAGATATATCAAACATTTCCATTAACACTTTGAATTGATAAAACACTGGAATGTTGTATCATAAAGTCCCCTGGCCTGAATTTTCTTTTGATTGGTCATATTGGAATTATTCCTTTTTTGCACAAAGCATTAGAGATGGGTTGTCAGGGGACTGTTCTAGAGGGAATTGGCCCTAGCTTCACCAAGTACTACTCTTCTCACTTCCCTGTAATTTAGTTTTCCTATTTAGAGGAGAACAAGAGCTAGGTTTTGATAGGACTGCATGGAAAAACCAATGCTTAATAAATGAACTTCTTAGGGTATAGTAACTTCTCAATAGACACAAAGTGTAGAAGTAGTTATTACCAGCTATTCTTCTTAAAATATATAACTGTTACAGAAAACAAGGCTTAGGGTTTTTACTTGTTCCTGCCATTTGTTTGATCGATTTGTTTTAAGATGTTGATGGAGTGGCCAAGCAAAACTTTATACTTGTCAGGACATCTTTGGAAAACATTTGCTGGTGTTCAAGTAATAATACATGTCTGAATGTGAATGATGCTTATGTTAATCCTGAGCATAATGGCTTCAGTGTTGCATACAAGGTCTCCTTCTCAAATGAAACTGTGATTCCAATGAATTGTTCCGAAGTGTATTGCCTGCTGAGATTTCCTGAGCTACACCGCCGAGAATTTATAGCATAACACAGGGGAAAATGTGTAGATGAAGTTGATTTTGTAATTTTTGAAATTGGTCTCCTGTTATTCCCTAAACCCACAGATGTGATCTTGGGGATAATAAAATTTTTATCTCAGGGGGAGGAAAGTCCTTTTTAAAAATAACAATTTACATTTAAATGAAATACAATTATTCGTGTCATTCACTATTTACCCAAGAATACATTAAAAGAGAATTTCAATCAACCAAAGGGGATTTAAAAGATTTTCCTTGTGTGAGACTCCTTTGTGAAGCTTAGGACTTCTCTTTCTTATCCTTGTCATATTGCTATAGATTAATTTATGTTAAGATTGATAACACCAGGGATTTACATTGCTAGAATTATTTAAAGTTAAGATTTAATCAAGATGCATTTCTGGTCATTAAATTCCAGTGTGTAGAAAGACATCACTTAGTCCAAACCACTTAGATAATACAAGACAATTCAGGGTATTAGTATTATAGAGCCATCATTGTGAGTCACAAGAAAAATATAAGACATTTTCTGAAATGATTTATTAGTGCTATTCTTGTGTTTGTAATAGGAAAAAAAAGTGATTCCTATCAAACTTCCATTTTATCAATACAAAAGTGGCTATATTTCCATGAGTTATACGAGCACATTACACATATCCATAAAATCCATTTATCTGATTAACATATGTTTATTTAGTACTCGCTCTATCAGTTCCTATTAGTCGGACACTGGCAATAAAAAGATTAAGGAAGCATTTCCAACCCACCTCAGAGGAAATTGGTGCTAAAGCCAATTGCAATAAAAAAAAAGCATTGTAATTTTTATTAGAAATGTAACTATGAGGAATTTTTTAAAAGAGTATCAATTTATCATTTGATTTTCATTTGTCTCTTTAATTTTTCACCCTTGGTATCTCAGTTATTATGGACGAATCACTGAACTAATTCTGTTAACACTGAAAATCTCTTTAGCCAACATTTCACATTCATACCAGTGGAAACCTGGAGAAGGAGAGTCAGGAAGGAGAGGAGAATCGGTTGTTTGTAGATTCCCTAGTGGTAGGGGCCATCTCATCAGTTTCTGGGGGCGGGTGGCAAATCTCATCCCTGTGATAAACAAGTACAGAGGGACTGATGTAAAGGTTGATCACTTATATAAAATCAGAGTCTCATTTAGTTGAAATGAATTCATCTACTATAGGCTGCATTACCTTATTGTGATGAAATTATATATCATTAATAAAAGGGTAGACAATTTGGAAAGCAATTTATTTGCATAAACCTGAGGACACTGAACTATAAGAAATATATACATGTTAAATTCACTGAGAATTCACTTCAAAACACATAAAGTGTACCTACATCTGAAATATCCATGGAAAATGTGTTATTAATATGTTTACTTAAAAGTAAGGAAAAAGAAAAGCATCATTTAAGCTTTTATCTCTGGAATTGTAAAGATCTCAGAAAGTAATTTAGAATAATATCAAATGTTATGGAAACTTTTAATGCATTTGAGCCTTTAGAGGAAATAAGCTAGTTTCATGAAATAAAATATCATGGGCTCATAAGGGTTCACAGAGACCAAAGCAGCAAGCACGGGGTCTGCATGGCTCTGCATGTCCCCTTTTTATATGCTATGGCTGTTAGCTTGGTGTTTTTGTGGGACCCCTAGCAGTGGAGTCTCAGACTCTTTTTACCTGTTCTTGGTACACTTTTTCTCCTGCTAGGTTGCCTTGTTCAACCTCATCGTGAGGGCTTTTGCCTTGTCTTATTGTATCCTGTTTTGGCTTGTTTGGCTGTTACCTCTTAGAGACCGGCTCTTTTCTGAAGAAAAATAGAGATAGAATGAATCTAGAAAGGGGAGGTGAGGAAGGGAACTGGGAGACATGGAAGGAAGGGAAACCGTGGTCAGAATGTATGGCACAAAAATGAATATGTTTTCAATGAAATATATACTTATTTAATATGTAAATATATATATACATATATATACATATGTATATTTATGTACATATATGTATATATATCTGTGTGTATATATATATATATATATATATATATATATATATATATATACTTGAAATAGATTCAAGCAAAATATCCAACTTGTGTAGGTAGCAAGGGGCTAAGAACTGAATCCATAACCATCCAATATTAACTCTTTAAATCCTGGTCCTGACTGTAGAAGAATTTTAATCCATCAACATGGCTACTCTAGCAAGGAATCACATCCAAAGACCTAAGTCTATGTGATCTGGCTGGACACATCTTTAGTATACACCTTTAATCCCAAGCAATGATGTCTAATTGAGGGGCAGGTGAAGGTATGAATCAGAGAAAGATTCGATAGAATGAGTCGGAGATAGGATTGCACAACCCTCACAAGAACAACAGCACTGGAAAAAGACACTAAGAACAGCACAGAGAGAGTCAGTCAGGGTCAGTACAGAGAATGCTGTACAGTAGAGTTGAGTTCATTCCTGAGTTCACGCAGTTCAGTGCAGGTCAGCAGAGGTAGTTGCAGCCAGAGAAAATAAGAAGGGGCCAGAAGATTAGAACAGATTGCCAGAGTTAGTTTGAGGCCAAGTAGAGCAATTCAGTGAGAAGCTGAGAGAAGCCAGAATGAATCAGTAAGCTTGGAGAAGAGTTGGAGCCATAACAGCTACATTGAGCTAGCCAGCCTGCATTCAGAAAGAACTGGAAAGGGTGAGCTTATTCGGTGGTAAGCTTCTGAGATGACATTTACATCAGGTGAATAAAAGTTACTTTCACACCTGGCGAATAACATCACGCATCAACAGGGTATATGAAGTAGATCGATACCAGATGAAACAAAGAATATTAATGTTATTTTATTAGAAATACACTGAAATGTGGGCCCATACATACTCCACAATTATGAAACATATAGAAAAATTAAAGATGTCTTAGGGAAAAACATATTAAATGATATAAGTCAATTAAAAAACATATACCAAAAATTATGTGTTCATTTGATGTGATATTGGGAAGAATATTAGTAACTATCCTTATGTAATTTTGTTTGCTTTATGTTGCTTTTGAATTTTTGAGGCATGTCTCTCTGTAGTGTAAGCTGGCTATGAACTTGAAATCCCCCAACTCCCCATTTTGGGTAGTAGAATTCAGTATTCCGATTGGTGTCCTTTTGGGAAGTGTGTGACTTTACCTTAAAACAAAACTGCTGGTAAGTCAGGAAGAAAAGGGCGGCATTAACTTACATGAGAACTGTGAAGACTATAAAACACAAAATATTCACATTTCATGCTGGCCCCGAAAGAGCAATTGCAAAATGTTAACATTGCATCGTGCACAAGGGCAGGGCTCTCCTAAAGGAAATCTGTAGAAATTCTGTTTAAAGAAATAAGACTGATACCCAGCTAATGGGCTACAAAGAACTGGAGCAAGAGGGTCATTTTTTATGCCACATTTCTGGATTCATCTCTCTCCATACTCATATCATACTTATCTAAGACTTATAGGTTTTTAAACTTTACACTTGAACAGATCATTTATTTTAAACTTACATATTTGAAAATACTTTCATAATCTCTTTGGTTCAAAGATGAATGAAACAGTACAATGAATTTAAGGAAACAAAGTAATCAACTGTTTTTATTCTTGGGTGGTATTGTTTCCTGGAAGGAAGACCTAGGCAACTTACAGCAGACAGCAGCACTTAGCTGTGGAAATTTAATACCACAGACGTCATGATCAATTATTATTATTATTATTATTATTATTATTATTATTATTATTATGTGCTCATTCCTGTTTCTCTCTATTTCATATATTAAAACACATACCTTGATAAATCATGAAATACCATGGGAAAATAAATGCTTTGCCTATCTTTTCATATTTAAAATTCTTACTGACAGATTAAGAAAATATAGATTCTATGCTTCCACTTTCTTTGATATATTTCCTAAATAGACTGTCAGTGACCTATTTTAAACTTTTGTCCTATAAGGTTCCATGTATAACAAAATATGTGGGCTACTATTAAACACATTTAACAGTGGAGCCCTAGTTTTCTTTGTACTTCCTGGTCTGTTCTCTTTCTGTGTAGTTCACTCTTGTACAGTTGGCCCAGTGTGCTGGCTTCCTCTGTCTGTTCCCTTTCGTACCCGATCACCTTTCTCTTCCATGTTGTTGGAACCACCTATTCCCGAGGCCACGAGCAATACATTTGCCACATCCTCCAAAGACCTCAATTTGAGGAGTCCATTCTCCAACCACAACTTACTCTGTTGTCACACTCATATTACAGATCCCTTCCTGACCAATGGCCTTTTATCACGTGAGACCACAAGAAGATGTTTTCCACTTCTCATCTCTAGTGTCCGTCTGACCTTGGATTTCACACTTCATCACAATAATTACTCTTATGTTACATTCATAATTTTAACATTTGATAGTTCCTACTGTTAAGTCACACTATCTGCCAAGCAGTAGCCAAGGCTTAGGCTTGGCTGATGTGATGTGTAGTCCATACTGACAAGAAACCAAAGTGTAGGTAAAATGTGGAGAGGCAGAGGGACTGGGTGGAAGGTTGGTCTACCAGTGTTTAAAATGGCCTGAATTTAAGGACTGAACATAAAGATCAGACCTTGCTCTGGGGCACATTATTTCATATAAGTCTCCTGGGCTGGTATGGCGATATAATACACTTTGCATTTGATTTGATACTAGGTTGCTAAACTTCTCAAGCATGGATCGTGTGTGTACCTTTGTATGTCGGATTTACTGAGTGGAGAACATACAACTGAAGGCAGAAGTTGGTCTATGCTAATTGTTGAAAAAAAACTTTCAGTGTCATTGCAGTAGGCTTTATGATAAGAGCATTCAGCTTATATGGTCTTTTTAAATATGGACACAGTTATGACTGTTGTTATTGGAATGCTTTGGGCAAAGATTAAGCAGAGGATTAGAAAGCAACCTGGAGCCTAGAAGGGGAAAACGTGGCATAAAAGAGATAAAAGTGTGGAAGGCAATAGAACACTTGGGGCATGGGGAGACACAAGAGCAGGGATGGCAGCAGGCTTAGAGCCCTCCATGGGGCATTGTTTAGGAGAAAAGAGTGAAGACCAGTCTCTAGGTTCTAAGGTTTGTGCTCACTTTCTTAGATTTAGACTTTGTGTGTTTGGAAATAGTATTCAAATACTTACCGCAAATGGATAATCATCCGTCCTCAGTTTTGCTTCACCAGTCCCTACGTAGGTATTTCTTTGGTGACTTAAGGCAAGATGATGGACATCTCTGATGCTCACAACATGATTGATGGCAGTCCTCTTCTTCTGCTGCCTGGGATTGCCAAACCACTGTCAACTTAAATTACTCAAACTAAAGGATAATAAACTTTGTATTACTGTACTATATCAGTATGGCTTGGTTATATATATTTTATTGTGGCTTAATTTTCTCTCCTGGTTTTCCCAGCTGAAGAGGCAAGACCTCTGCTTTCATTCCCAGTATTTTTTTTTTTAATAAAACCTGTGCAGGCTCAGAAACTATGTGGAGAATTTAGATAGAAAAGGGTGAGATGGAGTGAGGTAGAAATTTAGAAGCTGTGCTAGCAGAACCGAGACTATTAGGCAAAGTTAAAATGAGACAAATTCTCTAGCTGAAACTTTTCTATCTGATGTCTTCTTATTACTCTGACTTTCTCATTTAAAGGTGCAGTCATTAGCCATTCTTCTGTGAGCTAGCTAATGATTTGGCACAAAAAGGACACTCAGCCTATTCAGAAAATATCAATAGAAATATATTTAATAGAATATTAATAATACTGAAAGAATTATACCAGAAATTCTACAAGTTTGCTTTATAATAATTTACCCTTCATCAAAAATGTAAATATATATTTTATATGTGATATTACATATTATACTATATGTGCTGGAGACATGACTTAAGGGTAAAGAGATATTGAAGCCCTTCTAAAGGATTTAATTTGTTTCCAAGCACCAACCTTGGATTTCTGACAGAAATCTATAACTCCAGGTCCAGGGCATCTTAAAACTTCTTCTTGTCTTCTCAAGCATGTGCACATATGGTACATATTCACACAGGACAACAAAGTAATTTTATTATATATGCCTGTGCATAGTGTATTCTCATCCAATGCAGGGCTCAGGATCTAGTCAACACTTTTGTTTGTGTGTTTTAATATGATCATTTAGATAAGGATCAGTGAGATAACTCCCTGATTAAAATTTGTCTCTGCTCAAGCCTGTGAGTTATATCTTCATGTTCAGTTAGGTTACCGCACATTTTCCTTTTAAAATGGTTAACATAGTCATTAACTAGCTGAGTATCAGTCATTGACATTTTAGATTGCATTTCCTTAATCCAAATGTTGAATTGGCGAGGCCACATTCACTAATGTACAAGAGTATTATTGGAAGAATTAAAGGGAGGAAGAGGGGAACATTCATAAATGGCAAAGGTTTTTGTGGCTGACCCTGGGCAGGATTCTTTTGGTAGCTTGAGTGCAAATGAAATTTGGAGGTTGAAAGATCAAACATTAGAAAGTTCTATAGAGAGGAGGGGCAGATGAATACCAGACCCTGAATAGCAATAAGAACATCTTAATGACCAACCATCATATGAAGATGAGATCACAACACATGTCTGATCAAGGAGCAAACAGGATGGAACAAACATTCAGGGAGGAAAAAAGAAAACTACCATTGGGGAAAAAATAATGTGTCAAGTAAAGATTTCAAAAGCAATTTGAAACTGCTATAGTGAACCTCAGTGTGACTAATGAATGTAAACTTGTAACTGTCTGAGAATTGCAGGTGTGATCTCATAGCTGCAGATTAACATGAGTCATTATTATAGTGGTAGATGAATAAAGGAGGGGGGTGGGGTGGGGAGAGATTGTCAGTATTCAGAGCATTGTTTGAAGCAGGAGTGTCCGAAGCCAGGCTTCCATGGTTCTTATAATCACGAGGAAGGTAGCAGGTGATCCTGAATAGAAGTGGGTCATCCACCTGATAAATGCATGGGCTGCTATAAAGTGGAATGGCGAAGTCACCATAAATGCCACTGAAATATGATGGTTACATGCATTTTAGGTAAAGTCTGGAGTACAAACTAAAAATGAGGAATCGACTCCAATCTTCCATCTCTGCTTTTGTTCCTTTAAGAATAGTTGTGCTGGTCCTCGGGACACTTAGAATGCATGCCCCTAAAATAAAGCTTTCTGTGAAAGTGATTGAGTACTTCCCACTGTTACATAAATCTATGCACTGGTGTTTGATAGTCTTGGAAAGTCAGATGGTAGACATTTATTACTATCAGTGGAGCCTTCTAAAGAGAACATTCACAGTTGTTTAATAAGACAACGCCAATTTAATGAGTTCTAGATCTGCAATGCCTTTAGAAGGGAAAATTTGCTCAGAAACTAATTTGAAATTTAAGAAACATTATACCCATCATGTCTGATTATTTTTTCTGAGCAGCCATGAGAAATGTATCTGTGTTGTAATTCATAGCGACAGACCTATAATGCTGTGGCGGTACGAAGAATCCTTACAGGAGAGCTGAGTCAGACTTCCTATGTGTAGCTCTGTCATTTATTGGACACTAGCATTTGAACTTGGAATAGACATCCGGGTTGCTGTCTGGCTGTTTCTTTGATAAGAAGAGTAATAATACTAATTGTTTCTTTGTGGTCCCCAAAAGACTGAAGGCATAGTAAAGTGTGCACAATGCCTTGAGCATCCAGGTTCCTGAGATTAGCTTACAATCAACCACATGAGAAGCTTTTCCCCATAAAATTTCATGCATAAAACTAAAATATTTAATACCCAAATTTCACATATATTTTGAAAATTCTCCTACAACATTGAAAGTTCTGGCAGGCGAATAGCCTTTGAGGTGAATAGATTGCATAAATAGTGGACGTGAAATATTCTCTCTGTGTCCATAAAATCCAGTAATACTCTCAAATCAGTTTTTTTTTTTCAACTCAGTTTTTATTCTTTGTGATGGCGAACCAGAGAGCTTCAAAGAGAATTGAGAGGGTAAACAGCTTGCATTGCACCACTGTGCCGCCTGGAGGTTTATGACTCTGTTGTTCACAATGTTGCTCTCCAAGTGAAGGGCTGGGCCTTCTTTAGGAATCAGGAGAATAAACATCGTTAGAAAAACATCCCCCATATTAGCCCCATGGGTTCTCAGATGTTTGAGGTTGCAATTGTCAATGATGAAAAGTAACCATTGAATAACTAAAAATGTAACTCAACTGAGAGTGCGCAAGTAGCAGTGTCTTTGAGGTATGACTACTTTTCACTGTGTACCATATATTCACTCAAAGTGTGGTATCAGACATTGGGGATCACACTTCAGTTTCCTTCTCATAACAGCATAGATTCAGGTTATAACAAGACTTTAAAAAAATGAATTCCACATTGTAGCACTTGCTAAGAACTGGCATTTTGATAATTTCATGTCTAAGTTTCCTTGTGATTATTAAAGATTCTCGTATCATTATATGTTTTGCAACAACTCTGTTTTTACATATGGAATATGTAAAATTAGGATGAATGGAGAGCCATGTGCTAGAATTTACTATTGGCAATGACAGCATTGTGTTTACGACCACCTTGTAGTATTTCCCAGCTCCTAATAAAATGTCTCTGTTCCCCCTGATCTGTTTCTTTCTAACTATATTGGTAATTGACCTAGCTGAAAGACACAAGCCACCCAGGTACAGGGAAACAAATCAGGGCCCGCAGATCCCTAACACCAAGGCAACAGTCAGACAGTTATAACTGGTGTTTGACTAGTGGAACTAATACAAACAGGAAAAAAAAATGTGTTTGCTAACATTCTCAATTGCATGTAGATAGCCAGGGTAATTACAGTTCTAGAAATTGCTATTTTGTATCTAACCTGAAGCAACAGGGTAGACTACTAACCCTAAACACAGACAATGTAATAAAGACCACATAGGCCAGTGAAAATTGCTATTTGCAGTTCGGCAAACACGACTGGGAATAGGAAATAAAATGGAGAAGGCAACGAAATGAAAATTAAAGGCAAATGGAATCAGACCAGATGTTGTGAATCTGTTTTTCATGCAGAGACGCTTCAATGCGAGGAATGGCCTTCCAGGCAAGGTTGCTGGGATAATAACACTGAATTTGTTCAAGTTGGTTTGATTAGATGGTCTGACAGTAGAGTCTGGCAGCTAAAAGGAGAACAAGCTGCGTAGGTTATCTGTGCTCTTTGCATTTTAAAAGAAAAAATTGAAAAGATCTGGAATAAAGATACTTAATTCCTTATGCACTTTTTTTTTGTCTGAAAACACACACATACACACACTAAAGCCCACGAGATGTTTTGTTTTACAATTTTAATAACATTTAACTGCTGATTCCTTATTCTAACAGCAGATTTTGTTTGTTTGCTTGCTTGCGTCTTTGTCTTTAAATGAGTGTGTGTGTGTGTGTGTGTGTGTGTGTGTGTGTGTCCATGAATAAATTTCCCACAGAGACCAGAAGAAGGCACCAGTTGCATAGGTGCTGGATTATAGACAGTTTTGAGTGTCCTAATTTAGGGGTAGGAACCAAACTTGGTCCTCCGCAGACTCAATACCAGCTATTCATGACTGAGCCATCTCTCCAGCTCCTATAAGCAGGTTTGGATCCCATGTTGCTTTTATTCCTGGTTTTATTAATTGGCTGCATTCGAGTACTTCCACTAAACTGCAGGGCTATAATGCTGGTTATGGGGACATTTGTAGAATGAGTTAATATGTTCCTCAATATTGTGTCTGAGACATAAGAAAAAGAAAACGTGTCTGGGAGCATAAAATACGGAAATAATAAAATTAATTAACATTTTAGTACTAAAAGGGGAAATTTTACACATTTTATATTTCCTTTTTACAAAGATCTTCTCTAAATTGAACTAGAATGTTGGTGTATAATGCTATAAACTAGAATTACAAGTGTTGACAAAAAAATTTACTTAAAATCAGGAAAGAAGCACATGACAGAACCATAAATAAACTATCTACATATATAATAACATTTTTAAATCTGTATTAGAACAATATTCTGGGTTTGTTTAAAAAAATAGAAATTTCTTGTTTTGTCAGTGCTGGGGATTGAATTGAAGGACTTGGCCACGTGATTCTAATGTTCTATCTCTGAGTTACACTCCCAGTTCTGGGAAGATACAACTTCTAATAAAGTGTTTAATTTTTACATCCATGTCCTTCTATAAGAGGTCCTCACAATTACCCATCTTCTTGTCCTTGTCAGGTAGTCAGTTATTTTTACTGAAATCGATTGATGTTGTATAATATATTGAAGATGAGTATATAGAGAGGCCATGCAGGGTTGTACACATCTGTAATACCCACACTCAGAAGTACTCAGTAGGGAGACTCTAAGTTTGGAGCTAGCCTGGGCTATATAATATGACTCTATCTCAAATAATAATAATAATAATAATAATAATAATAATAATAATAATAATAATAATAATAATAATGGAAGGATTCCTAGGTGGAACAGTCTTTGGATTGTCCTTCCTTTGTCTCTGCTCCATAGTTAGCCTCTACATCTCTTTCCATGGGTATTTTGTTCCCCTTTTAAGAAGGAAAGAAGTATCCTCACTTTGGTCTTCCTTCTTGAGTTTCTTATGGTTTGTGGTTTGTACTTTGTGTATTCCAATCTTCTCGGCTAATATTCACTTATCAGAGAATGCATCCCATGTGTGTTCTTTTGTGATTGGGTTACCTCACTCAGGATGATATTCTCCAGGTCCATCCATTTCCCCAAGAATTTCATAACTTCATTGTTTTTAATAGCTGAGTAGTACTCCATTGTGTAGATGCACCACATTTTCTGTATCCATTCCTCTGTTGAGGGATATCTTGGTTGTTTCCAGTTTCTGGCGATTATAAATAAGGCTGCTATGAACATAGTGGAGCATGTGTCCTTATTACATGTTAGAGCATCTTCTGGGAATATGCCCAGGAGTGGTATAGCTGGGTCCTCTGGTAGTACTATGTCCAGTTTCCGGAGGAACCGCCAAACTGTTCTCCAGAGTGGTTGTACCAGCTTGCAATTTCACCAGCTCCACCTGGGAATCCTCCCCATGTTCAGTCATCAAATCTAGACACTATTGTGGATGCCAACTAGTGCAGGATGACAGGAGCCTGAGATAACTATCTCCAGAGAGGCTCTGATAGTACCTGACTAATACAGAAGTAGAGGCTCACAGCCATCCTTTGAACTGCATGCAAGGTCCCCAATGAAGGAGCTAGAGAAAGGACCCAAGGAACTGAAGGATTTGTAGCTCCTTAGGAGGAACAACAATATGAACTCACTAGTACCCTCAGAGCTCCCAGGGACTAAAACTCCAACCAAAGAATACACATTGGGGGGACTCATGGCTCCAGCAGGATGCGTATAGCCGAGAATGGCCAAGCCAGTCATCAATGGGAGGAGAAGACCTTGGCCCTGTGAAGGTTCTATGCCCCAGTGTAGGTGAATGCCAGGGCCAGTAAGAAGGAGGGGGTGGGATGGTGAGCAGGTGGAGGAGGGAGGGAACAGGGGATTGTTTTAGTTTTTTTTCTTTTTTCTTTTCTTCTTTTCTTTTTTTTTTT
>NW_022196909.1:29691163-29720781 GCF_008632895.1 Mastomys coucha
GAGGGGAACCTGGGAAAGGAGATATTGTAAACAAGAAAACATATAATTAAAAAAAATAAGAAAAAGAGTAATAATAAAAACAAATTTTTATGTGCTATCTAAATAATAGCCTTTTAATAGATGTACTTTCTTTTTTTTTTGTTTTTCCAAAACAGGGTTTCTCTGTATAGTCCTGGCTGTCCTGGAACTCACTCTGCAGACCAGGCTGGCCTCAAACTCAGAAATCCACCTGCCTCTGCCTCCCAAGTGCTGGGATTAAAGACATGCACCGCCACTGCCTGGCATAGATGTACTTTCAATTGAAATTAGTTAATATGTTTAAATTAAATTTACTTTGTAGGTTTTTAACTCTTTAAATTATCTTTAATCTTTTTTTGCAGTCACTTCATTATCCTGTTGTCCCCCCCTCCTGGTTCTCCCTCTGACAGTTCCTCATCCCATTCCTCCTCCCCTGTCACCAAGAGGACGTCCTCACCTCCCTACCTTCTCACCCTGTCAGGCCTCCCCATTCCCTGAGGCATCAAGTCTCTCTAGGGTTAGGTGCATCTTCTCTCACTGAGGCCAGACCAGGCAGTCCTCTGCTGTATATGTGTCGGGGGTCTCATCCTAGCTCCTGTATGATGCCTGGTTGGTGGCTCAGTGTCTGAGAGATCTCAGGGGTCCAGGTTAGTTGAGGCTACTGGTCTTCCTATGGAGTCGTCCTCCTCCTCAGCTTCTTCCAGCCTTTCCCTGGTTCAACTACAGGGGTCCCTGGCTTCTGTCCATTGGTTGGATGTAAGTATCTGTGTATCGTAGCATTCTGCTAGATGGTGATGTTGTATATGTTCACCAGTGATTTTTCAGTTTGATTGTACTGAGACACACCCAAGTGATTTGCGTCATACCCCTATGAACGTATTAATAGAGAGGGCAAACCAAGGGTCAAAAACCCTCCCAGAATACGTATGGTACTAACCCAAACTTGGCGACCCTGGTAGATTAACACACACACACACACACACACACACACACACACAAATTATACAAAGGAGAATGCCTTGAATACCTATTTAGCTTCATCTTTCTTGCTGCGGTGAAACTGGAACAAAATCAGCCTAGGGAATACAGATTTATTTAGATTTCACTTCCAAGTCACAGTCCACCAAAGGAGACTAAGGCAAGAACTTTATGCCGCGCCACCTTACTGTACCACACAGCATTGTCTGAATCCCTGAGAACATGCTTACAGACAAGAGAGTGCAGCAGAGAACATGGAGCTGCTGCTGTCTGTCTCCTGCAGGCTTCTACAGCCAGGACCACCTGCCTAGAGATGGTACAGCCCATTGTTGGCAGGACACTCCCGTAAAGTTAATGTCCATTCATAGCGGACCACTTTGATCCAGGCAATTCCTTAATTTAGGCTGCCCTCTCAGAAAAATGTATCTTGAGTCAGGTTGATGGTTAAAGCCAACCTTTAGTCTCCTTGTCTCTCCTTTTCTCTCTGCTTTCCTCCCTCCATCTATCCAATTGCCTCTCTGTCTCTCTCTGTGTGTCTCTGCCTCTGTCTCTGTCTCATCTCTCTCTCTCTCTCTCTCTCTCTCTCTCTCTCTCTCTCTCTCTCTCTCTCTCAGAATGTTATGCATCCCACCTTCCCAAAAAGAATGACTCTGACCTCTGAAGCTAAGAGTAAAAATGAAATATTTATGTCCAGTATTTTTATCCTACCCACAACATATCTAACACAGTTACTACTCATCAGAAACCAAAGTCATCATAGTATTGATATAATACTATGTATGTATTCACGTACTTAATCAATACACAGTATTGATTATAGTACTATTAGAAGCTTTGCTTCACGTCTTTTAATGAAACTGTCATGTCATTATTATTCTATTATGACATAAATCTATAAAGCCATATATGTATAGAAAGACACTTTATATTAGAAAAAATAGAACTTGCCCAAGGGCACTCGCTGCTCTTACAGATCACATGGGTTTGTTTTCAGCACTCACAACTATCTGTAACCCCAGTTGAAGGCATCCAACATTCTCTTTGGTCTCCACAGGTACCAGGCTCACAGCAGGTATTCATGCACTCATGAAAGCAAACACTCCTCCTGACATAAAATAAAAAGAGAATTTCTTTTAAAATCTACATACTCAATTTGTAGATCTTCCAATTTTTAAAATAGAAAACCAATTAACATTATATAAAATATAGAGTATTAGCAATAGAGAACTCCTCAGAGAAAATCACAGATGCTGGTACGGATTGACATAGTGAAGTAAAGCCATATGGTGAGTCCGTTGGAAGCTATATGCAGAGCTTTATGTCAAGGAAGGTTCCATGGAAAGGCAAACTATATGCTCGGATTCTTTTGGTCTGGCTTGCGATGAGCCTTGTTGAATTCATTGGAAACACTGCATTTATGCATCTTAAGTAACTGCTCTTGCCCTGAATTTTATTAGGTACAATTTGCTACTTTAGTACATGTTAGAGTTATATGTTATTCAATAGAATACAGTCCAGATGATGGAATATTTTCTGAATAACACTGATCTGGGCATAAGTTATGTACATATGTGTGTTTGTGTGTGTGTGTGTGTGTGTGTATGTGTGTGTATGATATGTGCATATGTGATATATAGTTTTAGATTCTTTGCAATGATTACAAATAATATATAGAATAAGAAGTGTCTAATGGGGAAGACTGCTTTGATACACAAGAGAAAAATATAGATCCACTTCAATAAGACGATGCTATACACTCAATTTTAGTATAAATTCTGTTACTGGGGAAGTGAGACTCTCTAAAATCTATATCCCATAATAATCTTGTCATTTATCGGCTAGCCTTTTTTCTCAAATAGAGAGATGCTTTTTCAGAAGGTAATCAATAAAACTGACCAATATATTTAATAATCCAGTGGGAAATTAAAATAAAGCCATGTATTAGGTGGGTCAGTTCATATTAATTTTATTAGCACACTTTCAGTTTTTTACCATTTCCCAGGGTTTGTTCTGTGCCATATACTTCTAGGATACTATTTTAAATGATTCTCAAATCTACGTATCTGTGCACAAAAGCTCTTAATAGAACCCTGAAATCATTCTGTACTTTGAACCTAGGAATAGCACCCAATGAAGGTAGTTTTCCCCAAGTATATCAAAGAATTGAAGCATTCTGTACCCTTATTTAGTCACAAGAACCAATGGCTTTGGTCTGTCTGTCTATCTATTATCTATCTATCTATTATCTATCTATCTATCTATCTATCTATCTATCTATCTATCTATCTATCTATCTATCTATCTACCTACCTACCTACCTACCTACCTACCTACCTACCTACCTACCTATCCAATCTATCTATCTATCTATCTATCTATCTATCTATCTATCTATCTATCTATCTATCTATTTATCTATCTATCTACCTATCTATCTAACTACCTATCTAACTACCTATCTATCTATTTATGTTGGGAAATACATTAGAACACCGGAACACTGCTCACTACTGTCTGTTCCCACTGACAGCCCTGATGTTCAGTCTGGTAAAACCCTCACCGCTACTGTTCATTTGTTTCTGGACCCAATGTTTTATTACTAGAACTTATTAGGCTCTGGGTCTGTAGGAGAGGAAGCAATGAAGCAGTTAACACAAAATCAGTCCCGAATGAGAAAGCCTGAGGTCTGTTTGACACTTTCTCACTGTTTATGTGGTCAAGGTAAGAGCAACACCAAGTGCAGGAACCCAGCCTCTTGCTCCTACTCCAGAAAAGCTCAGAAATAGGAGTGAGCCTCATTTGTTAACTAACTCTTCTATGGCTTTTCCTAATCCTGGTGCTGTCTCTAGAATGAAGCTTTCAGGTTTCCTCCTCTGTAATGGCTCCATATAGGTCCATAATAATGTTAGTAGAATTTTGTCCTTGTGAGCTTTGAAGAATTGAAATTAACCTCCTAAACAAGTACCAATAATCCTATGCCTAATTAATATAGTGTTAAAAGCTTGTATTATTTACAATTATATCTCATAACAGTATAGTAACTATTTGGCAGTTTTATATGAAATTTCAAGAATAGTTTGAACCTGCGATTTTCTTGTCCCACCATACGTTCAGAATATATGAACAAGATGAGAATAGAATTACCATATTTCCACATCCCACAATACTTTTACATTTATAATATGGGTGCCGATGCACACAACTTCATTCAGGTTAAAATACATCTTTATTAAATCTGTAAAGGTATTTGTTTCAAATACCTTTTTCTTCCTGTTTTCTACCTGTCAACTAAAATATATCAGACCTGTATCTCATAATTTTTATAGTTTATAAAAGAAAACATTGCTTAGGGTGTAGAACTCCATGCCTATAATCTCATCACTGAGGATACCATGTCAGGAAAATTTTGAGTTCAAGGTCACCCTATGCTGCATGAATGGTGGAAGAAATAATGGGTATATTGTTACCCAGTAGGCCTGGAAAAGGATAAATGCCAAAAACCACTGACCCACTGAATACCACAGAGATATATTTGAAGCTGGAAGGGCGGAGGAAATGGCACCAAACATTTTCTTGTAGTCTTGAGAAAGCTGAAGGATATTCAGATTCATTACTCATACGTGCTTTCAGTCAATATGCACCATTAGATATAAAGGCATACATACCTTTGATTTTTTTCACGGTCCTTAAAAGCAAACTGCATTATCGGCTATAGGTTTATGGACATGACACTGAGTCTACAGGAAGTCTCCCTCTTGAAATGTGCTCATTTATTATTATTGTGTGATTGATAGTGAGGAAGGCACATGGGTGCCGTGGCAAACATGTAGAGGTCAGAGGACAGTCTGATGACTGTGGAGTTGTCTCTCCTTCTACCGTTATATGGGTTCTGGGAATTGAATCCAGGTCACCAGGCTTGCATGGCAAAGCTCTTTATACATCTAGCTGTCTCGCTGGCCCCATTCTTATTGGTGAAACAATATTGATGTAATCTGTACCTGTCACATCCTGAAATTATATATTCTTATATCACAGTTTACTCTATATTGTAAATTCTATGGGTTCTTTTTTTTTAATTTTATATAAAATATTTAATTTTTAAAACACAGACTATTCATGTCACATACATAGTTTCAATTTTAGGTTAGCTGCTTATGGCCAGCAGATGTACCAAATGTGACAAATAATAATTTAGATACTGTCACTTATAGGAAAGTCTAAAACTCTAAGACTCACCATATTAAAATTTCAGAGATTTGAATACTCTATTTTGCTAAATTTCAAAACATTTCTTTACTTCCTCTACTGTTTTATTAAGTTGTTAGTACTCAATGTTCAAATAAAAGCAAAATATTTTTTCCATTAATTTTTTTCTTTCACCAACAGAATACCATCAAAAATAAAATGGCCAACTGAAAACTCATTTTTAATAGGCATAAACTGGAAAATTATCTTTAAAATATTCTGTCACCAAACAGTGTTTCCTGAATGTTTGTAAATGCAGGTTCACAAATCATATAAAGGGCAGGCATGAAGTTAACCTGGCTTTTCATAGCAATTCTTCCCTATTTAATATTCCAATGGAAAAGGTACTAGAACAACTGAGATTGTCAGTTGGCACACTCAGTTTCCCAGAGTCTGTTATCTATTAATAATGAAGGAGATGCAGGCTATTTACCTTTGGTTCCTTTCCAGAAATATAGTTTTGGGTTTTTTTTTTTGTGTGTGAACGTAAGCATAGTGAGACTTGGCAACATCATAGTTATTCTTTCTTGGTTGATTTCAATAGAACAAGTGTGCATTGATATGTGTTCACCACTGGGCTATGAAAGAGATGGTTTTACGGCTTTGAGAATCTCCAGTGATGACTGACTTACGTATTCGGCCAGTGATTGTTAGCAACCGGTCTTTTCAGTGTCTGCACTTCCCCCTTGTTGTTGGGTGCCATGTTGTCAGGATCATGCAGTAACGTTCCATTTCCATGTGGAGTCTGTGCACACACTTCATTGTGCTATCTCCTTGTCTGAGTGTCTCACAACTTAGCGATGCACACACCGAAGGGCATCTTCATTTATTCAGCACCATGGCAATGATACTACAACTGCCATAGAACAGCTTCACAGGTGTGAATTTAGGTTTGCAGCTTTCTTGTCAAAAAAAAAAAAATACATGAAGTATAATTTTATGCGGTATTGTAAGAATATATTAAGTCTCACGAATCATTGCCAAACTCTCGTTGTGGTAGTTGCCTCAAACTGGATTTCTTTCAAAAGTGAGGTGAAGTTTCTATTGTGACACTTCCTCTTCCAGCATTTTGTCTTCTCCGAGTTATGTATTTTAGTTTTTTAATAGATATATTGTAATATTCTCCTTTGGGATTACTTGGTGAGATAATATTTTGAGAATATTTACATTTCCTTATTTGAGGCCTGGATATAATCTCCAATGAGATATATGCTTAGATGTTTTGCTCATCATTAATTGAATTTTTTGTTTGATTATTACCTTGTTTTAAGAATTATTTGGGGGCTATAGATATGGCTCAAAAGTTAAGAGCACCGACTGCTCTTCCAGAGGACCAGGATTCCATTCCCAGCATGCATAGGACAGAGAACAAACAATGTTAACTTCAGCTCCAGGGAATCTTTACATCTTGGTGGCCTATGTGGTCAACTACGTAAATATGGTGACTATACACTTAAACATTAAAACACCCATATACATAAAACACATAAAAACAACCACTTGTAGACCTGGAGTATTAGTCTTCACTGATATTTGAGCCTTGGAAACCTCTTTTTTGCCTGTTTTTATTTTTTTGAATTTTCTCAACAGTCCATATGGCAGCACGGAAACTTTCATTTGTTTTGAATCTTAACTTATAGATCCACAGATTGGTTATGTATTCCATGTTAAGATAATGGGGGAATGTACTTTTACCAATCAACAATAGTTGAGATAATGCTTAGCAGTGTTCTCCCCCACTATTGAAAGTGTTTTGTGACTATTCTTATAAGAAAGACATCACTTACACGTACAGGTAAGACAGTTTCTGGGCATGCTTAGTTTGTATAGATCACGTGTTTGATTCCCCCATCGACATGACAATCCAGATGTGGAAACAGTGACATGAATAGCTAATACCCACACTCCTTGTATTGTGAGATGTGAAAGCCATAGGCGATTCAGTCACAACTTTCAGGGAAGTTAGCTTGGAGGACACAACGCAGCAGAATAACATAAGGTAGACCTTGTTTCAAAAAGGGTAGAAGAGAGTAATAAGTCTCAAAATGTCTTAACTTGACACACGTGTGCTCATGTGCACATGCACACACGCATATATACACATAGGACACACATGGACACACACTCAAAAACAGATAAATGGACAGCAAAGGAGTACCTCAGCAGAGATATTATTGTGACTATCAGACTATTCATGTAACCTAATGGTAACTCATAGACTCTGCCATTTTGACTAGTGTCCTAAATTTCCCTAAAAAGTTCTTAGGCAACCTACGTGGTTAATATTTATTTAAGGGATAAGACCTACATCAAAGAACCTGTTTCAAGAACTGCCCATCTAACGTTTAACAGTTTGACTATTCCAGGAAGAAGTAATCACAAATAGAAATTTTACCTGAATGTGGTGGCACGCAACTTGAGAAGCCAGGGCAGGGGCTACTGAGTCCGAGCTTAGCCCGAGGTGCACAGGCCATGTCTCCATAAAATTAAACTCATTCTGAAGAGCAATCATGCAAAATCATAATTAATTCACCCATGTTATCATATTGTCAGCTTCTCACAATTGGAATAGAACTGAAACCTTTTATTTCAGCTCTGCATCTATAAAGACTTAGACAGGGGAAGGACTAATGGAAAGAAGTGGATATAAAACGTTAACGGCAGACCATTTTTATACCACTTTACATTTAGCTTTAATTGTGAACTTGGCACCACTTGGATCGCATGAGAGTAAAGCCTAGATTGAAGAACTGCTTAGATGATAATGGCCCATGGGCGTGTCTTGTGGGCGACTGACCAGATTATTGATTTGTATAGAAGGGCACCATTGCCTAGTTAGGGGTTTCTGAGCTGAAGAAAGCTAGCTAAAATAGGAGTCTAGGAGAAAGCCAGCAAGCAGTGTTTCCCCCACGATGTCCGCTTATGCTCTTGTTTCAGCTCCTAGCTCCTGCCCCCGAGTTCCTTCAGTGGCCATGATCTGGATGTGTAACCAAAATAAACACTGTCTGCCCCACTATCGCTTTTGGCAAACTTGTCCTATCACAGCAACAGGAAGGAAACTAGAGACTAGAAGACCCATGTGTAGACACACACTGTTCTTAAAGTAGTACTTACATAAGTCTTTGAAAGCCATTAATCATTGCGATTAAATTTTTTGCTAAACAGAACTTTTGCCTATCATTAAATAGAAACAAACAGCAATTATCTCACATACAGCTGCATCTGTTAGACTATTTTGTGTGTGTGTGTGTGAGAAAAGGAGGAAAAGCTCCCTGTGTTCCGGTTACCGTCTCTCGAATCTTCCTCTGTCCTTCTGACGAGTTTTAAATGAACAGATGTAGACCCAGGAATAGAAAGATGAGTATCATTTACTTACAGTTAAACTCAGCCTTGCTTTCTAAACTCACATATACCAAGTAAGCCGAGCTCACCTTAGCTCTGCCAATTTCATAATTTTATAACATCATTTTATTTTGCTTTTGAAAACAAAGACAAAAACAAAGACAAAAAACGCATCTGCATCCATTTTTTTTTTTTTTTTTTTTTTTTTTTGGTCGCAGACCCAGGTATCAGGTGGGGCGCTATTGATATTGTTTTTCTTCCTCAGTGGATGGTTTACAGCTCAAGTTCCTTTCCCCTCAGGCCTTGTCATTAGTACAATCAAAGTCTACACTGAGTCATTAGAAAAAAAAAAGTACTTACCTCTCAGCACCGTTTGATATTCGCAAATAAAATATGCTTACAGTTTCAATCTATTGTATGGACTGTTGATTTATAAGATTGCGTTTTGGGAGGCCAAAGAATGACAAACTAACTTATTTTTGGTGTATTATTATTTTTTTCTCTATATATTCCTTGAAGCAGTGGCATTGACCTTTAAGTTCTGACTTTTATTAGAGAAAACTAAATAAGTAAGAAAAAAATTATATGGACATTTCTGTAAATGTCTTTTGAAATCTCATTGTGCCTGCTCACTTCAGAGATGGAAGGTGGGGTTAGCCTAAGAGACTGACTAGCAGGGGATGAAGTACTTCTCCGTGACAGATCATTTCCCTTTAGCCCTGTATCTGGCTCCTTTCTAGTATAACAGAAATCACCCTCTGCATTCCAGGGTGGCTGTAACCAATTGATGGGAATTGCCAGTTATTCAGTAGTTCCCTCCTCTGAAAATAATGCACCTTGTTGGGGCTGGAGAAATGGCTCAGTGGTTAAGAGCACTGACTGCTCTTCCAAAGATCCTGAGTTCAAATCCCAGCAACCACATGGTGACTCACAACCATCTTTAATGGGATCCGGTGCCCTCTTCTGGTGTGTCTGAAGATGGTGTACTCATATACATAAAATAAGTAAACCTTTAGAAAAGAAAACAATACATTGTTGCTCACATCAGTATGCTCCACCCTCACATAACAAGTGTCTATTCTGGGGACCCAGACAAGGCTCACTTGTGTGACAGTTCTTCAAAGCACAATGTTCTAAATATTCTCCCTCTATTACTATGTGCTGTGTCTACTTTAAATAGTATTTTAAAATTATCTAATACCTGAAACCAGATGCATTTGTAATTGTAAAAAAAAAAAAAAAAAAAAAAAAAAGCTAAGAGACAGAACTCCAAGCATTATTATGAGACCACTGTTGTATCACAAAAATATTCAGAAATAGATCAGTGAGAGTCTATTTAATATTGATTTTATTGGCTATATAGTTACTCACAAGGGTTCCCCCCACCCAGGATAAAGCAATGGTTTTTTTTCTTTTTTTTTTATTAGATATTTTCTTTATTTACATGTCATATGATATCTCCTTTCCCAGTTTTCCCTCCAAACAAAAAACAAGAACAAACCCCCGCTCCCTCCCCCCTCCCCCTGCTCGCCACCCCATCCTCTCCTGCTTATACAATAATAGGTTTTTTTTTTTTTTTAAAAAAAGGTCAGCTTAATATTTAGATATTATATGTATATGGAAGGTACATACATTTTCCTTTTCCTTTTTCAACATTTAGAATTTCATGCAAATAATATTGCTAACAGTCTACAAAGCTTCAAGGTAAAGGAAAAGTGTTGAAATAATGGAAAAGTTAAAAATTTATGTGCTATGTTATATTTGCACATAACTCCAAAGGTCATTTAGTCATATTCAACATGTTTGTGATGTCAGCTCAGATTAATTCTGGTTACATGCTTCCTGTATTTTATAATTATATTTTAATACTACACATGGTGATATGAGACTTTTATATATAAATTTACACCTATAATTCTTCAATATGACAACACCATGGCATTATTAAATTACAAAGAATAGTCATGAAACCCTCCGTATGGCCAAACCAAGACGAGACAATGCACACCAGTTTTATTGTATCCCCTGATTTAACTAATGCAGTGGCTGCCGCACACCAGTACTCCATAGAAGAGATAAACATCCACTCCATTGTCCCTGTGTAAGATTTGTCTATTTACTCCAGGCCAAACTCACTAGGAGAAAATAATTTGTGGCAGGCATGATTTCATCTTAATTAAACAGAAATTACAGAGTTTATTACATAATGAATCTTCTGTGACTGAGCTTTGTTCTTCTTATGTATTAATATACTCTATAGAACTGAGCAAAATTATCAATGCAGTCTGAGCTTGAAAATGCTTCACGAATGGAGATGGAGCACTTATTGTATGCATATGTTTTGTACTTTTCAAAGGCTCATGAATATACCTGGGAATGATAGTTTTATAATGTGGCATCTGACAACTTTCAAAAACACAATTACTGTGCCTCCTTCACTTAAAGTTTTGCTTCATGACACGAGAGATAGGATGGTAATTTTAGCACATGCTTCCTGTTGAAGTGTATCCATCTCTGGGCTTATTGTGTGTCTTCTGATCTATTCATAAGTGAATGCTACATATGAGATTAAAACCTTGATGGATGTATTGTTTAATGTTTTCAGTCTTCAGTGGTTTGGGGGTGAGTTTTTGAATCATAGATATAGGCTAACTGAATAGCTACAGGCAACCTATGGAATGCTGAGAGTGGGAGAAACCGTCTTCCCCAAGGAAAAGCACATCAATTGGTTAACCCATACCAAATGTTCATTTCTATAATGCCCACACAAGTAATGTTATACAGACAGAAAAGGTAATATTTAGGATATATATATATACATATATACATGTATATATATATATATGTATATATGTATATGTATATACATATATATACATATATATATGTATATATATATGTTTATATGTATTTTGCCTATATATGTATTTTTGCTATTATACATGTATATGTATATACATATATAGTTATACAAATATGTATATAACAGCAGTTAATGAAAAGAGAGGCCATGAATTTTTTAAAGATTTATTTATTTATTTATTTATTTTATGCATATGAGTATACACTGTAGCTGTACAGATAGTTGTGAACCTTCATCTGGTTGTTGGGAATTGACTTTTAGAACCTCTGCTCACTCTGTTCAACCCAGCTTGCTCCAGTCAACCCCGCTCGCTCCGGCCCAAAGATTTATTTATTTATTATATCTAAGTACACTGTAATTGACTTCAGACACACCAGAAGAGGGTGTCAGATCTCATTACAGGTGATTGTGAGCCACCATGTGGTTGCCAGGATTTGAACTCAGGACCTTCGGAAGAGCAGTCAGTGCTCTTGCCCGCTGAGCCATCGTACCAGCCCGAGGCTATGAAATTTAAAGAAAGCAAGGAGGGCTAGATGGGAGGATTTGGAGAAAAGGAATGGAGCAGTGATGTTGGAATTATATTATAGTCTCAGAAATAAAAATAATAATAATAATTTTAAAAATTGTACAATGTGATCATGCTAACCCCAGAAGTAGTCAGTGACATTCTGCCAGTGTTTCAACATAGGAAGAGTCAAGAAAGACAATCAAAAATATGGGTTATCAAAGCACATCAAGTCTGCAATGGAATGACAGGGCTCACTGACAATATTCTATGATATTTTCATCCTTATTATTCAACCATGGCAGGTATGTTCTATGCAGAGACAGGTTGGGTACATTTAACTTACAGCAGTAAGGGTAATAGCTTTCTATTCTTGTCCAAAATCTTTCATTGCATGTGTGTGTGTGTGTGTGTGTGTGTGTGTATGTGTGTATAAATTATGTGATTAACTTACATTGACACAGTCAATACATGTGTAGACACATCCACAAAAAACAAGAGAGAGAGGAAGAAAGGTTAATAAGATATTATGGTATACTAAGATCTTTTGTTGTCACTATCTTTGTGTATGTTGATAAATAATAGAGACTTTAATTATCTTGAGTGGGGATTCATGTGATAAAGCCTAAAGCTAAATCACTAATTGTTATGAAATTCTTTTAATTCCTTAAAAAAAAAAATCATGTGTATGGTGATGAATGGTTGTTACCCCAGGACTTGAGAAGCTGAGACCAAAAAGAATTTAGGGCCACCCAGGTCTCTGGAGTGAGAATCTACTTCAAAAACAAAAATCCAGCAACAACCACTGCAATAAAATCTACAACAAAGCCCCAAAAAACTTCATTGTTCACATTAGATTACATTAGATTATTACCTCATTCTATTAGAGGATATTAATGATTTCATAAAGAAAGTTGTTGTTGGATCCTGAGAATTAACTCCCTACGGTCTTGACACTGTCACCCTGCCAAGGAGGAGGAGGAGGTCTGCAGCTCTGTTTTAGAGTAGGCAACTGTCTCTTGGATTTGTTTGCACCAAGCTAATCAGTGGGCTCTGTGTGTGTGTGTGTGTGTGTGTGTGTGTGTGTGCGCGCGCGCGCACACACACACGCTTATGTTCACAGACTTGAGAAAGTGTTGCTTTATAACATAAAGATTTTAGTATTTTAGTTTGGGGAACTGTAGAGATGGCACAATGTTTCAGAATGCTCGCTTTGCTTTCAGAGTTCCTTGTATCCACATCTGGTGGCTTAACACCAGTCTCCAGCTGCAGAGATCAATCCCCTTTTCTGGCCTCTGCAGGCACTTGCCTATATATGCACTCACTCAGCCACGCCCATACATATTAATAATGTTTTTTAAAAATATTATAGTTTTCATATTTTATCATCCACTAGCTAAGTGAAATGCCACATTTTATTCTTCCATATACTTATCAAAGATGGTAGTTTTTAAATCTGTGCTCTTATACAGTATTTCCTTTATTCAGAACTAAACATTCCATAATTACGTATTTTTATTCTAATGTAAACATGCCTTCAATTTGTCCTTGCCCCTCAGATGTAAAACATACTCTATTGGAACCAGCAACTAAAATAGCACATACTCCATACAGTTT
The DNA here is from genome assembly GCF_008632895.1 of Mastomys coucha. Classification (NCBI taxonomy): domain Eukaryota; kingdom Metazoa; phylum Chordata; class Mammalia; order Rodentia; family Muridae; genus Mastomys; species Mastomys coucha. Next base: position 29,704,732 of record NW_022196909.1, read on the forward strand.
TCTGTCTTTTATCCCCCTTAGTGGCTTGGAATAATTTTACTATGCAGCCTTTAACTCTCCATGTAATGCTAGATGGTCTTGAACTCCCATATTTTGTGGCTGTGGTTGTGCCTCCCAAGTGCTTGGATTGGAGGAGCTGTATTTCCCCAAGCCAAGCAAAATCTCTCTCTCTCTCTCTCTCTCTCTCTCTCTCTCTCTCTCTCTCTCTCTCTCTCTCTCTCTCTCTCTCTCTCTCTCTCTCTTTCTCTTTCTCTCTCTCTCTCTCCCCCTCCCTCCCCCTCTCTGTTTCTCTCTGTCTTTCTGTCTCTGTCTCTGTCTGTCTGTCTGTCTGACTGTGTAGGTGCACATATATCTGTGAGCATGAACAGGCCAGAAGGTGGTTGAGGTACCTTCATTTATCATTGGCTATCTTATTCTTTTCAGACCGAGCCTCTCCCTGAGCTTGGAGCTCACTGTCTGTTTTGCTAGACTGACATTCTATAAATGCCCTGGGTTCTCCCTCTCTCTATCTCCAAACATAGTTCTTATGCATACATATATGTCCAGACTACAAGAGGGTCTCGCTGATCCAAACTCAGATCTTCCTGCGTATACAGCAGGGTTTTACCAGCTGAGCCATTTTCCCATACCCTGAAACCTTAACGTTCAATAAGAAGTGTCATATTTTATGGATGTAACTATTACTAAATAAATAAAGTAAAAGTCCAGGTTACTCTAAAATTAATTCTCAGCACCTCCCAGTGCATGGTGTGTCTGAAGTAAAAAGTTAATATTATTTCAATATGTCAATTTTGTCGTTTATGTCATTTAATTTTGTCCTTTATGCAATCAAAACACATGCAGACAAGTAACTCGTCTTGTCTTTTTCCAGAAAGCCACATCCTGGAAGATGTCAACAAATGTATTATAGCCTTGAGGGATCAGGATGCTGATAATTTAGACCGTGCTGCTGGTGCCATCAGAGGACGGGCCGCAAGAGTAGCTCACATCGTCACGGGTGAGATGGATAGCTACGAACCTGGTGCTTACACAGAAGGTGTGATGAGAAATGTCAACTTCCTTACAAGCACTGGTGAGTCTCTGTCCACAGTGACAGCTCCACTGTTCCTCAGGTCTGAATCTGCAGAACACACATAGGAAGACCCTGGGAAGACACGGGCTCTTGGGCCGTGTCACTTGATTGCGCACTAACTAGCCAGTAGCACATCACTAATGCCATCTAATTGGTGTTTGGTATCCTGTCTATGCGATGCAAAACTTATCCTAGTGAAATAAATATATTCATTGAGAGAGAGAGAGAAAAAAAAGGTCTTTTCAAATACATGCAATACTCCCAGGCCTTAGCCACTTGTGTTTATTAATGTTGGAGATGTTTGGAGCTATAATTAGGCCAGCATGGGGTTAAGCATGCAATAGTCTGCGGCCTTTCATTTCGCTATATTATTGGTACCCCTGGGTTTCTTTTTATTTAACCATAGCAGGTTCTTCCTATGTATGCAGAGGCATGCTGGCTACCCTTAACTTACAATTCTATGGAAAATAGCATTCTGATTCTTGCCTAAATTTTCTCTCCTTGTTTAAGAAATATATAATACAGGACTGTTTTGGTTGCAGTACCCAAGTTACTAGTTTATAAAATTGGGCAGAGAATGCTTTGAATCTCTCGGTATAATGATATTTTCTTTTCAAATGCTATTGTTAGCGTTTCGCCAAGGGACCCATGGAAATGTCAGGATTCGCACAGATTCATGAGCAAAGATGACAGTCAACAAGGTTTTATATATCATCAGGGCAGAAACTCCTTTCCTGTGAACCCCCTTTGTCAATGTGAAACTCGTCTGGATTTGGAAAGCCTCTCATTTATTGCTTCTCTATAAAGGTGCGATGTTGTGTCTGGGATTCCTCCAGCATTTAGATTCCAGGTTTAAATCGTCATCCCTTAGGGGGTGCGCAGGGGATGTTAATTATGAAAAACTTCATATTTTTTTTGTGTGTGTGAAAGGGAGGAATGCACGATACTTTTATATTTTATCACTTTAGTCTAGGTGTTGTGATGTTTGGTTCGTGTACCATAGGTATGCCTGCCCCCTGAGAACCAAAGAGAGCATCAGATCTCCTGGAACCGGGATTACAGATGGTATGATCCACACTAAGTGGGTGCTAAGGATTCCACCCAGATCCTCTACAAGAAGAGCTAGTACTCTAACTGCTGAGCATCTCTCCAGCTCTGATGGGTGATATTTAAAACAAACAAACCAACCAGCAAACAAACAAAAAAAAACCAATGGCAATGAAACATTTAATATGATTTTACATTTTTGAAGGTCTTTCTTGAGATTATTTATGGGAAATCCATCAACTTTCTTATTATTTCCCTAAATTATTGAAATGTTCTGAGGGCAGGCAGTAATGGCACATGCATTGCTCTTTATATTAAACTGATAATTTCCACACCCACGCCTCAAAGTTATCAATGTAGCAAATCAAGCATATAGTTATGGAGGTACATTATTGCAAACCCAGCACTCAGACTAGGTGTGGATCCCAAGACAGAGTGTTATAATAAATTCAAGTCCAGCCTGTGCTGTAGTTTGAGACCCTGTCTCAAAACAAACAAAAACAATTGAGAACAGGAGTCATACTTTTCCCTGTGTGAAAATATGCGTACTTGCTTTGGAAGTTCGTTTTGTGACAGTCACTTAGTATCTCTTCCCTACCATATCAGATTGAAGTGGTCCTTCTTCACTCGTTCAGATCAAGTACTTGTTATCCATTTCTTAAGGGACTAAGGGTTTATTCTGGAGGCATTTTGAGTAACCGCAGCCTTAGGAACACAGATTTACCTTGCCCCAAATCTCATGATCCAACATGATTGCAGTCTCCTCATAATGTTTTTATGGTACAACGAAATTCATAATCAAGGCAACTTTAGAATAGATTGGTGGGCACATCAGAAAAAAACAAAAAGGCAGTTACATTTCTATAGGCCCAATATACTGTCTGATGGCATTCTTAGCTTTGCGTGGGTGGGAACTAGGATCTGCTAAGTGAATGGGTTCTCTTCTCCTCCTTCTGAAAACGACATTTTAAATAGAAGAGAAAGCGTACGTAGCTTTAGTTTTTTTAACCCAAATGGAAATTTCCTTTGGCGTGGAATAGCCAATGTCAACCAGGACTGCCGCACCTTGCTCGGGTCTCGGTTTTCGTGAATGCGTTAGGGAAGCCATCCCTGCAGGCTCTCTGCCATAACGTCCCTAGGAGGTGCCAGCTCTGCAGTTTTGTACTCCATAAGCAGAGACTACATATGCCAGCTACTCAAGGAGAAGTGGGAGTGAATTCCTACCATGCTCAGAACTGTTGGCAGTCACTCTGCATCAGAAAAAGTGAGGCGAAATGGTTCAGAGGCAGAAATACATTCTCTCGTTAATCCATCTGTGATTATTGATGGCTGTGGCTGAATAGCTCACCAACCCTGCGACAACTTCACAGACCGAAGAGCACAAGAACCCCAAGCCTTTCCTTCCCTCTGCCTTCGTTATAAGATAACGTTCATTATGATAGCCCCCTCCAAACTACACCTTACACCCCAAATATGAGTTGTATAGAACATTTCCAGGCTCTTCTGCACAAAATGAATCTGGTTATTAAACAAAAGCATATTTTGAGACCCCTCATTAATCATTTTGGTCTTTTCTTCAGACAAGCTTTGGGTGTATCCTTGAAGTATGCCTCTGTTTTCTTCTTTGAAAAAAAAAAAAAAGTCTAATTTGAACTTTTTTTTTTTTTTTCCAAGCAGCTTTCCTTGAAATTTATCAAAAGCAGGCCTCACAAAAGGGAATTCGGTGCAATAAATTAAATGGAAAACATAATTAGATCAGTTTGATCTCAACTAAAGCTGAAGACAGTGTGCTCTCTCTCTCTCCCACGGAGAGATTATCATGGAAAAAAAAAATACTTCCAACTCTTCTGTCCTCCACCATTGACTGACATCTTTGTTCACCCCAGGGTCATATCTTGGGCTTATCATTTAAATAATTATCTAATTACATAATTGGAAATGTCATGCTTTGTGTTCCAAAGCCTTAGGAACTCACAATTTTAGCAAAAGAATACTAATGTGGCTTGTTTTCTCTTTGTTTTTATTTTCTTTTAGGGGTTTCTAAAGCTTCTTTAAGATAACTTAGTAGGGGTCTCCTGTGAATTTTCTTTATTTCTGAGACCCTCCCCAGAACAGTACTCTTTAGAAAATTTGACTTAAGTATCTTTGTGAATGAGGAGACCTAATATTACTTTCTTATCTCAGTCACCAACAGAGTTTTGGAAAATGGTGCCTTTTGTTTTCTAATCAGAATCTGGGGCTCATTAGCAGGTTTTCAGGATTCTATGCCCTTCCAAGTCAATGGTCAAATCTTGTCAATGCCACGACTCTTTAATACAGCTCCTCATGTTATGGTGGCCCACAACCACAAAATTATTCTTGTTGCTACTTCATAACTGTTATTTTTTTTTTACCACTGTTATATGCTGTAATGTAAATATCTGTTTTCTATTGGTCTTAGGCATCCCCTGTGAGTCATTTGACCTCCAAAGGGGTCATGACCCACAGGTTGAGAACCAGAACCACTGTTCTAAATGTTTTCTTCACGTTAGAGCACAAAGTTTTCCTGCTTCAGTTCATGAATTTCCATCATTCCCTGCATGTTAGTGGTTGGTTTTAAGTGAAACATCAATATCTGGAGAGCTAGGGTTTGTTTGTTTTTTTTTTTTCAACCCTGGTATAGCATTTTAATCATCAAATGAAATCTTTTATACTCTCATAATACTGCCCAAACAATGAGCTCCTCCACTTCTTAGAAATCCCTTCTGGAAGTGCGTTGGATTATTGTCACGTTGTTTGAGACAGGGTCTTTCCGTGTAGTTCTGGGTGCACTAGAGCCTGCTATGTAAACCAGGCTGGCTTTGAACTCACAAAGATCCTCCAGGCTATGTCTTCTAAGAGCTGGGATTAAAGGTAAGTGCCACCACACCTGGCCTGGATTTTTTTTTTTTTTTTAATAACTAGCCTGCAAAACTGTAACATGAGGCTCTTTGTTACTCCATGAACACCAACTCTGCTTCTTTCTTTAGATTACAGAGAGATCTACTACAGGAGAGAACTGATAGAGAGTCCTTTCCTTTGGTTATTGGCTCTGTCAAAGTCACGAGTCAGCAGGTCAAAAACGCATCTATTGTTGCAAACCATCCAACCCTACCTAATCATCCAAAAAAAAAAGATGAAAACAGAGCAGACACATAAATGACTCTGACCAAGACATCCCCATTGCCCCTGCTGTTGAAAAAAAAAATGTATTTAGTGGGAATAAGAGTATATTCCTCCAGTGACTGATGAACAAACCGCAGATATAGCCCTAGGGTAGAGTCTTTGTCTGTCAGGCACAGATCTCTGCGTGTCGTCTTGGCACCATGGGAACAAGACATGGTGATGCCTACCTGTAATCTCAGCTTTGGGGAGCTGAAGGCTTGAAAGCAATCAGCATGAGCCCTGTCTACAGTAGCATCTAGCCTGGGATAACGAGACCTCAGGAAAAATAAAAGTAAGAGAAGACGAGAAGAAAAATGCAAGCTGGGGGGCCCTTCCTTCTTAGAAACCTGGGTGATCATACATTGACACACATCCCTCAAGGAAACTGAGGCACTTGAAATACGTTTTGAGGCCACTAGTGAAAAATTCTGCTGCATTTTCTTCCTAACAACTAAACAGTGAATTGGTTAAACTGACTGAGGAACTAAGTGTTCCTCACTTAGTTGGTAAGCTGGACTCAGGTTGCTCTCTGTATGTTGCATCTCTGCTCCATAACCCTAAGCAAATACATACAAATACCAGAGAATTTGGTCCAAAGGTCCTGACTCTCTGCAGCATTTGAAAATTACTATTCCACGTTCTAGGTAGGACTGAAAGAAATGTTCTCTGCCCAGCAGAGTGAGGCAATAGAATTTTCCCTGCAGAACTAGCTGGGGCGTATCAGTGTCTTCTCCTTTGTTGCTCCTGAAACCTTGTCCCTCCATCCATCTCCCTATCACCTCCATGCCCTCACACAGTCTATCTGCTTCATTTAATTCATTGTCCTCAAATTCACTAAAGGTGTTTTCCATGGTATGCTGTCAAAAATAGCCTACATGATCCCAGTGGACGTCTTCCCTGTCATGTGGACACCCTGAGGCTACTCCCATCTCTAGGTCTGGCCCATGCTGTGCCTCACATTTAGAAGGTTTCTACCTCTTGTTTAACATGTCAAGTAATCCTCATCTTTCAAGAAACTACATATATAGACTTGATTCCTAGGGATCCTTTTCTTTCTTCCAGCAAGAGTAATTTTTTTTTTAGTTCCAGGTAATGTGCTCTTTAAGAGGTAGGTCTCTAAGTAACTATAGTCCAGACAGCCAGGTGTTCTCTGCAAACCCTCTGGAAATGACTTTCCTTTCATAGCTGTAGAGCTTAAAGGATAGCCCTATTTGTTTCTTTTCACTGTCTCTTCCAAACACAATCTCTCTTTTATTAAGCTAAAGATGAATGATGATTATGAACAAAAATCTAACCTTTTTGGTGAAACTTCAATTTTAAAAATAATTAATTTAAAAGATTAGTTTTTAACCCAGACTGGCCTTTGAACTCACAATCCTGCTTACAGTTCTAAGAAGCTGAGCATTTAGGCACAGGACATCATTGTCTTGTTGGCTACCATGATTTGGTTAATTTTGTTCTTTGCAGTGGGAATGGATTCTTTTGTGTACTGCCATCTATATTCACTGTTGAACCCTGACTCTAAGGTTAGCACACTTGCAAAGGGACCCTAGACTCCCTCTTAGTGACAGTTACTTAGTCTGTCCTAGGATGTGCTTGTCTTCCAGTGGGTGTTTGTTTCCCTTTAACTTTGGTCATAAGCAGCCATTTATGAACAACTTTCTCCTGCTAGGGTGCTCTGTCCTTAAAAGCAGGCACCAAAGTTCCTTTATGTATCCTTCCGTAAAGGATTCTCTTCATACTTGATTATCAAGTGCTCTTCTAACATTTAAATTTAACATGTCTTACAAGATTTATGATGCAATATTAATTAGCATCATATAATATTAACATTATATTATAACGTAATTATATTCATGTAGCATAATATAATCAATAAGATGTCATCTCAATTCAGCAAAACAGAAGCAGTGGGCTCTGTCAAAGGCCAGGGCAGAGAGGAGCAAGATTAAGGAAGCCATTCATTACTGTCCAGAGATAAATGTTAGCCACATCCAGAAAACTCAGGTCAGCCTTTTAAAAGGTTCCTTGGTGAGCTTTTGAGCAAGATGTCATGGCCTTCCTGTATTCAGTTACATACAAGAGCCATCAAGGAAGCGCATCTGTTGAAAGACTCCATTGAACCCGATTACAATCATGCTTTCCGCAAGTCCTTGTGAGTGACACAGACCTGGATTTCAAGCTCAGAGATCCTCCTTGTCAGTCCCTTACCTTGCAACAGCCTAAGACAGACGTGTGGATTACGAGCTTTCCTTTTCATCTATGCCGAATCTCACAGCCTAGATCACCGTACTCTGAGAGCCTTATAGGAGAGAAATTTGGGTCTCTGGATCACTTGGCTAAGCTGGATATCCAAGTATCTTCCAGGCAGAAGTTGCACATCAGTCATGGGGTTGAAGAAATTTTATCCTTCATGAGCTGGGACCCTTGGGCAACAATGTGAAGAACTTGCTGCTAAATAAAATTTCTACTTAGTGTCAATCTCTCTTCTCTGCAAAAGTGGATCACAATAGAACCCAAACCCAGCAGTTAAGACAGCAGTGAACTAATGCATGGTAGTATATAGCCCTCTCTCTCCTTCCACTCAGTTGGTCCTAGCCCATGAAATGAAGCTGCCCACATCCAGGATGGATCCTCTCACATCAATTAATTTAATGAAAAAAAATATTTAACAAGCATGACCATAGGCCAACATAAGATAAATAATTCCTTATTGGGACTCTCTTTCCAAGTGATTCTCAGCTGTGTCAACATTAAAGAAAAGACTAACTCCACAAATACTGAAATACCCTATATATACCGTGCAATGGAAACATAGTTTTCTGACATTTTAGTTATAGTTCATTGACATTGACTGATACACAATTTCCTTCTCAATAATATCTTATTAGGGAAATGGGCAGATTCTGGTGCAATAGTAGTCAAAAAAAAAAAAAGGAAATAAAAGGCTTGCGAGTGGGAGAAAAGCATAGGCAGAGACTGAAACATTCCCCTATGTGGAAGACGTGAAGTGTGAGTTTGAAGATAGTGTCAAAAGAAAAAAAAGGATTAAAGATAGAGGAGATGAATTGGCGTGGGATAAAAGGAACGGCGATGTGGGAGAAGAATGAGGAAATGGAAATCTGCTCCTCTCTTCTTTACCACTACGAACATGAGGGTGCTTCTGAGGTCTCACATCTTTCACTCTAGCCTAAGTCAAACCATTTTCCCAAAGCAAACAAAAACGCCACCTAGAAAGCGAAAGTTGGTCACATCTCGGGTCCTTACTCTGCTTTCATAAATGTCAACTTAGAAAAGGGTAGAGTTGGACTTCTCCTATGACCCTTTTATAGGGTACAAGTAAACTTAATAAGGATTTATATCTAAATGTTCTAAGCATGAAGCATTGTGGTTCTGAGCTGAAAGCCACAGAAAGCCCTGATGTCTAAATTATGCAGCAAACTCTCATGAAGACTGCGGACAAGAGAAGAAATAGGCAAACCACCCAAAATGCTCTGCATGGCGTCAATGTTAAAGTCAGCCTAACTTCTGATGGAGGTTCCATTCCGGCCCAGGCTGAACTTTTAATGACACCAATAGTATCCTTGTGTGACCCTGAACTTCCCAGATGCAAAGAGTTATTGCCAATTTCCAGATCTTTCTGCCACTCGAACAAATCCTAAAACACACCTGTTTATGTTCTACTTACTCTTCATCCCATTTTCTTGCCATTAAATCAGCAAAATATAATTTATGCATCCAGGGGAAGGCAATTACTTTGTCTTTAAGCTATATCACAGGAAGGAAGGAAGGAAGGCAAGGGTGGTAATGAGAAGCAGGAGAAGATGATCACCCAGACAGAGAAAGGACACCAAGAAGGTAAAGTGAAGATTGTTTTTTAATCAACCAAGTCGGCCATCACAGAAACAATAGAGTAACCTCTACTCATGGCCTGTTAAGAATGTCAGCATCTAGTTACAGCTGCAGTCCTTTCGGGTCCATTGTGACATGTCCAAGTGAAACCTACAAACATGTTATATGCCTATTAGAAATACAAATAGATACTACTATATGACACAGATCCCAGGTACAATTGTAGGAGGATGTTTTATAACATATGATGTGGTTATGACTACCATAGCATATGATGTGGATATGTTCATCCAACAGAGCACAATGGATTTCTTTGCTGCTTCTGTGAAAACATGAGGTGTGTAGGAGTGGGGGATGGGGACATGGGGGTAGCCATTAGAAAGTCCCAGATCACAGGAAAGCAAGAGGCTCCCAGGACCCAAGGGGGATAACCTTAGCAGAAATACCCAACAAAGAGGAGATAGAACCTGTATTGACCATATTCAGTAGTTAGGCCCTGCCCCTGGTTGTAGATGGGGTCACCCACCCATCTCCAAAATTTTAACCCAGAATTGTTCCTGTCAAAAGGAAATACAGGTACAATGAGTGGAGCAGAGACGCAATCCAGAGACTGCCCTACCTGCGGATCCATCCCGTATACAGTCACCAAACCCAGACACTATTGCTCATGCCAAGAAGTGCTTGATGACAGGAGCCTGATATAGCTTTCTCCCGAGAGCCTCTGCCAGAGTCTGACAAATACAGATGCGGGTGCTTGCAGCCAACCATCTGACTGAGCACAGGGACTCAAATGGAGGAGTTAGAGAAAGGACCCAAGGAGCTGAAGGGATTTGCAACCCCACAGGAAGAACAACAATATCAACCAACCAGGGACTAAAACACCAACCAAAGAATACACATGGAAGGACCCATGGCCATAGCTGCCTATGTAGCAGAAGATGGCCTTATCTGGGATCAGTGGGAGGGGAGGCCCTTGGTCCTGTAAAGGTTCGATGCCCCAATGTCGGGGAATACTAGAGCAGTGAGGTAGGAATGAGTGGGTGGATGGGGGAGCACCCTCATAGAAGCAGGGGAGGAGGGAGGATGGGATAGGGAGTTTGTAGAGGGGAAACCAGGAAAGGGGGATAAAATTTGAAATGTAAAAAAATAAAACACCCAATTAAAAAAAAGTGAGGGAGTCTTCTATGACAACGCAGATAAAATTAAAGGTGTACAGGATGTGCTTCAGTGAACCCTTCACTTAGTTACAGTCACAATAAAAATTACCAGGTCTGTCTCCTGTAACTTTTCAAATGTAAAATCGCATGTATTGGAATACATCCTTTTCTCTGAAACCCAGAGAGGAAAGGGACATTAAGTTAATGTTATTCTATTGATTAATTTTGTTGTTCTAAAATTCCACGCAAACATATCCACAAATATGTAACTGTTCCCCCTAAGGAGAGGCTGGTCCACAGTGACCTCTAAACTCTATGTCAGCAATCCAGAATACTACAGTATGTATTCTGATTAGTTTTCCTGGCTAACGCTTTCTATCTGCCTCCCACCACTATCAGCCCCTCCACAGATCCCTACTAGTCCTTCCCAGGCTCATTATGTTTGGATTATTTTGCATTGTATGTAATCAGGGCCCTCTGCATGACCATTGGCTTAAACTACTCATGAGACCTTCCTGGGTCATCAGTGTGTACACAGCTAAAGACAAGGATGTCTCCACTCCCTGAATCTATCAGTGGCCAGCAATTCATCAAGTTTGTCAGTGGGAGTAGATGTATCCACCCATGCTTGATTATAGACAGGTCTGTTGTTGTGTAGATCCAGGGCAGGTATCCGTAAGCTCTTGTTGCGTTCATGATTATAGTGTTTGTGATGACATCTTTCAGCCCTTCTTCCTGTCTTCCTGCTCTTAGCATCCCTTTCACGATGTTCCCTGAGCCTCACAGGAGACGGTGCGCGTGTGTTGTTTAGGGCTGAGCACAGATCATCATGTACTCTCAGCACCTTGTGCATCCATAAGTCTCTGCAATCACTGTTTCAGTGGAGTGATTCTCTAACAACGATCCACGCTATCCTTTGTCCATGATCAGACTTAGAAGACAGTTTGACATTAGGGAACCTTGCCATTATGGTAGCAGTCCCCCATGCCCAGATGTATGACTCCCCTTCTTAGACTCCCTGTCTCTGCCTGTCTTTGTGCGGATATGGCTGGCCTTGGCCAGCCTTGCCTGAAAACTGAACTTGTAGAGTACTCTCTTCAAGGCTGCATCACTCAGCACACACATCCCACTATGGCTACACAGATAATTTACTGCACGATAGGTAGGTGCTGTATCATAACCAGCCAGCCCTTCCTGCTTGCCTGATGCCATGACCAATTAGCCATTTTCATCCATACCCCTATAAAAGCCCTTAGACACCCTATCCCTGGAACAATAAAGTAAACTTGTCTCACTGCAGATGTCTCTGGAGGTCATTCTCTCCACACTCATGGCTCTTTGAACCCTGCTCTTCCCTTTCTTCCCTCAGGCTGGTGTCCAACAGCCTCCAGGGGGAAAACAAGGGACAGGATTTGATGCTCTGTAAACTTTGCTAGCATATTGAGTTCCCTCTAGGACCAAATATTTCCTCAGACATTCTTCATTTTTCACCAGGTTTAATGTACCAGGCATGGGTTCTCTCACTTTGAGGGTATATCCAATCCAATAATATACACTTTATGATGGCATAAACTAATATATAATATTAGCATACTACAGCTAATATTATAATATAGTATAATAGCATAGAGAACAGCAGGGATCAAGTACTCTGGGGGGCTGGAGTAGTTGTAGCTTCTTCCTGGTAAACAGGAACACTGAAGAGGTAAATATTTCAACCTCCCTCTTGCTAACACACACAATTATGTCCTATCACAGTCAGAGAGAGGCTCTAGGCTAGACCTCTGTTTACTGAGAAAGCCAACAATTACATTTTCTTATAAGAGAACTATAGTAAAATACTTCACAAACTAGCATATTGTGTAAGTTTTTAATGATTAAGCAATATATAGCAGAAGTAGTTTTGGGTATCATTTAATCTTGAAAATCAGATTCATGAAAGTTATAGGATAATTCGCTTCTGTTGTTCCCAGTCTATTTTATATATTCATAGCCTTTAGCTAAGAAGGAGATTAATTTTACATTTTAAAGAGAATTTTTTGGATAATGTACAAACTTGTGTTTGTATATTTCTTGATGTGAGTTTTAAAACTTTTAATGCGATCATCTGTAAAACTGAATTTGAGGCTCAAGGTCACTGAGGTTAGCAAATAAACTGAGGGAGTGTGCCCCTTGGATTCATCCATCCTTTGGCTTCAGAGAAACCATTACTTGTGTCTGGTATATAAGTCAGAATGAGTTTCTCTGGCTAGTAAATGGGTGTCATCAAAACCAGAAAGTAATTGTCAGTGACCTCAGCCTCTCCCTCCTGAAAATGTCTCCCTGTCTCTGTTTCCCACATGCAAGCCTGACTGGCCTGCAGTATTCACAGCTAACAAAAGTGTCTCACCAAGTTTCCTGATAAGAGCGATTTAGTAAGTGAAAAAAAAAAATCAAACAGGAAAAAATTTTTATTAAATTTATTTATTTGTGTGTATGTGTCCAGCAAAGTGGGGGGGGGGAATGTTAATGTGCCCTAGCATAAGTGTGGAGGTGAAAGGACTCTTTCCGCTTTGTGACTTCCTGGTATCTAAACTCAGCTCATCTGGTTTACTGGCAAGCACTTGTATACCCCAAACTACCTCAGTATCTGGAAGTAAGCATTTATTAAAATGATGAGTAGCACATGTAGCTTTTCCCAAAGTGGGGTAGGGTGTGTCTACACTGAAAGAACTCATAGATGGGAAGACGCACGGCATGTGAGGGGACCACTGTGACGAGAGAGGCAGGTCCGCTAGGCTAAGCTTTGGAGGCATATCTGAGGTTGGTTAATAGGTGAGATTGTTTTACTCAATAAAGTCTGTAAGTAAAGTTAGGAGTTGGCGAATTAAAGATGATTTACCTATCTTGGCCAGAACTGTAAACATAGCTGATATCACAAGAAGTCAGGTGGGGACTGTTTGAATGGAGAGAGCAAGGTGTTATAATTGTAGCCACGGGGGAGGAAGCGCAATGCTAAGAGTGGAGCAAGCATACAACCACTGGGGTAGTGTTAATTGAATTTGTGAAGGTAGAGATAACCAGGAAAACCAAAGAGATTTTTTTTTTTAACAAGAAAGCCCTTTCTATCATTCTAATATTTGTTCACATACATTATCACTTCAAATAAATAAATAAATAAATAAATAAATAAATAAATAAATAAACAAACAAACATTTTGGACTAGAGAGAGAGCTCAGAGGTTCAGAGAACTCAGAGAACTTCCCGAGTACCTGCGTTCAGATCCTAGCTTTCACAGAGTAGCTCACAATTGCCTGCCACTCCAGTTCCAGGAGATCCAGCGCCCTCTTCTGGCCTCTCGGGGTACTGTGAATATACATACATACACATACTCATATACACATGATTAAAACCAGTAGAAGTAAACCTTTAAAAATAATTAAATTTGGAGACTGGACTGATGACTTAGCTACTTGGAACACTGGTTCGCTCTTAGAGAAGAAGAACTAGTTTTCATCACCCACATGGTAACGAACAGACATCTGTACCTCCAATTCAAAGTGTTTTGATGCCATTTTCTGGGCTCAGGGATATGCACACACATACACAGTACAGAGACATTCATTCAGGAAAAACATCCATACACATAGAAGGAAAATAAATAAATCTTTAAATAATCAATTTTTCTAGCTCATGGTAACACACATCTTTTTCCCCCCAGCAATTATGGTAGAAAGTATTGCAGCTTCGCAGTCCTAATGACAGGCTGAGGACATAGCGGGAGATTTCTTCTCTTAAAATGCATTAGTAACCCAGTGGTATATTGAAAGATGTCGTGCATTCTGGTGATCACCCACCGTTTAATTTTATTGTCTGCCAAAATCTGTAGCAGTTAAAGTTAAGTGAACAATTTATGTTATAAAATTTCTCTGCTGATACAGAGATTTTTAAAGGTGCCATTTATTATAAACACTACAGGCAGTATTTTTTTTTAAGAGTCCGGCTATTCTAAAGTCTAGGTTTTATTCTTAGTTTTTCACTGATTTAGGAAAGGTTATGCATATCTCTTTACTCCTGTCTCAAAATTTCTACATAGGCCTGCAAGAAGAATTCAGAGCATTAATTTTGAAAATAAACTTATTTTTGAGTAAAGCAGGAAGTTAAAATACTACACTATCCTTTCCATCTTTCTGATTCAATCACTCTTTCTTTATCAGCTACTGCTACTTATAGACATGTAAATGTTTCATTTATCATTTTTTAAATTTATCTTCTATTTACAGTTAAAGTAAAGCAAATATGATTCCAGAGACAAAATTTGGTTTTGCATTCCTTTCTCTCTTTATTAAAAAAGCTCATGCTGAACCTAGTGGCTCATATCTTCAATCTCAAAACTTGATAAACAGAAGCAGAGAGGTCTCTCTAAACCTGAAGCTAACCTGGTCTACATCATAAATTTCCAGGCTAGCCAGGGATATGTCGCCAAAGTCCGTCTCAAAAATAGTATGTAAAACAAAATACACAAATAGAAAACAATAAAGAGGTTTGAGCTTTGCAAAACAGATTGTCTATATATCGGTCTCCAACCCTGGTCTAATCTGTTTGGAAAATAACATTTCAGCATGCAAGGAAAATAAACCCAGAAATGCAAGTGCAAGGAACAGAAGCATCAGAAAAATCCCACCTATAAGATAAGCTCAGAGCGATACTTCCCTCTTAGCCCACCTATCCCACTCCATGTCCTCTTTTCCTGTTTTTTCATTCATATAACTTCAGCTACTCACATACTATTGATTATGTAGCCTCCCCCTGGGAGCGAGGTCAAAGTACTAGGTGCCACACCATTGTCTTCAACTGAGTCTCCATCTCCTGGAACCAATCAGTTGCCAACCGTTCCTCATGTCAGTGTTCTGGAGCCACGGAATTCAAGTCAAAATCTCAGTAGGTCCTCAGAATCTTCAGGCCCTGTTCTTCATAGCTGTTGACCTTTTAGTGTTCTCCCAGGACTGAAAGGGCAAACAGACTCCCTCAGACCTCCTGCTACTTCATCCCTTTCAGAAGGGCTGTAACTTTTAAAGGCCTCATTTTTTTTTAGTGCGATTGCATTTGGTTGATTCCATTTCAAAGTCGGAACTGAGTTGGCTGAGACAGTCTGATCAAAACTCAGATATTATAAACTCAGAATCACTGGAATGGATTATATTTTCAACTTCTGATATATTGGTGGCTAAATTTATTTCAATAGGAATAATGGGGATTTACCTCAATAAGAAATGGTCAAATCTCTTCATCAGTATTTTCCAATCCCTTGATATCTCTCTCTCTTAACAATATACAATTCAACACCTTCTGCCTCTCAAAGCTCCTAATTGCTACTCATTATCACTGAAGTTAGGATAGTCAGTATTTGTTTTCTCATGATTTCTGGGGTCAATTAATCAAATCTTGGAACAGCGTAGCTGGGTACTTATGATCGAGAGTCTCAGGACACCAGCCCAGAGAGGCCGGAAGGAACCTGAGCCACTCTGCTGGCGGAGTTCCTGAGTGCCTGGTCCTGCAGGTCCCAGTTACTCCCAGTGTTGGGACATAAGACTGTGATATTGATTGTTGGTTTATATCAAACAACTTTTATAATACTCATTTTTATTGTTATAATATTTTATAAATTTTAAAGAACATAACAAAAAAGTTTAGCTGGGTGGTGGTGGCTCACACCTTTAATCCCAGCACTTGGGAGGCAGAGGCAGGTGGATTTCTGA
>NW_022196909.1:29721155-29721870 GCF_008632895.1 Mastomys coucha
GTTAACAAATTCAGATAAATTGAAATCATGCAACTTTTCTCATCATAATGCAATAAAAGTTTAAAAAATAATAATAGCATCATTCGCATATTCCTGGATGTTTTTCATGTCTTAGCTTTGAGGTAAATTTGATGTATGCTAGACAAACATGCTAACATTGTTCTACATCCCAACCTCATTTTCACTAGTTAAACATTTAATCCCAGCACTTGGGAGGCAGAGTCAGGCAGATTTCTGAGTTCGAGGCCAGCCTGGTCTACAGAGTGAGTTCCAGGACAGCCAGGGCTGCACAGAGAAACCCTGTCTTGAAAAACAAAAACACAAAACAAAACAAAAAAGAGTCTCTCCTGAGGTTGCTAGAATGTTATTGTCCGTAGTAGTCAATCAAGCCTTACCTGGCACGCGTGGAAATCTCCAAACTCACCATCCTGGATGCCATCTGGGCACTTCAGCTCCTTGTTACTCAGGTTATCTCCAGATGCTCTCTCACTATGTTATCAGAGCGGGGTGGTCCGACATCCTTGGAATGAGTGATTCAAACGCCACAGAGGATGAGAGTCAAAAAAAAAGACCGAGATGGAAACTCCCCGGAGTGCTAGACCTTCGCTTTTGTTAATCGAGACTTCAGAAATGAGTTGCTAAGGTCAAAGGGTTAGGTTACTAGGATACTTAAAGCAGGGCATTATGTAGAGCGTGGGTATCAAACATGGACATC
>NW_022196909.1:29721880-29724637 GCF_008632895.1 Mastomys coucha
CATGCACCTGGGCATGGGGAAAATATTTACGGTAAGATAAGAAAGAAGTGGGCATGCTTCTGCCGTGAGAAAATACTAAGAAATTGTGCTACATGATTGTTGTTAGATTCTAATTTTAGCCTCACTGTACTTTACTATAAAAGATTTCTTACATTAAAGGCTTTTTGCCATTTGCCAGCAGAGCAGTGGTCCTCAAGTTCTCATTCAGTCGCCATCTTTACTTCAGCCTCACTCTTGTCTGCTGGTTCCAACAGGCAAAGGCATGTGGATTTCTGAGTTCGAGGCCAGCCTGCTCTACCGAGTGAGTTCCAGGACAGCCAGGGCTATACAGAGAAACCCTGTCTCAATACAATAAATAAATAAATAAATAAATAAAAATAAAAAAAGAAAGAGACAGAGATTGGTCATCTTAAAGACTGTCTACCACATCTTCTGAGTGAGTCCAACTCAGTAAAGTCCCATGTTACTAAAGTGACAATAGTTTTCGAGTGGTTATCTGTCTTAACCCATCTTCTATTCTGGCCAAACATCTAAATTTGCAAGTAGAGTCAAAGACTTGACATGACATAGACATTTTATGTATATGTATATGTATATATATTAAAAGGATAAACACTAAAACATGCACTGGTCCTTCATAAATTTGATTGAGTGACAATATCGAATACCATGGAAGAAGAATTTCTATCCACTTAGTGCTATGGGTAATTCGGACTGGACATATTCATACTCATAGAGACATAGGAACTAGTTTACACATTGCTACCAATAATTGTGTTTTGTACCATGCTCGTGCAGAAAATATCAAACAGAGAATCAAGAGACCCAAAGGTCTACACATAGGTTCACCATTAGAGAAATTGTGAAATGTCCCTTAATTTGCATGAATTCCACATGTTCTCAAGTCCTAACTGAGGAGCGAAAGAGAAGTTCTCTCATGCTTGTGGTGACATCGCTTTTATTTTCTTTCAGTCATTTTTACCTTGAAACATGTGTCCATATTCTAACCTGTGCAGTGAAAGATCAGGTATGGAGCTGTGTTCAGAACCTCCAAAACGTGTATGTATTTAGCAATAAAACAAGAAACTCTCCAAACTAGAACAACAATATATTGCTTTGTTTTTTATGCTTCTAAAAGTCTGACAACTCTAAGCATTGTTCTTCTTGGAGAACTGGATGTGTTGTGCACATTTTAAATATTTGTTATTGTTGCTACTGCTCAAAGGTCATAAATTGTTTTCAAACAGTAAAAATAGTAACAATGATTCCAGGTTGTTGAAAACAATGAAAAACACATAAAGAATTAGTATTTGAGTTTTCTTTGTTTTAGGGAGCAAATAATGTTTGTGGAGCTTACTGTTAAAGGAAAAAGTAGAATTTTAGTTCTAGCAAAAATTTTAGCTCCAGTGAAAGTCTAGGATTTGACTGCAGGCAATTTATTTAACCAGTGTCAGCTTTGAAACAAGAGCAATAAAATGTATCTCTTGGTGCTTTTGAAATGGTTTTTATTGACCCCTACATAGAGTCCCCTTGGCATCTTTGCTACATGGCATTGTACAAGTAAATTACTAATTGTCTTCTTATTGAAGGGTCATTCCCTGGTTATATAGTTGACAGGTGGTTGGGTTCTCAGGTGACTAGCTTGGCTGTGGCAGAGAGATGCAAGTGAGATGCACATAGAAGTCAGTCACAGAAGGAACAAATTCATCCTGAAGTTTGTGTTCATGGTCTAAGAAATCTTTATCTCCAAATATGTTTTAGCTCTCTTTTGTTTTTCATGATTTGATATTTTAGTTCCTGCTAATCTTAATACATAAATGCCATAGTCTGCCATTGGACTGCTATAACAAGAGCCAACAACAACAACAACAACAACAACAACAACAACAACAACAACAAAATGCATTTTTCAGTCTAGATGTCCAAAGTCCAAGGTCTGAGTGTCCGTATATATTTAATATACCTGTATTTATGGGAATGTGCATGTACCTGTTTGGCTATATGTGCCCCACTTGTGCATATAGAAGCCAGAAAAGAAAAGTATTCGATCCTTTAGTACTAGACTGTAGACAGCTCTGAGTCGCCTGATCTGAGTGCTAAAATCAAACCTAGGTCCTCTGCGAAAGCAGCAAGTGTTCTTAATTGCTGATTGGAATGTCTCCAGCCCAAGGCTCTTCTTTCTTAAGTACACCCCGAGGGGCAGCTACTGTGTTTTCCCATGCCTGAGAGCAGAGCATGAAGGGGGCTGTAAGCTCTCCCTTAGGTCTCATATAAGAGCTCCAGTCCCACCGTGAGAGATCGCTCTACACAAAGGCCATGTCTCCAACTGTGAACATTTCATGACCTAGAATTTAAGCATATGCATTTAAAAAACCAAATCCATTCAGTCCCAAGCATTTTGAGGAGTGTTGGAGATTGGTTCTAATGTTTTGTCTTAATTCAGCTCCCCAAATCACACAGGAATCTGCACGTCCAGACGCTGAGGGTCCCTGTTCTCAATTGTTTTTTTGATTAATCAATAAAGAGCCAACAGCCAATGGCTGGGCAGGATGAAAGAGGCCCGACTCTTGGGATTCCCTGGCAGGAAACACAGGAGGAGAAGGCAAAGGGATTCCCACCAGGAGACGAGGCGGGCATAGGGCTGACCACGCCATGAAGGAGAACAGGCTGAGACGGCTGAAATGTAGATACAAAGAGAAAGCCGCCCCATGAAGAGAAGAAGAAGAAGGAGAAGAAGGAGAAGAAGGAGAAGAAGAA
>NW_022196909.1:29724774-29728523 GCF_008632895.1 Mastomys coucha
GGGAGGGGGAGGGAGGAGAGGGCTACACAGAAGGAAGGAGGGCGGCAAAGACGAAATATAGGTTTAGAAAGCGTTGACTCAGGAGTGTGTGCTAGCTGCAGGAATGTTCAGGAAGACCCAACCACTGACCTTGTAAGGCACATTAAAAATAACGCTGAGTGTGTGTGTGTGTGTGTGTGTGTGTGTGTGTGTCTGTGTGTCTGTGTGTGTCTGTGTGCCTGTGTGTGATTTTCATTCGCAAATCTAGAGGACCCTGGGCGGGTGGCAAGAAGTGTGATTACCCTCGCAGGAGCTCAAAGTGGATTACCTGTTCGCCACTACGGAGGAGCAAACCTTTTTAAAAATTCGAATTCTATGCCTCACACAATAGAAAGCCTGCTTTTTGACTTTTAGCCACTTAGTTCCATTTCTGAAATGTCTCACTATTCCACGTGCTTAGGCCATACAGTAATAGGAAAAACGATATTTCCCACCACAAGAATGATAAGAGAAGAGCAGCATACTATGCATTGGCACAGGGGCGAAATAAGCCGTTTAACTATTCTACTTTTTTCAGAAATAAGAACACATGGGGGAATCAGAGGCAACCGGAATACTTAGTTTGCTCTCGTTTTAAGCATGGATGAAAAGAAAATTTTGAGAGAAATTTGTGTATTAAATTTACTTATTTCCCCAAAATGTAAGCATTTGCTGCATCTCTCAGAGGAAAACTTAGGGTGGAGTATTTATAGAAGCTTCTGCTTTATCAAATAAACTTCCTATTTTTGATGTTTCTCTTTTTCCTTTTTTTTTAAATACCATCTTAATGCTTCTTTGAAAATACTTACCAAAAAAATAAGAAAAAATAAAGAAAAGAAAGAAAAAAAGACAGAAAATAGTTACCTGATAAATCACTGGTATCTAGGAGTGTTTCTGTTTTTATTTTGTGGCCTCTGTGTGTATATGTGTATGTGTGTGTGTGCTTGTGTGTGTATGTGTGTGTGTGTGTGTGTATGTGCGTGTGTGCATGTGTGCAAGGCTCCATGCTTCCTGTTGCCACTCAAACGTTAGGCCAATAACAAGGGCTAGTAAAATTTCACCCCAAAGGATGCATGGCCACAGCACACACTTGGAAGGGCAGAAAGATAAAGAGTTTCAAAGTCATCCTGGGCTAGTAGTCACCTGGAGGCCAGCCTGGGCCCCTTGATGCTGCCTCCTGCCTATCAACACTTAGTTGAAAGAACCTATCCAAAGCATTGTTGTCTCCTTTGTTCCTCTAGGGCCAGAAAAGGTTCAGGATGAAGTTTTCTCTCCTCCTTCTCCTCCTCCATTTGAGCCACAACTCCCTCAGAGTTTCCTGACTGTGAACACAGTTTCCCCTTGGTGCTGAGGAGCAGGGCGCTGCGCCCATCTGCCTGAAGCTTAAGTGTATCAGAGGGGACCTTAAGAGGCAGGACGGGCCTGGCAGTGGTGGCACACGCCTTTAATCCCAGCACTTGGGAGGCAGAGGCAGGCAGATTTCTGAGTTGGGGGCCAGCCTGGTCTACGGAGTGAGTTCCAGGACAGCCAGGGCTACACAGGGAAACCCTGTCTCGAAAAACAAACAAACAAACAAACAAACAAAAGTGAGGCAGGATGATTTTATGATAGAACATAGAAAAACAGCAATGAACGAACGAACACACAGGAATCCTTCCTAGAGGAAAATGAACGTAGATTGTACAAACTCAGTTTTGTCACTGGCCACCAAAGAGATGAGACATGGAGCCCAGATACTATTTTGATTAAGGAACCTTAATATAGATGATGCTGGAGATTGGAGTCAGCTTTCACAAGCACTGGCTTCTACAGAATGTGTGCTTCATATGCTCTCTCTCTCTCTCTCTCTCTCTCTCTCTCTCTCTCTCTCTCTCTCTCTTTCTCTTTCTCTCATTCTCTTGCTCTCTCGCTCTCTCACTCTCTTGCTCTTTCTTACTCTTTCTCATTCTCATCATTCTATTGCTCTCCCTCTTTCCCTTTCTCCCTCTCTGTCTCTCTCTCTCCCCCTTTCTCTCCCCCCTCTTTCTCTCACTATTTTAATTTATTATCTAAAACAATTTTATCAATTTGATTTTACTCTTCCCTTCTCCCAAGTCCCTCCAGATCCTCTCCCCCTCCTTACCTACCCTACTTTAAGTTCTTTCTCAATAAACAAACAAAAATTCTATACAACAACAAACACCCACAAGAAAACAAGATTAAAAAACACATCCAAAAATAAATAAATTCATAAATAAATAATGCCAACAAACTGTAACTAAGTAAAAACACACACAAAACAAATGTAGTCCAGTTATGTGTTGGGGAACTACATCTATTCTGAACATGAGGCCTGTCCTGGAGGGGTTGATATATGCAGTCTCATTCCCAGCACCTACATGGCAGTTTACAACCAACTATACCTGATGATCCATCACCACCTCCTGGCTTTTTCAGGAACTACATACTCATAGTATACAGATATACATGGAAGCACACATCCATAACACACAGAATTTAAAATAAAACAAAGGTTCTTTCTTTGGGAAAGAATGTAAAGATAATCATTTTACATTTATCCATGGAGAAATAAAATGTACAATGAGCATAATTAAAACTCTTATGACTGAATAGACACTTCAGTTCTTATGTCAGGTGATCCAAAGAGTAGTCCGTGGCTGTGGGAAAGTTAAGTGGGCAATGTGTAGATTTCCCTGATAGATCAAGGGTTTTATGTTACCGATGCATGATATACAAAGCCAGAGAGCATTGACAACTTCCTCCATGAAAGTAGAGTAACTCTGCATATTAGCGACCACTTTGTTGCTATGACCAAATACCTGAGTAGGGGCAATTTTAGGAATAGAAAACCTTTTATGTTTCCCTTGTATTACAGAGCTAAGGGCCATGTTCCACATAATGAGAAAGACGTGGCACCAGACAGAATAGGCATGCTGGTGGCAAAACGAGGCTGGGTACCGGCTGGTTTGTGTGTCAACTTGACACAGGCTGGAGTTATCACAGAGAATGGAGCCTTCCTTGATGAGGAAATGCCTCCATGAGATCCAGCAGTAAGGCATTTTTTCACTTAGTGATCAAGAGTGGGAGGGCCCCTTGTGAGTGGTGCCATCTCTGGGCTGACAGTCTTGGGTTCTATAAGAAAGCAAGCTGAGCAAAGCAGGGGAAGCAAGCCAGTAAGGAACATCCCTCCATGGCCTCTGCATCAGCTCCTGCTTCCTGACCTGCTTGAGTTCCAGTCCTGACTTCCTCTGGTGATGAACAGCAATGTGGAAGTGTAAGCTGAATAAACCCTTTCCTCCCCAACTTGCTTCTCCGTCATGATGTTTGTGCAGGAATAAAAACCCTGACTAGACAGGCTGGCTTTCACATTAGATCCAGTCGGGAAGCAGAGAGTGATAAATCCTTGTTTTCAACCTTTGTGTGTGTGTGTGTGTATATGTGTGTGTATGTGTGTGTATGTGGGTGTCTGTCTGTCTGTCTCTGTGTGTGTCTGTATGCATGTGTGTCTGTGTGTGTGTCTATTTGTGCAGGTCTATCTATATAGTGTTTGTGTGTCTGCGTGTGTGTGTGACTGTGTGTCTCCGTGTGTCTCCGTGTGTGTGTCTGTGTGTTATGTCTGTGTCTATGTCTGTGTGTCTGTCTGTTTGTCTCTCTCTCTGTGTATCTGTGTCTATGTCTGTGCGTCTGTCTGTTTGTCTGTGTGTGTGTGTGTGACTGTGTGTCTCTGTGTG
>NW_022196909.1:29730651-29733673 GCF_008632895.1 Mastomys coucha
AGTAAACCTTTTAATTGCAGGTGACATGATTATGGGTTACAAATACAAACGGTATTTCTGTGTGCCAGCAAAGAACAAACAAAACTATACAAGGATATCAATCCATGTAGCTCCCTGAAACGGAATCTTATAGTATAATTGATTTACAAAGTTACTTCCATAAACTACAAACTATAAAAGACCAATGCAAGTTAAGTAATGCCCAAATAAGCAGAGTGGCATGATGTATAATGTTCAATTGTTGGAATATTTGGTACGATTTACCTGTAAATTTTTTCCCAAGTTGCTATACAAACGCATGATCATTTCTGTCAATCTAACATTTTTTTGTGTGTTGGAGAAACCTACTCTATATTTTATATGCTAACAAAATGGAGTCAGAAGGACCAAAATTATTTTTTAAAAACAAACAAACAAGTAAATAGATTTATAAAGTCTTGAGCCTTACAACAAAACTGTAAAAAGGTATTCAGTGGCTATCAGTGGATAATGTGAGTCCAGATATAAAGTGAGACTTCACGGGCACACAGCAATGTTTAAGAATCTCCTTGGTCATGAGAAGTAAAGGAAGAAAAAAGATTACCAGTTGCAAACTCTAAACAAAAGTAAATTCACTAATAGCACCAATGCACATTTCAGCTGAAATATGATGTGAAGGCAACTGTGAAAATATAAACCCTTCAAAAGAGACTATAGAGGTTTTTCATGACTGATTACATATTCCTTCATGCAGCATGAAACCATAAATTTCTATTTATTTTTATTTCATCTGAAGTTAAAGCAAAAACAAAAACAAGACCCCAATTACCACTGTTAAGGTAATAAAAAGATGTGGTGTACAGTAGGACAGAATATTTTCACATCCTATCCTGCTGGTCCCCTTGCATTGTATTTATAATATATGTATATGTATATATATATGTGTATATGTGTGTATAATATACATATACATAATATACATATATAGTTTATATAACTTATAATTTATATAAGTGTATATTATATGTAATTGCATATATAATTTTTGTTTAATTCATATATAATATATAACATATATTATGCTAACTAACAAGTATCAAGACTCAAAGATGAGAAAAAGTCCCTGCTACCCATATATATATGTTGGTCTGTATACTATACTGTTCTTAAAGTGTAAAGGGAGTTTTATACTGTTTGAAAGGCCCTTTGTGAGGCTCTGGATGTGGTTCCATTAGTAATATGCTTATCAAGCAGGCACAAAGCCCCGAGTTCATGCTCCAGCATGAAGCAAAACAAGCATGGTGCACATGTCTGTGACCTCAGCACCCAGGAGCTGGAGACAGGTGGCGAGAAGTTTGAAGTTAAAGTCCTACAATACCTAGCAAGTGTGAGGCCAGATCAAACTGCCTTGATTAATTTAATTCTAAAATTAAAATAGTAAAATAAAATAAAAGGTACATTTGAATGGTCCTCTGTATTCACCATAATATTTGATGCTGGTAACAGATCTAAACCTAGTTTTATATGATATTAACTTTTCTCACCTTAAAAAACACAAAATAGAGTTTTAGGTTGAGTAAATTTTTTCCTTAATTAAATGTGATTTAATTAGATGTGGATCTGCAAAAGTGTGGTTTTACACACACACACACACACACACACACACACACACACACACACACTGTCAAACCTCCAATGACAGACACTACAGTGTGGATACAGAATACTCTCAAGTGACAGTTTGTCTCTTACAGTCCCTGAGAGATCTACAATTAATTGTAATTTGTGTGTGTGTGTATGTGTGTGTGTGTGTGTGTGTGTGTGTGTGTGTGAAATATGTATGATACTCAATTAGCTTTGGCTCTGAACTCTCTTTGTAGACATAATCCAAAAGCCATTTGAAGACTTGATTATTGAAAAAAATAAAAGCATGAACGTTTATTGGGGAAAAGAAAACATGAATGTTACGAATAGCCAAACCTTGTGGCTAATTCCAGGACACTGTTACTCATGTTCTTTTAAATATTCCCTTTTTCTTTCAGTGACTTTCATAGTTATCAAGGTCCTATCATAGCCATTTATGATGCACCAAGAATTTCATGTTTGTCAGGAACTCATACAGTTAAGAGAGAAGGGAGCCTGTGATGATTAGGCAGATGGGTGGGTATCGAAGTCTTTTTATTTTGTGTACACATGTATATGTCTGTGTATGCATGTGGTTGAGTGCAGCTGCTTACACAGGCTCGAGGCATTGTATTTCCCTAGACCTGGAGTTAAGGACAGTAGATTGTGAGTGGTTTGACATGGATGCTAGACATTGGACTTAAATCATCTATAAGGACAAAGCATACGATCCTAACAGCAGAGCCAGCGCCAGCCCCAGGAACCAAAACACAAACCAGGACGTTTCCTCGGATGCGTGATGTGTACACCTAGATAAAGAAGCTGAGAGAGAGTTGGCAAAGTGCACATGTTGGGGGGAAGCATGAAGAGTTTGGCTCTCCGCTCTCCCACATCCAACCGGAATGCTGAAAATGCTCAAAACCCAGATGACCCCTCGTCAGCATTGAATGAAGCTGCGTGCTGTAGTTTATGGCGTTTATGCATCCGATTACTGTTGGCCCTGAGCAGAGCATTGTGGGGGAGAAGGGAGCAGAGCTTGCTAGCTGAGCTCTCTGCTTTGGGGACTAGCCCAGTTCCTCTCTCTCAGACACTCAGTCCCGTGGGAATCCCTTTCCCCCTGTCATGTTCAGAGAAGTTTCACTAATGTCTGCGATATTCCCACATGATTATTTTTCCATGCTCTTTACATGTTTGGTCCTTTCATCTCTTATTCTGTTTTTACTCTTTTCCCCAATTGCATGGCAAAACAAAACAAAAGGCCTCTTCAAATATTCTTTGCGAACCAGTTTCATCTCCTGAGATTTACCTCTGCTTGCCTTTTTTCCCTGTTGTAAAACCTCTCTGGATTGATTCATCTCTCTCTCCCCCTCCCTACTTCTTTGGTTTTGTGGGTAAGTTTTCTCCTTTTTTTTTTTTTTTT
>NW_022196909.1:29733683-29767320 GCF_008632895.1 Mastomys coucha
TCTCTATATCACCCTCTGGACTCCCAAGTGGAGTGGGGAGATGCAAGCTCTCTTACTTCTGGCTTGATTGCCTCCCTAATCAGATGAGCTAGGGGATTCTGACCAGCTGCTTGCTCTAATGTGTGTGGATAGCTTAACTTGTATGTTTTAATTCTCAGTTTGGAAAAGGATACATGACAGGAGCTTGCTTTCTTGAGATTTTTTCCCCTTAGGCAAAAAAGTACAACTGATTCTCTGTTTATGAAAAAGAAGACAGTCGGATAACAATATTTTATTTCTGTACATGACAATAGCTTTCTGCCTCTCTCTACAATGTGCAACCAAGAGGCTAGGGAAGATGTGGAAGCTGAGGCTTTAAGAAATTGGCCTTGAGGGTGTCGCACCCTTTTAATCCCAGCACTTGGGAGGCAGAGGCAGGCGGATTTCTGAGTTTGAGGCCAGCCTGGTCTACAGAGTGAGATCCAGGATACCGGGGACTATACAGAGAAACCCTGTCCCTTGAACGTACTCAAATGCAGTTGTAACTGTTTTGAGCTCTGAATTAGCCATTGGTTTAAGATGGGAATCTGACATTTGATACCAACAGCAATTTTGAAAGCATCTAACCGTATGTCAAGCCTCATATTAAATTTTTGTCAACTATTAAAAAAGGAAAAAAAACATATTTTTAGAAAAAACTTCAATGCCTTTCTAGATATTTCAAAATATTAAGAATGCTTTATCAAGAAACAAAATGTAGGACTCAGACACAAAAATTGAGATAATTAGATAAAGTTCTTGTATTGCTTTGTTTGATACAACTGGCTGTTTTTAAGATGTGTTTGTGTTTTTGATGAAAGCATATCACCCGTAAGAAAGATCTCACAGTGATAGAAAGTGAGCATCCATGTCCTTGAGGGCAACTTACAAAGGTGAATTTTCTCCCTTCTTGGAAATTTCCACTGTCCTTTCTGACCTCAGGCTCCTCCTGTTTCACAGTCCTCTCTCTTCCTAAGAAAACCACTGAGAAGCAGAATGATAGTATTTGTATTGCTTCTTCTTCTTAAAAATGATCTTGGCAGGTATGGAGACCCGTCTTTTCACAGTACATGTTAGGTATTCACGTTTTTTTTTTTTTAAGTTTTAAAGCACAGATCCTAATCTAAGTATATTTCTCGACTTATTGCTCCCGAGACGCTTCCCCTCTATTCTTAGCTAAGACGACTAACTCAACAGACCCTCAAGAAGCTCAAGTCTCCATCAATGAATGAGGGGCATTTCATGAAAGACGTCTTGTCCATATTTAATGACAGCTGCTCATTTTATGGCCGCTCGCCGCTCAGCTAAGACACCACTCACTGCTGCGGGGCTGCATGACCTTGAAAGGCTTCAAGGGCACATCTCAACCCAGCATTGTTTACTGCCTGGTTCCCTCCTTCCTTTTCATCGTTTGTGAGATCCCTTCCGTGGGTGTTTCTGTCCTACGCGGCTGTTTGGTTCAGTCAGATTGCTGTCAAGTTTGTTGAGTAATTCAGCAAAAACTGTCACCACTGTTCTTCGTTCATGTTCTCCCTGTTCTGAGGAGGCTTCCTGTTAGAAACCACCTATGGCAATTAAATACAAGAGGGAGGAGGGCCCCTAAGATGCTGCAAGAACGTGGCCAGAGATGCATGGAGCATATATGAATCTAAATCATTGATCTGGTTCTTTCAGACTCAGTTCCCTACTGAGCATAGTGAAATACTCTTCCCGTTCATGTTTTCAAAATTGTTTATTGACATTCTACCTCTTAAAACCCCAAACAAATGCACCCTCTCCCTCGCTCATTCTTCCTCCCTCCCTCCCTCTCTCTCTTTCTCTCTTTTTCTCTCTCTCAAACATTCCTAAGGAACATGTCTTTACCATTTTGACACAGAGTACCTCCTTGGTGGCCCTTATCCAAATATGGCTATTACAGACATGACTCTCCCATAGACGGTAAGACGCGTGATTCTCCTGTATCTGCTCCCGAGTACTAGGGTTATCAATCTATGCATCGGCAACTTGCCTGCATTCAGCTACGGGCTCTCCGTTCTCCTCAGTGGCCAGAAGTTGGGGGTGAGGGTCTGGAGCTGGAGCGGGGGTTCATGGAGTGCCCATGGGTTATCTTCTGGGATCAACTTCAGTGAGACAGCTCAACTCTATTCGGGGTAAACAAGGGTTATGTAGATCTTGGGGAGTGGGTCAGGAATTACAGGGTGGATATATATTATTGGCTAGGGTGTGAGGGGTTCGTTTACATGAATAGGAATTCCAAGAACCTGCCAGGCATGTTCTTATCAGGAGAGAGGAGTCGAACCTGTCGTTTTCTCAGAGACTAAGTGACTTTCCTCAGAGTTTCGTTTGTTTGTTTGTTTTGTTGGGGGGGTGGCACATGGTGGGGGGGGCGGGAGTGGTTACATATAGGAGGGGCTGATTGGTTATTGGTCATACAGTACCCAATTATCTTACTGTGGGAAGGGCTGACTTTTGTGTTGAGTCTCGCAAGCATCCCTTGCAGGAAGCTTTGTGCAGGCCATCCTCTAGATAAGTCAGGTGTCTGTGCTTAGAGATACTCTCTAGATAAGGTTAGGCAGAGAAGAGGAAACCCTACTGAGAAAGGGAGTCCTCCATCTTGTGCTGAGCTCTGAGAGGTTCTCTGGACATGGTGCACTGCAACCTTAAGAGCCGGGCCTTCGAACATTTATCTCTACTTAGACTTTGAGCCATCTGCTTGGGATGGTTGCACATCTAACTTAGCAACAAAATATGTCAGCATCTTAAGAGATGCTATCAATTTCATTATGCAATCATACTGTTAAATATTCTTGGAGAGATTGAAAATAATGTTTGCTTCTCAGTTTTCAGCTAAGACACCTAGCATTTTCTTGTAAAACAAGTCCTTTAAGGAGTCTACATTCTGGTCAAAACTCCTCTTCATGTCTCTACCTTGAGTGTTTTTTGTTTTTGTTTGTTTGTTTGTTTGTTTTAACTTTGGTCAGATGACCATACTGTAAAAAAAAAAAATCACTTAGGTTGTACAAACCTTCTATATGTTGAATGGAGAGCAAAGCTCCG
This sequence comes from Mastomys coucha, assembly GCF_008632895.1. Lineage (NCBI taxonomy): Eukaryota > Metazoa > Chordata > Mammalia > Rodentia > Muridae > Mastomys > Mastomys coucha. The sequence continues at coordinate 29,736,759 of NW_022196909.1, forward strand.
AGCCCTTCATACATTCTCTGTAAAATTGAAGTGATATTTAAATGATTATCTTTTAATATTTGGGGGATGAGATTTTCAGCTCTGCACTTAGTCGCAAGGTATAGGTACACAAACCATCAAATTGTTCCACAAGTTGTGAGTGAGCCTGGAGAACAAGTTTATTTTGGTTTAAGCTTCAAATAAAATAATGATATTTACAAAGCTCTGGGTAAAGTTTATTATTTATGTTTGCTTGGGAAATCACCAAAGAGTGACTGTTTACCATTGAGGAATCAGCAGCTTGTTATCTAAGGATTACTTGTCATTTAATGAAGGTCTCCTGTTTGTCCCAAAGGATCTGTAGTTATCCCTCTGTGAATATGCATAATTGTATTTTCTTCTAGAGTACACAAAGCAGATCCTCCAAAGGGAGGCATATAAATAGTATAAAATTATAAGCCAATTGTGCTTAATATAAATAAACTATCCAGGAGCTTCCCTGCCTTAAGCTGGTATTGGTCTTCTCATCCATTGCTCTGAAATGAGAATAAAATAAACCTCTTGCTATTGTACCTTCAGCAATATACCCAGAAATTTTTCTCATTAGATAATGATTTCTAGTTTTTCATCTATCATCAGCAAAATGTGAGAATTTCTTCCTTAATTTGTGTTTTTCTAGCATTCTTTTTGAAGTTATTTCCATTTGCTAACTCCAGAGGCAAGAATTATTTCTTCTGTATTTGCCCTAATATATATTTTCATATACATACATATGTATATATGTATATTTTTCATATATACACATATGCATATATATACATATATGTATATATATGTATGTATATATTATTTTTGATGAACAAGATACCTTAATTGTTTCCTTTGGGTAAAACTTTCTTTTATACAGATATACAAAAACTCCAAAGAGGAATATGTTAGTGTGGTGCCCTGTAATTTTTCATATGTATATGTTAGATAACATTTAAATTGACCTAGATAAATATCTCTTTTCAGAATTTATCTCTTCTTAAGATGAGAACATTTAAAGTGTTTTTAGATTATACACATATAATTGTTAGCTAGAGTCGCTAGACACTATAACCTTAGAGCATACTTTCTGTGCTCCTTCACCCCTCTCTGCTCTACCCTCCCCAGCCTCTGATAACCCCATTCTGCCTGCAGCTTCTCTCACATCAGCACTCATAGATTCTACATGTGTGTGACATCATATGGTAGTTGTCCTTCTGTACGCACCCCCATCATTACCTTTCCAATTCCATCAAAGTAGAGTGTCATTCTCTTTCAAAGATGAAAAGTCCATTATTTAAATATGCAGCATCTTTTTTATCCATTCATTCATCAGTTGATACATACTAATAGCTATAGAGTCCATAATCGTGGGCTGTGTAGTATTTTGGTGTTATTGTTGTTTTGTTTGTTTGTTTTTGTTGTTGTTGTCGTTGTTTTGGTTTTTGAGACAGGGTTTCTCTGTGTAGTCCTGGCTGTCCTGGAACTCACTCTGGAGACCAGGCTGGCCTCAAACTCAGAAATCCACCTGCCTCTGCCTCCCAAGTGCTGGGATGAAAGGCATGTGCCATCACTGCCCAGCTCTGTAGTGTTTTTAAATGATGTCTGCCATTAACTTACATTCCTACCAACAGTGGTAGGGTTTTATTCTCAGATCCTTACCAGCATGTGTTAATTTTTACGTCCATGGTACCGGCCTTTTTCATTAGAGTAAGGATCTATTTCATTGTGGTTCTATTACAATACCTCTTTTCCCTATAACTATAGAATGTTTTTGTGATACGTATAGCTAGGAAGGCTGGAAGGTTGTCGGCTCCCTTCCTGCCTTCTGCTCTGAAGTCTCCCCACATGGTCCTTGCATCCACTGTCTCCCGTAGACCTTTTAGTACAGCAGCCCATAATACTTACAATAGAGACAATTGAGGTGCTTCACAAAAGAAGAAGCTTTTCAAAGAGAGGAGGACGGAGCAGCGGCTCGGACAGTATGTTCTCAGCCATGAAGAGATGCTTCCTCCCTACGACTATTCTATTCATGATGGAACCGTTGAATAATTCCACAGTAATAACACAGTCCCTGCCACTGATGTCTCATGTTGCCCCTGCAAAGAAAATAGCCTCCTTGGGGAACAGAAAAATGTCTGTCATTGTCCTCCCCTAGCTTTCTCTGTTGGCTGTTCCCAATTCACTGCAGTCATTTCCTTATGACCACGAAATTGCCATATTTTAAAAGACTTTGTAGGAAAAAAAAAATTACTGCATAAGTGACACTTGTCACCTTAAACTCCAAAGGCATTTTTCTCACAAAAACAGTCATCTTTAAGGACCGTTTTGCAAACACAGGCTTTTACAATTACAACTGTTACCAAACAAGGGGTAAAAGAGTTATGTAGTCTGGGATTGTGATTGTATGTTTTTTTCTTTTTCCCTTCTTGTCGGAAGGACTACCTGCCAATCTCCTCTGCGTCCCAGGTATACTCACTGCCCTTTGCTAACTGCTAACATTGTCAGTTTGTGACAATATCTGATGGTTTCATGGGCCCAAAAGTCAGGCATGACTTAACCGAGTCTTCTAGGAATCTTCAAAAGGGATGAGCCCCTGTCAGAGCTGTAGAGTTACTGAAGGCTAGACTGGACAAGGGGTTGCTATTAAGCTCATTCAGTTCTGCATGGTTCTTGAACTGATGGATTATATTCTGTTGAAACGTTGCTTCCCTCCACTGAAATCACAGATTTTTTTTTCTTTTTAAAGCAACACTGGGATTGGGACTGTACGGAGAAATTTTTAGATTAGAAGTGTAACAGAAGCTAAATTATTTTTATTACAGTTTTCTTTTGAGTTTCAAAAATTTGCAGTACTCAAAACTCTACTCAAGAATAACACCACAGAAGGCTGAGAAAAGTACTAAATATGCAGATTTAGCGGTCTTCTTTGACTCCAAATTCTAACATAGCCTCACTAATGTAGCCAAGGATGACTTCAAATTCAGGCCCCCTCTGCTTCAACAAGCAGAATGTTAGGATTAGAGTCAAGACACATCATGCTGGCACAATACCTGAGCATTTTCTACTCAATTATTCATATAAAACAGCAAGCTCATAGTAAACTTAGTATGAGAATTTAACAGTATAATACAATGGCAATATCATTGTCTCACTGACACTTTCCAGTCAGCAACTTTTTAATGACCTTTTAGAACTTTTATACCCAGTAGTCCCACCACAAATACAATAGGAAAATTAATATCATCCCAGTAGTATTGAATCATGAATAATGAGTTCAGAATATTGATCATGAAGAAGACACCTCCTGCTCTATGGCATCTATCATTGCAAGTCCATGCATGCTCAGTTTTGTTGGTACATCCAGAACATTAGTAAACCACGTGACCAACATTTAGTGCATAAAATTGGTTTCTTCTCCCTTAGATGTTTAAGATAAATGGTTAGGACGAGAAGCTCTAGTTAGTGACAAAGCAAGCAACTGATAACTTACTTTATGAGCTTTCCGCAATAATCACATTCTAAATAGTGGTTGTCTGTGAAAATGGTGATATTTTCCTTCGTAAAAATATTTTAAATGCGTACTTCAGTATCATTCATAAATATGAAAGGATTTTTATCTCCCCAATGTTTTTTTCCATCAGTTTTATATATCGATTCTTTATTTAAAGTTTCATTATTATTATCTCCCCTTCTCTTTTCTCCTTTCAATTCCTGTGTAACTCTTAATCCCTTCTTTACCAAATTCATGGCCTGTTTTTCTATACAAATTTCTTAATACATGAATACAACCTGCTCAGACTGTAAAATGCAACCTGTATGCATATGACTTCAGGGCTAAACACTTGATACTGGAAAAACCAATCGGCAGTCTTCTCTGGAGAGACCTGCTCTAAGTATATTGCTTAGTTGCCTAGCTTATAGTTCTTTGTTGATGTTTGGGGCCTTCGGAGCATTCCCCTTCCATTTTAGCATGTCAGTTGGTACATTCAGTTTTAGTTGAATTTGTGTTTTCAGAGTTTTATGTACCATTATAATATAGTTACTTTATTTCACTCCTTTACGTCCATGACCTAATGCCTTATGGGTCCCATAGGACTTCCTGTTCTGCATTTACTATTTTATACAATACATACAATTATTTAATATTGCTCATATGTGCTTACATTGAGGGCTCCCCAACTTGGGTTGGCAGTTATTCACTCTCCCTCAGCAGACATTGAATGCCTATAGTGCATTATCTAGCAGGGGTCTTCTTGTCTAGTATAGTCAATATCCAGGTCTCATTTAGGCAACCATATTGTTGAAATGTTGTGGAGATAGCTTCCCTGTTGAATGGAGAAGGCATTATCTAACAGCAGCTATGGTGGGCGTCTGAATCTTACAATCTACCCATTCTTATTTCTTCCAAGCTCCCCAAACCTTTGGTGCAGTGGTTGTATTTTGCATGTCTAAGTTGGCCAATGACTCTGCATTTTGACTAGTGGATCTGTGGAGTAGACATTGTCTGCCACACAAAAGAAATTCTATGATGAGGTATGGAAGCTAATCCTATATTGGCTGGTTTCTGCAGGCATTTTGGTGTGTTCTGAAGAACATTAGCACGACATGACCTCAGTCTTGGAAACACCACATTTAGATCATTATTCAAATACTACTTAGAATGTTCTAGAACCTAAATAAGCACTATCACTTGCTGAAATAGCAGACAACATTGAGGAGTGTTTTATTTTTCTTCTTAGAGTCCAGGATCATGACTAAATTATATTATATGCTTTCACCTAAAGGTTATTACTGAAATAAATTTGTAAAAATGAATAACACATATATTATGAAGATAGTATGTATACATATACATGTGTTTTTGGATTTGTGTGTTTGTGTGTGATTATGTATATGCTTGTATTTATGTATCTGTATGTGTGTTTGTGTATATATATCTTCTCTAAAACCTAGTACCTCAAAATTAACCAATGAGTTTATGACTAGCATTCAGACTTAATGTTGACCTTCATATATTTCCAAGTTCTTTTAAAGGGTTGGTGTATTGTTGAAAATTTACTTTTATTCAGAAGAGCATCGAATTCCATAAACTTAAATGGGAAATGGGTAATGTTCATTTTATTGATCATTTATGCATTTCATTTATGCATGCATCATCATGGTAGCAAGTATGAGAAGGCAATAGCAAAAGAACAAATGTATTTTTAAGTCCCGGTGTTCATATTTTTCTTAGATTTCATTCCGTGACTCATTTAGGAAGATAACCCCAAAGAAATTTTCAGAAAATGAGTCTAGAAATGTAATTTACTATAGCCATTATTTCTGGCAACTTTAGTAATAACTACTGATGAGCCACACACTTAAGATATACAGGCTAGCAGGCATATGTGTATCCAATTAGACCTACTTCTTCTTTGAACCAACAATGCTCTTTTATTTGTGACTTTAATGGCTTAATTTTTGCTGCTATTACAGTTTGAAATGAGCTTAGTCAAAATAGCCTCTGACACCCACAGATACCAGGTTTAGTTTCCACGGAATTTATTTTCAAAGTTCTTTATTATCTCAAGTTACAGAGTGGCAAGAAGACAGCTCATTTGCATATTATAAACTTTCAAAATGTGTGCCATTTTGATAGCTTGTAATTTACTAGAATGGGGACATAAAGAAATTTGATGGTTTGCTTCGGTGCTTTGTGTTTCCAAACAGAAACTGGCAATCCGTCAATGAGCATGTTTGTGTTTGGGAGAAATATCCTTGATAGCGGCCATGAGTGTTGGGAGGATGCGGGCATGACCACATCGATTAACTTAATGTTCATTCATTTGCCCATTATAGAGACCTCAAGTATGATCCGGTATTGTACAGGGATGACATAATAGACATGCCATAGGCAGTCTTGGTGAACTAAATTTCAGCTACAAAGTTACATGAACATTCAAGGTAACTGGAGTTTGCAAGGTTCAAGTCATCAGGACTGCTCATTCAACCGTAAGTCAAGTGTAAAAATCCCTAAGATTCCAACAAGACATATCCACCCTGGCCTAGGACAACAAAGCAAAGAGACTCACCCAAAGTGTAGTGCAGAGAACCCACGTTATTGGAATGAAGTAGAACACAGTGCTTTAATCTTGCAAGAAGGCTCTTGTTCGATTTAGCTTAAGTCCAAGCTGGAATACTTAAAGGATGCCATTGATTCTGGAACCTTGGAGCATTGAGTTTTTGTTGTTGTTGTTGTTTATGTGTGTGTATGTGTTTAAGAATACATATACATGTACATATACATATACATGTACATTCCTTTTTCCCTAGACAAAGGATTAGAATTAGGATTCTAACTGGTGCTCCCGAAGCAGGATGAGGTTCGGCGCACTATCTCTGGAGGCAAATAGAATTCCGAGACTAGAAAAAGAAAGCCAGGCTAGAATGGATCTCTGCTGAGCTTCGGAAATCTCTCTTGCACTTTCCTTTGTCATTTTACTTTCCCTTTAGTCGCTGCTTTTTCTCTCCTATTTTCCATTTGGGTCAAAGGAGTGAATCAAACTTGTTTATTCTAATATCCTTGCTGACTCGAGCTTCCTGACCCCACCCCAGTACTGGGATTGAACTTGAGACCTTGTACATGTTAGCTAAATCCTTTATCAGGGAACTGCACACCAAGTCCTTCCTACCCACTGTTTAAGAGGCTGTGAAGAGGGGCAACAGTTTCCTATTTATAATAGAAATATTAGACTATAGTGTGTCTATATTATTTTTCCTCTTTCACTTTGAAATATATTACTTTTAAATCACTGATCTTTTTAATAACTATGTTCCTTTTCCTGTTCCTCATCGCTCAGGGATTCCTTCGTGGGTCCATTGTTTCAACTAACAGTAGAGATTAGGTCTAACCACTGAGCTTCGTTTCCTGTTCAAGGAGGTCTGTATTCTACTTGCAGTTGCTCCATTGCATTCTACCAACACCAAAAATGCATCCCACGTTTTCATCGGGACCAACAGAAGCTATTGTGAGCTCTGGTGTTGATGAGATCCTAAGAATGTGTCATGATGAATAGAGAAGCCCAAACAGGCTCACCTACCATGTCATTCCAGAGGCTCAGTTTAAAAAAAGCCTTGCTAATACCTTTGGCTAAAAGCCTACCTTAAGTAATGAAAATAAAGCTAATTTAAATAGTCTTTTAGAAATCTTTGAATGAATAGTAATGTCTGTCTCCCTTTAAAGCATCTTTATAATGTTCATCAAGTAACTCAGTCATTAAAATGAGTCACTATTGGAGACAGGGTTTCTCTGTGTAGCCCTGGTTGTCCTGGAACTCACTCTGTAGACCAGACTGGCCTCGAACTCAGAAATCCACCTGCCTCTGCCTCAAAAGTGCTGGGATTAAAGGCATGTGCCACCACCACCCGGCGAGTCACAATTTCTTAAACTTGTTTTCATAAACTTTCACGTATTTCCCCCATAACTGTTTTAAATTTTTTAAGTTCAGTGTTTTGTATTTTATTTTACTCACATTGGCCTACTAGGTTGATATTTCCCTATCTTATCTGCCTTCAGCAATAGGTGAGGGAACACTTTTCTAAATGTCATTAAATCCTGGCAACATTTAAGGGGTCGTTTATGGAGATTCATCTGCTAATATCACATTCATTTCCTTCATCTATACAAATCCATAAGTTTAGTATATTTATGAAGCATTTGCAACTATTACCATAAAGTGGGTTTCATACATTTTTATGATGACAATAACACTGTTGATCCCAATTCCATCTCATCCCCCAGCAAAGGCTGCCTAATTTCGATAAGTTTAAAATTAACTTTTAAAGACATTTCAGATAATGGGATTATGCAATATGTTGTCCTTTGTGGCTTGACATCCATCAATTAGCAAAGAGTTTTTGAGAATCATCCATATGACCGCATGTATCAGAGCTTCATAATTTTTGACTACTACATAATATTTCATTGCATGCATATGTTCCAGTGTATTCATCCATTTGTTGGCTGATGAAAATTTGAGATTTTTTTCTCTACTTGGAGGCTGTTAGGAATGGTTCTGTTATTGTAATTTGTGTGTAAATTCTCTCTGAGCATTTTACTCTCCTTGTGTCTTGGTTGTTTACCTGAGAAGTTAAGTCCTATGGTGACTTATACATATAACTGGGTAGGGAATTACCAGGATATGTTCCATATCACCATTTCTCATTCTTGGAGGAAGTATACATGTTTTTTTTTTCTTTACATTCTTAGAAAACTTTGCTACTGTATTGTTAATTGATATCTATCGATTAGCGAAGAGTTTTTGAGGATCATCCATATGATCGCATAGATCAGAGCTTCATAATTTTTGACCACTACATAGTATTTCGGGGCCATCCAGGGAGTAAGGAATGATATCCCCTTAGGGCTTCATTCTGCATCGTTTTATGACACAATGGTGCTGCTGTTCACGTGGTTGCATCTTTCAGATAGAAAAGTATCAATACTAAGAGTCTGAAGTGTGTATACCCTCATCCTTGGTATTCCATCTGAGTGAGATCCAGATCCTTCTGAGCCAGAGAACCCAACAAGCCTGAGTGTGCTGACACATAGTTATAACCCTAGGACTCAGGAGACTGATGCAGGAGGATTCTGTGACTTGAGACCAGTATACATTACACAGCAACATAGCAGGCCCAGGCCAAGAAGAACAGTACCTGGTTGAACTGACGATTCTGGGGAAGGCTAGACTACACGTAGACAATTCAGTTCCTAGCTGACAAAAATCTTAATAAACAAAAGTTGCTTTCCTTGGTCGTAAGTTTGAGTATGTCTTTTGTTTGTTTGTTTTTTAGTTAGGAAGATATGAAAAGCTGCAATTTTCAAAAGTTCTTGTTCCTGGGATCCCCCAACAGCTTTCTTTGTACAGATTGGGTTTAATAATATGTATTGTATTTGAGGGTTACAACTGAGAACTTTGCTTTGCAGGGTGGTGCGTGCATTAAATCTCAACACTTAGGAGACAGACAGGCGGATCATTGGGATTGGAGGCCATTTTGATTTACATAGTGAGTTCTAGGCGAGCCAATGCACAAGACATTGTTTTTATTTTTTTTTAAAGACAATAAAAAGGAAGAAAATATTTAAAAAAATAAAACACTTCTTGACACTTATTTATAATAATATAGTAACAACACATTATCCCCTTGTGGTGGCCCAGGACAGTGATCTTAGCCGTCAGTGGGGCCAAGGAAGGAAGTTTAGAAGTTTAAACAGCCTAGTGCACTTATCTTAGCTCACAGCATGAAACATTCAAAAGCAAATTTCAACTCTATGTTTCATCATGAGCAAACAGTGCTTTTGTTGAAAATAAACACAGATTTTAAAAATACAATAATCTAGGGAGAAAAAAAACCTCTTTTTTCTTTCAGCGTATAAATCTATTTCATATTTTACTCAAAGCAAAAAAAAATCATAACTGCTTTTATTACCAATACACTACATTATTTCTCTTTTTAAATGTCTACAGTTACCTTCTGGTAGTTTCATAATGAAGAAGGCAAATAGCATCTTTCTGTTAATATGAGTATTGACCACATTTCTAGATCTCCTGATAGCTCTAAAGAGTCCTGAACACCCCGTCCGTGCTTGGGAATCATTGTTGAGAGGGCATACTTTTCAAATCAATGAATTAAGTCTGTCCCTCTTCAATGCCGTACTGGATTTGAATGGCTGTGGAATTAACGTTCGAGAACTTAATCTGCTTGAAAGGAAAAGTGCATGATGTTTCTGAAAGATCACAAAAGCGAACAAAAAAATTTTCAAGTTGAAAAAAAGTATGGTTGTCCAATACCTAATAATTCGCACCAGAGATACACATACAGGTAACATTATGCAGACTAAGCGTGTTGTATTTAGGAATATGTAGGTATATTTGGATATGTAGATATAGGTATATGCGTACATGTTTGTATGTAATATCAAATAACAACTATTGAGTAGAAGCGGTCATGAATTTGAAATATATCAAGGATGGACGATTGGGATGATTTGGAAGGAAAAAAAGGAAGAAAAAAATTATGATTATATTATAATCTTAAAAATAGCAAAGGTTTTTTTTTTTCTTTTTTTAAAGTAAAGCCTCTGCCTGACAAGCATGAAAGTCTGAGTTCAGATATTTATCACGCAGGAAAATCCAGGCACACATGTACAATTGCAGTGCTTCTGTGGGGCGGGGGACAGAATGCAGAAACAACTGTGTCCCTAGAGCCTTCTAGGCTAAATGAGAGACCCTGTCTCAAAAACTAAGGTGGAGAGCAATTGAGGGAAACATCAGACATTGAACTCTAGCCTCCGTATACATGCAAACACGTATGCATGCATACCTATACAAGCACTTGCACATTCATATTCATATACACATGTCACAAGCATTCATTTGTATAATTGACAGTATTAAACTACAGAGGCTTTCTTGGGCAACTAGAATATGCCTATGAGATATTGATGGCTGATATTCCTGAAGTCCATGGTAACTCTTGGAAAGGGAGATTATGTTTCACATATCCCTTTAAAGATTCTTTTCTTACAATCAAGGATTTGGAAGTTAGACATAAAAAAGTATTTGACTAAATTTTGGGTAAAGCTGAGTAAGAACTTATGGACAGTCCTTATGCTCACTAAGGAACATGAGCCTGGTGTGCTCGTGTAATACTATGTATTGCGTTTGATGCCAGCCTGTGTAGTCAAGTGACCTGACCAGAGGAAGCAACATGCCTAGGTTGCCTGAGAGAGTATTTCTATATGACGTTAGCATTTGAATCAGTAGTGCCAAGACAGTGGCTAGTCTTCAAGGTTCTCAGGTGTCATTTGATCCAATGAGGTTTTAGCTAGAACAAAAAAAGAAGTATTAATTTACCTTTCTTTTTCTTCCACTACTTGAGAAAGATCACCTTACCTAATATTCTTGGATGTTTTATCATGAGACTGGAGACCGGTACCTCAACTATTAGCAGCTAACAGTGAGCAGATCTTGGGCTTTCTCTCCCCAATGACTGCATGAAATATATATCTATCCCCCAGTCATATTATATAGTATATATGAAATAAGCATTATTAAGTCCCAGAAAAGACAATTATGATCATCAAGAGTCTTGCATGGAGAACTCATTCAAGCTGCATTGATAATAGAAGGAAAATTGGAAAACTTTCTAGTTTGTAAAGAGTTTGAATTGACAAGGTTCTGTAATCATTCATTAAGGTAGTAGGGAGCCATAGAGTAATATCCAGGTAGGCTTCTGGATGTTCAAAACTTGTCTTTTGATAATACTTAATCTAAAAACACTGAAAAATTATGATCCCTTGATTTTGAATCTCATATCTGCTTAATTAATTACAATTAATAGCACAGCAAAATGCCTTATTTGTAAAATGCTAATAACATTTATAATAAAACATTGCTGTTAGAAGAAGTAAGAATAATAGATTTAAATCTATTGGCATACCATGTGACACTAGTGAGCCTACAGATGAATGGTTAATATCTTTATTCAAACTTGAGGGATAAGAATTCATCTTCCAGGCAGTAAGCTGGCAAATGAATCACCTCTACTAGGTATGCCCATGAACTGGAATGCCATCAGCATGTGGCAGGGACAACTTCAGGAGAATTGCTGACAAAGAAGGTGATCTTGGAGTCCTATTGTTGACATTTTCTTGTTTGAAAGAATTTTGGTTTTGACATTTTAAGTCCTTTCTCCTAAGCTAGCAATTAGAACATTTTTCTTTCCTGTAGAACAATATTTAGAAACAAACCAGTACTAGCATACCCAAATCATGAAATGTCAATATTCCCAGAAATACTTTTAGAAAGAAAATCTTAGTTAAAAAATGTATCAGGACATAGCCAAATGAATAGAAGCCATGGTATTTATAATCAACTCATAAAAATGTAAAATCTGGCCAATTGTTCTTGGTAAAATTTTAAGAAATATGCTTTTAAAACTGCTTTCAAGTCCCTTCATATTTTCCTTGTAAACACCTTCTCACCTACAAGGAAAACATACTGAAGCTTAAATATAGAGACATGTGTTAGTAAAACCAGAAAAAATTGATATAGCATGATGGTTGACTTGAAAGAAGAAATCTATACTGCCACTATTAAAAAATTCAAGGGGGTGTTCCTCCTCTGGGAGAATAATTTTTTTCCTTAGTGTTTTATGGCTTTTGTGTGTGTCTTTTAACACGAGTAGTGACCAATACATTCAAACTTCAGGTCCTTTTCCATGTTTCAAAGCTACTCCTTGATCCAGAATGACAGTGGCAAGTCAAACTGACTACCAAGGTTAGAATTTGCAGTGAACACCTACGTTCCTGCTGTGAAGAGCATTGGATCCTGATGTGACTCAATTACTCACCTTATAGATGGAAAATTGATAGCATAATCACTGCCGTTTGTCATGTTCACAGTCGCTGACTTTCCAACTTTTAATCTCTCGCTGTTGTTTTGCAATCAAATTTAATGTTGTGGCTATGAAACAGATGCACAGAACCATCTAGTTGTCTGGGTTTCGATATTGCTTTCCAAGAGTCAAGAGGTAGCTGAAATTCCTGAGGGCTTAAAAATAGTTCTGAAGCAGAAGTGTGCACCCTAGGGGCGCGATTATCCTGTGTGCAGGCAATTGTATTTTCAACGCAATTAGCTGCCTAACCGTGTGGCTAAACTTCTCTATGTATTTGCACATATAAGTAATTATGTCAGAATTAAGGTCTGCAGAGCTCAATGCAGATTTTGCTTTCCCATAGGAATAGTCATAGCCACATATATTAAAAATAATCCCATGTTATCCACCTATTTATTGAACTATGTACAAATAATATCTGAAGTGATAGGGTTTCATTTTCTTAACCAAAATATGCAGATAATAAAGATTATGCTTGACCATGACATAAAGTGTAGCATTCCATTATCAACATATTTGGTCTGATAACCTCCCTTCAACACATCTGTCACAGTAAGTACAGGTGTTCATATGAAAGTGCACCAAAAATTAATACTTATCTTACACATTGTATATACTCTAGTAATGAAAACAAAATGATCCCCAATAAGTCTTATAAGCTTTAAGGAAAGTCCATGCTCCTCACCTTCTTCTGTTCCCCTCTTTGTGTTCTTTAACACGAGAGGATGATTCTTCTCTTTGAAAGCTTTTCATATTGAAGGAGCTCAGTAAACATTTGTGGTTTTGTTGTTCTATACTTTATAAAAAATATTATCAACACTGAGGGGGGAAACATGATGCATATCACTGAGAGACCCATTTTATTTATAATTCTTTTAGTTTTATACATTTAATTAAATATAGCTACATGATTTTTCCCCCTACTTTTCCTTTCTCTAGCCCCTACAAAATTCCTTCCTTCCAATTTCTTCTTTGACCCTTTTTCTTTGAATATTATTGTGACATATATGATATTATAAGGTATATTGTGTGTTATATGTCATATATCATATATCATATCATATGTTATATATTACATGTTATACATTAGTTACATATTTATTATATGTGGTATATAACAATAATATAAATCACAATAATATATAATAATATCATTTATCTGAACAAGTATACAAATATAGAGAGAGACTCTTGATTGTTGTTACGGATTTCTATACCAGACTTGTGCATGTCTGTTGCTATTTTAATGTTTGATTTTGGCCCCCTAAAGGCTTCAGAATGGTTGAGATAGGCATTTCTGGTACAGAGTACAGATTCCTCATATCCAGTTAGTTCATCTCCTGTTTGTTCAAGTGGCCTCACCACAGATAAGCAAGGCTGTTCATGCTATATCTGGACTCTCTTCCTCTGTTTAATCAGAAATTATCTCTGGTGCCAGCCTGTAAAATAGTAATCATCCTACGTTTCTTGCTTAATTAGGAAATACTTTGTTGAATATCGTTACTGCTGTGCCTCGAGTGCTTAGATGGGTCGGATAAGGGTGAAGCTCAGCTGTGCTTCAGTCCCTTCTAAATACTTGAATCTTGTTTAAGCACAAAAATAAACTAATTCAAGCAAACTGAAGACCAGCAGTTTACACTGGATTAAATGATCGATTTTCATTGCAATGTGAATGTAGACTTCATGTTTAAATAAACGCTAAATATAATACTTGATGATTAAATACACGTGGTTGGTAATACGATGCCGATACTGACTGAAAGTTTCATTTGTTCTGAAGCTAGTTTGCATTTAGTCCTTGCTGATGTTAAAATTATGTACATCTCCTCTATCCTTAAAACAAACATTAAACGAAACCAAAGCCAACGAGGCCAGCAGTGTGCCCACTTTCCACAGAATCTGTGAGGTAGATTCAAGGCACATGAACAGCCAACTGCCAACCGTAAGTCCAATTCCTGGACTTTTGTTTGTTCAGATTTTGAGCTCATTTAAGGAAATAATTCTGATAGGAGGATGATTTGCGGTATTGGAAGTAACCTCTGGCTTTTCAGAGTTCATACCATATTGTTTATAAATCCTTGAGAGACTTGAGGCTTGGTAGAAAGCTCTGGGCTCTCACTGTGGCCTGGAAATTGGGGTCTCTACAGAGATGGAATACTAAATACATGAGTTGTATGGCCATTATGTTTTGAAATAATCTCCCTTCCTAAATTTGACTCTGAAGTGGAAATGGTCATATGGGCACAGAGCCTTCTTCTGTTCATTCCTCAATGCTTGGAACTGAGAAGCATCTTCCAGTTACAGAATCTCCCGCAGGAACTAAATTTCACAGGCAGGCAGTCTTTATAACATTTCTTGAAATATCATCCTGCATTCACTTTTCGGCCAAAGACTCCAGGAAACCTGCATGGAAACGCCTGAAACTTATTATCTAAACAGCACTCTCCTTGTTCGTCCTGGCTCTGAAAATCTTGCTCCTTTCAGTTTTCCCCACGTGGTTTTGACGTCCGTGTCTCCGCCTCTGTAACTGACACGTCTTGCTTAGGTGTCTTCTGTCCCTGTATCGTCTAGAAAGTGCTTCCAGGAAACACTCCAGGGCAAGCGCAAGATGCTCCACCACTTGTTCCACCCTTCCTCGGAGATCGCAGGTTATCCTGCACTGTCTTTCCCCCGCCCCCGACTTCTGCAAAAGGCTGTTTCACCGATTTCTCTCTGTATGTTTCCCAGGGTTTATGGGGAGCAAGTATTCTCAAAGCCAAAATGAGGAGGGAGAACTGAGAGGGAAGGATAAAGGGGCGGAGAGGAAGGGAACGTAAGAACAGAAGCACCAGGTTCCTCTGGCAGACAGTTCTTCAGCGACTAAACTTCTCTGAGGAAGAGAGTGAGCTTTGTTTGGGACTTGACAAGGAGTAACGCTTCAGCTTGCCCTTAGTACTCACTTCTGATTCCGGGCCTAAGGATGCTCTGTACTTTCATATAAGGAAACCTTCACAATCCCTGTTTGCTGCTCTCAGAGCACCTCCTTCCCACCCTCCCCATATTAAATAATTACCTAGCATATTGACTGCAGTTTAACAGGGACGTCCACAGTGGTGTCTGGAACTCAGAAGGCTAGATGAGACTCCCATTACTTCATTCTCATAGGACCCTGGCATTAGGATACACTTTTTTTTCCCCATGGGGTATTCATAATTCTTTACATTATGCTATATATTCAAGGTTGAAACTATATATTCAAGGATACCTGTGAGCCGGGCGGTAGAGGCGCATGCCTTTAATACCAGCACTTGGGAGGCAGAGGCTGGCAGATTTCTAAGTTCGAGGCCAGCCTGGTCTACAGAGTGAGTTCTAGGACAGCCAGGGCTACACAGAGAAAGCCTGCCTCGAAAACCAACCAACCAACCAACCAACCAACCAACCAACCAACCAAACAAACAAACAAACAAAAACACCAAAAAACCAAAAAACAAAAAAAAATCAAAGATATCTGTGTAAGACTTCAGTCTTTCCTTCAGTACCATCTCCAACTCTGCAGAGAGCAACAGGAGCCAAAGTGATCCAAACTAATGGAAAATGAATGGAAAAATAGATGTCCATGTCAAGGTACAGTGCTTAGGGACAAGAGAATGGATCATCATGACTCAGAGACATTATGTTCTAGAAAGTTCTGTAGATACGTCCCCAGACAGTAGTCTATTTCTTTTTCCTACATTTTATGAGTGAAGCTTGTTAGCAGAATTATAATAATCTTCAAAGAACATTAATATATGCACAGAGAAAGTAGAAAACCAGTCAAAAAGAAAGTGAGAATACTCGCTTTCGTCTTACATGGAGTGTTGAAGGATGCAGAAATATTAGAAGAAATGTTAGAACATGGGAATAAAGTCTCACCTATAGGGCATGGATAGGAAAAATGATGAGAAGGGGCGACTTATGGATGTTAGGCACTGAGCTCTGAGGGGAGGGGGAAGAGAGTGTGGGAGGGAGGGGGAGAGAGGGAAAGAGAGAGGGAGAGAGACTGAGTGGCCTCTGCTCATCACAAAGAGAGGATGCAGAAGAGACAAACAGGGGAACTGATATCAAGGAAACTCACAGAGGTGAAGGGATTGTTCTGAAGCACCTGGCAGAAGAGAATCTCTTATCCAAAGGAGCTAAACACACTCCCCTGCCAGCCCCGCACCTGCAAAGGAATTTATTCAGCTGATTCTGTTAGCTATTCATAGTGGCCCTAGTTGATCTTAGAACAAAGGGCAAGATAAAAATTTCAGATATACCACTGTGTCAGCTGCAAAGGCGGATTAATGGGCAAAGAATGAAGGACCTCCAAGGAGAGGCCACGGGGGGGGGGGGGGGGGGGAGGGGTAGGGACACCACACTACCCATCTCCCATCTCCTTTCTCCTTGTGTCTTGTATTTGGTATCATTGTAATTATTGAACATCAAACTTTACAAGGTAAAGACTCCTGAGCAAGTGTGAGGGCCACTCACGTGATCATTGTATTTGATGCAAATTATTTGGAATATCACTGGTTGACATTTCGTATATAAATTGTATCATCAAACCAATAACTAAAATCTTAATTAAAATTTCCTTTGATGTAGGCACGAGCATTTGAAAGGAATACAGCTCTCTTTGGGTGGGATTTAAAAGTGATCTGGGCTGATTTCGAGTTGTGTATGAGTTTTGTCACCTTGGGTCTCTCTCTCGCTGCTGCTACTCCTATGAGCCATCATTATTCTGCTACGTGATTCCTTTAGTCTGATTCTGCCATTCATGAGACATTCGTAGGTTTAGGTCATCTAGGTAGCCATGTTAGCTTACATTAATTCTTTCTAAAATAGTTTCCCGTTGACTGAAAACATTGAGGCCTGGATGGAGAATTTGGAAGTAAGTGTTTGTGGCATTAAGATGAAGGAAGTGACTTTGAAAGCCTTTTGCAGGGCCGGCTTAGACATATCTGTTATTTGTCTTCCCAATCCAGATTTTTATCATGTGCTTTTTCAGAACTTAGAAATGTAAAGTTGTGTCATCTTCCTTTTGAGGATAAAATATGAAAGGGCCAGTCATTCATGTTTCAGCATCTAAGCTAAACAGACATCTCAATATGGGTTTATCAGCTCACCCTACTTCATAACATCTGGCTTGAGAAATAAGTGGGACAACCATGAGTTTTGTGCTATAAAGGATTTGCCAGTATATATAAGTTCAAACTACTACTATGATTGGCATCATAGCATTGGAATACACACGTTTTGCTTTGAGTTGATTAAAGCACAAGCTGGAAGATTTGTATTCATATCTTTAAATCACTATATCTTTATCAAATGGAGACACAATGTGACTTTTCTGATAGTTGTAGAAATTAGATATATGATGTCAAAAAACTATTGAACAATTATCCAAAGTCAAATGGCTGTTATTAATGAGGCATTGTTATTTCAAAGGAGGTAGGGAGTATCTGTTTTTTGTTTGTTTGTTTGTTTGTTTTTTAATTTTGATCACATTTACTTTGTCCTTCTATTGATAAAGTTAGTGCTGTTGTGATTTTGCTGTGAGGTCTATCATGGTTGACTGACCTTAAAGTATTTTAGTAGCTAACATGTCGAGAGCTCTTTCTTACCTATTCCCACCCAGAATATATGCTTTTATCTATCCCTTTCGATCTTTGTAAAATACTGAAGGCTTAAAGAATCTATTGTTCATAGATTCAGAATTTCTAAACATTTAGCCCTCTGACCCTAAGACATCTTTACATTTGTACCCCCTTCTATGATATATTACACCACACACACACACACACACACACACACACACACACACATGCGCGTGTGTGCATGCGGGTGCACGCACATGTATACATAGATTGGAATGAAAATCATGGAATATCTAGAAATGATGCACATAAATTCCCAGGGAAGATTTTCTGAGCAAGGCAAGCATACATAGAAAGTTATTCTAGTCCTTACTGCATATTGTAGTATAGGAATCTTTGGCTTCACATCTTTGCCTTTTGCTGAATAGGAGTGGGAGATGGGGGAAGAGACCACCCAGGCAAGCCACAGACTCAAGAGAGCATCACAGATATAAACCAGACACTTGATAGATGCTAGAGGATTGTAAAATGAGAAAAAAACCCATTTGAATTAATTAGATGAAAATAATTGTAATTACAACCATTATTAAAATGGCTTGCACCAGGCTAATTACCATATGTAAAAGCCCTTAGACATGCTCTTAATAGTGATATGTAGCAGCTTTGTATAGTTGCTATGTTTTACATAATTACTACAGGAGACCATATTCAGCTCTGCTTCAACTTGTGTCATCCAAGTAGCAATTCATTTCCTCCAAGCTGAAAGGTATTAGATAGAAGATGACTTTTAAAAAAAAACTCTTCTCCTCGCCCCAAACAAAATGCAGATAATGGAAGAGGTCAAAAGTGAGCCCCTGGGGGCTGGAGGGTTGGCTCAGAGGTTAAGAGCACTGACTGCTCTTCCAGAAGTCCTGAGTTCAATTCCCAGCAACCACATGATGGCTTAAAATCATCTGTAAATGGGATCCGACGCCCTTTTCTGGTGTGTCTAAAAACAGCTACAGTGTACTCATATATATTAAATAAATAAATCTAAGGGAAAAAAACCCACAAAACTCTCCTCTCTCTTAAAAAAAAAAAGTGAGTCCCTACAGTCCTTTGAATCATTACTGAACAAAATGATTTTCTTACCCTTTCTGTTAAATGCTAGTGGTTTAAAAACCTAGTGTACAGAGATTCAAAGTTTCAGAAAGTTTAACAATTTAGTCCTACACGGTCTTCATATTGGTATTCTGTACTGACATTTCTGTCTCCTTGTCTCTCTCCCTCTGTCTCTGTCTCTGTCTCTCTGTCTCTTGTCTCTGTCTCTCTCTCTGTCTCTCTCTCTCTGTCTCTCTCTCTCTCTGTCTCTCTGTCTCTCTCTCTCTCTCTCTCATATACACCCCTCACACACACATTAGAATTTTAGGTTGATTATTTTGCTACATTATTTTTTAAAATTTGAGTTCCATAGTATGTATGTGTGTGTGTATGTGTGTGTATGTATGTATGTGTGTGTACACATATACTCTAATTTTCTATACACATAAAAGGTCTATGTAGAATTTTCCAGTGTAAATAGTGTACCTGAATTTCTTTCACTTAAAATATGTGATAGAGGCAGGTAGATTTCTGATTTTCAGGCTACCTTAGTGTGCATAAGTTCTGGACCAACTAGGAGTACACAGTGAGATACTGCCTCTAGAGGAGCAGTAAGTATTTCTAACCACTGTGCAATCTCTCCAGACTCTAATTTGTAAAAATAACAAGTGTTAAAAATATTTCAATACAAAATGAAAAAGTATATCTTAAGTACTACACTTATAAAAATTTCAAAAATCTAAATGGTGATACTATTGAGAGTTTTAATAGAGATTTTAACAATTTCATAAAGTAAGAACTTAACAAGACTTTTGTGTTTTTGTGTGTGTGTGTGTAGATTTTTTTGTTTTTGTTGTTGTTGTTTAGTATAGAATAGAGTTTATTCAGTGCATGGGGAGGGGAGTTAAGAGGCTAGCAGAGGCAGAGAAAGGCAGAAAGAGGGAGAGAGTAGAGAAGAAGAGGCTGGCCATGACCATGTGGAGAGAGGAGAGAAAGGAATGGGGAGAGAGGGGGTACAAGAGGGCAAGAGGCAAGAGAAGAGCTTGTGTGTGTTTTTATAAAAATCTGCACTGGTTCATTTTTTTCAGTTATTAGTGAAAAACATCATATGTCATTCCTGAAATAAATATCAAAGTTATTCAAAATACAGTTACTTAGATTTGAAGTTATAATTCATTCTCTGCATATGTCTTACCTTGGATATGAGAGAATTGACTCTTATTTTACTTTTTATTCATTATTGCATTTGTTCTTTAAGAATTGTATTCGCATATTTTGATCATACTTCCCCCCTCCCCCATCTATTCCCAGGCTTGCACCCTCTTACCTAAACTCCCAACTTTGTGTCCTCTAATTTTTTTGTTGTTGTTGTTTGGGTGTTTTCCCTACCAATTTGTGTCATGCACGAATTCTTGGATCCATGGCCCTCCACTGGAGTCCGGTCTGCTTACAAGCTAACACATCCTTAAGAAGGATGAGAAGCCAAATTCTCCCTCTTACAGAAGCTAAGTTGCCAATAGCTACTTAGCTAGAGGCGGGGCTTCCTGCTTCCTTCTCCTCCCTCCTCATCCTGCCGTTTTCTCTGGCTTGAGCTTCTGCAAGTAACATAAGCTCTTTCACAAACAGTGTCGAGGCCCTATGAACAGCATCCCTGCCGAGTCTGGTAAAAAAGCCTTTTTGTTGTAGTTAGCCACCGACTCTGGACCAAAGTCTTCCAGCCCTTCCCTTATAAAGATCCTTGATCTTTGAGTCCCAATGAGGGATGAACATTCTTCCATTTCTCATTCTTTGCACCTTGACCACTTCTATCGACTGCAGGAAGACGCGTCCCTGCTGGCAATCGAGAAGTATGTTTATGTATATGATTAGCAGTGGGTCACTGGAAGTCATTTTAATACTGTGTCCACATAGCAAAGTATTAGCCATATGTTCTCTCCAGGGTATAGGAAAAACTTTCTGAAAAAGACCCTATCTAGTAGTGTACACATTATGTGTGAATCCTTTATTTAATTTTTTTTTGTAATTATTGCTTTTAGTATTCTCAATATATTTTTTTTTTAAATTTAAGAACATATTGAACTTGGAGGACAAAGAGAAGAGGAACTTAAAGTACGATCAGATCAAATAACGTGTGTTTGAAATCAATCACAAGGATGTAAAGCAGCCGCCATCAGGACTTGACTAGTCTTTCTTGAACCATCTGAATATTTTCATAAAACCCTGTCTGATGGATGAGGTGCCTTAAATTTTTATCGGCAAGAAAATGCAGGGTTATAGAAGGATGTTTAAAGCATAAAAACCCTACCACCTACAGTATAAACAAAGTATGATTTAAACATCCTGCTCCTGTGGAAACCCCCGCTTTGGACCTGCAGATAAGGATGCAGCTGAGCACCCCAGTCACCCTGGGTTTCTGGTATGCCTGAGGCAGAAATGCCCAGCTCATTTAACCCAGCAGAGAGTAGCTGCTTAATGGAGCTGCACCACAGCCTGCATTTCTTGCCACATTTGACAAGGACGTTCGGTTTCAGCAACTGAACCTTATTTAGAGAAGTAATGTTTCCCATTTGTGTATTTGCAAAGGATATGCTTCTGGCAATGTCAGAAAACGAATTCTCAGGAAATGGGCTGAAAATGAGGCTCAGGTCTTCAGATCAATAAATCGCAGTCCCTTTGATTTTCCTGAACTCAACAACAAGTTTCAGAGTTTGCAAATGGAAATCAACATTAAGCTTCATTTATTTTCATTCTGAGTCAAATTAAAGTGAAGTTTTTTGTCAGTTTATGAAAAGAAGAGCTAATGGGAGAAATAACAGCTCTAAAAGTAAGGTGCCAAGTGCTGTCTCTGAGTACATGTTAAAGATTATCAGAGCTGATTAACTGTTTTGAGATGAAGTTATAAAATTACATAAAAATATTTGTAGAGGGCCAGCAAGGTGGCTCAGTGAGTTTAATTGCTTGCCTCCAAACTTCAGGAACAGAGTTTCCTCCCAGAGATCCACGGGGTGGGAAGACAGAATGATCTCCCGCTGTTTGTCCTCTGACCTCCTCAAAAGTGCCATGCAGAGGTGTACACACACACACACACACACACACGCACACACACACACACAGACACACACACACACACATACATACATACACCTGCACACATACACACACACACACACATACACATGCACACATACACACACACACGCACACACATACACATGCACACAGACATACACACACACAAGCATGCATACAGACACTACACACACACATACATACACCTGCACACACACACATATACACACACACATACAGGCATGCATACAGACACTACACACACATACATACACATGCACACATATACACACACACATACACACACAAGGCATGCATACAGACACTAAATAAATAGATACATAGATTATAGATAGATAGATGATAGATAAGGTAGCTATGAGATAGATAGATAGATAGATAGATAGATAGATAGATAGATAGATAGATAGATGGATAGATAGATGGATAGATGGATAAGATAGATGATAGATAGATAGATAGATAGATAGATAGATAGATAGATAGATAGATAGATACAATACAAAATATTTGTATGAAAAAATTTACTACTTGTAGAATAATCTTAGACTTTAGTATGGCTTCATTTAAGAGTTTCCTTCTTTTTCCCTCTTTCCTTTCTTCCCTTCAAGTCTTCCCTTATTACCCTCCTCCACCTCTTTCAAATCCACGGCCTCTTTTGTCATTAATCATTGTTGTGTACATATATGCGTCCACATGCACATATGTTCCCAACTATATAAATAACAACTTGTTTAGACTGTGTAATGTTAGTCATATATATGTTTGCAGGGCTGACCATTCAGTCCTGAGTAACTACATGATACACTCTGCCCTGGGGAAAACTGTTTCCACTCTGAACATTCTTAGTTGCCTATCTTTCATCTTGTGGGGTTGAGACCTCATGGGCTTTCCCCTGACCAATCTGGCATGCCTATTTCTTTTGTCCCTGTTCATCCGTATTTAGGCAGTCATGGTGAGCATTGGTGAGTGTAACCCCTGGCATTACTTAGAGAGACTATCTCACAGCTAATTCCCTAATTCTCTGGGCTACAATATTTCAACCTCCCCTTGTGAGATGATCTCCAAGCTTTCAGTGGGAGAATGAGAAAGTACATGTGTGTGCTTGGACTAGGCTCAACAACCCTGCGTTTTGATTGGTTGTAGTTTTCTGTAATGGCCTGTGCCTATTGTAAAACATCTGAGCAAGGTGGTGGTGCTGCATGCCTTTAATCCCAGCACTTGGGAGGCAGAGGCAGGTGGATCTCTGAGTTCGAGGCCAGCCTGGTCTACAGAGTGAGTTCCAGGACAGCCAGGGCTATACCGAGAAACCCTGTCTCAAAACAAAACAAAACAAAACAAAAAATCTGTGCATATAAGGACAGATATTAATAATATTTAAGGATATTTTATAAATATACTGGTGTAGTAAAGTGCTTGTTGTAGGTTGTCTTCTAACATCCACAACTGTACATGGCGAGGTGTCAGAATATGGTCCATGGATGAAGCTGTATGAAGAGATCTCTAAGAAATCTTGAGAAATCCTTGCCAGAAAGCTCCAAGTTAAATAAGACAACACTCTTGTGACCTCTGTTCCCTCCATTCAAAGGTTAATTCTGGAACGTGCTTTTGTGGTGTGGTAAACAGGAGTGGGCTTACTCTAATTACCCATCGTCTGACCTCTTCTTATTCAGGATGATGTTTTTTGTGAAAGAGTGTTCCATGCGACTGTATATAGCCTAAACACATGTGACCTAGACCTTATGACTGGACATAGCCTAGACTCATACAACCTTACCTCAGAATACCCTCAGAATATAAATTGCCTGGTGCCCTGAATAAAGATATCTAGTGCATGAGACGTCAGTCCTATTCTGCCTCATCTTTAGGCTCTGCTCTCCTGGGTTTATACCACCAACTAGAATGGTAACAGTTAGGTTCCCAGTACTGGGCATGATTTGTCCCTTGTTGAGCAGGTCTTAAGACTACTTATAGAGGAAAAACAAACAAATGAACAAAACATATTTTTTTCACATGCATAATTTCTTCAATTTGATGTGTGCGGGTGTGTGCATGCTTATTTATGCACCCGTACATACATATGTACATATGTCTATGTGTGTGCACATACATGTGGATGTCAGTGCTCATCCTTGAGTACCAATTATCCCTTAGGAGCTATCCACCTTTTAAACTTTTATTTTTGATCTATGGTTCTTCAGCAGCCTAGAATTTGACAAGTAGCCTATGATGGCTGACCTGGGACAGAACCACAGGGATCTGTTCTTCACAACTTTCCTAATGCTTGGCTCCAAATTTTGTGCCACCATACCTGGCTGTTTTATTGTTTTTTGTTTTGTTTTGTTTTTTTATGTGTATTCTGGGGATCAAACACAAGTTAAGCATTTTATGAGCTGAACTATTTCTCTAGACCCCTCAAAATTTGTGGAACATTTTCCAGACATAAATAATAATATAATAACAATAATTCTAATTTTTGAGACTTTCTTTGCCTTTCAAAGTGTACCCGTTTGCACGCCTGGAAAGTATTCATTAATTGCAAATAACAGTGTGTTCCCTGTTTTGCTCTGCACAAGTTATTAACCTCAGATGTCAGATTCTTCCTACAAAGACTAGAAACGTTTAATGTATTTAGTATTAAATTAATAGATTAAGACCTTGCAGCTATTGCTGGTGTGTATATGCTCAATGATTTTGAATTAGATACATTTACATTAATATTGATAAATTACCCATCTTCTACACATTTTGTTTTCAGAAATTTCCATCCTGCCGACAACTATTACATACATCCATTTGGTCACTTGGGATGTGACAACAGGGAAGCTACACCTGCTAGTAGTCATTATTAGTCAGTGCTTACATCTTCCACCTTTCCAGTCATGGCTACTCATTTTTCCAGCAAGTACTGACCAAATATGTCTTTGCACACAGCTCCCAGACACACAGACCACCAGCTTCTAATTTTTGTAACTCCACTAGAACCTGGCTAAGTACTCCTTGCCATCTTTCAGCCAAGGGTAGACAAGGTACACAGTGTGCAGAATGTAAATACTGCACACTTGTTATGGTGAGGTGGTTTTACAGCTGGCCCTTTCAATTTTACCCTTGCATATGCTGGTAGGAAATCATGGAGTTTTGCCTTTTAAATCTTATTTTATTATGAAGCGGAGGCAGTATGGTTTAGTAGAAAAACAATAGATCAGGCGCGGCCATAAATTCTAATCCTGGCACCATCACAGATTCCTTTAAGGTCCTCTGTAGTCTAGCATGAAACACATTACTGACTAGGGCTGTTGATTCAGACTGTCGTTCTGTTTCCTATGTCAGCAGTAACCAAACAATACTATAAATTAATGGCTAACAAAATAAAATAATGTATTTTAACAAAATAAAATAATAGTAATAAAAATAATAAAAAAAAATATGGAAGACTCAGCACCGCAATGAGACCTTAGAGAACATCTCATTAAAAAGTCCGTGTTTCCAAGGAAGAGCCTATGTTTCTGAGAACCTGCATGTGGGTGTGTAAGGGTCAGCCCGTGGAAAACAGAGGGTGGCCACTTCCATCTTCTGTCCACTATGTGTGATACCTTTGGACACCAGGAGATGAAGAGAAACAACTTTGACATCTTAAGGAACATTATTTAAAAATTCTTTTAATGGACCCAACAGTTTGTAGCTCTTTCGATATGTAATGAAAATTTGAAAGTTGGGGGTCAGGGGCAGTGCTGAAGAGATGGCTCAGTGGTGAAAAATGTGCTTGCTGATCTTCCAAAGGACTTGAGTTCAATTCTTAGCACCCATGTCAGATAGTTCACAATGGATTCCAACCCCATCTGTAGGAGATTCAGTGCCTGCTTCTGGCCTCTGCGTGTGCATAACATCAACTCTAATTGAACTCAGGAGGTTATTTATACACACACACACACACATATACACACACACACTCACACTATACTCACACACATCCATATGAGCTCTATTTTTATCCCTTTCTCTTACACACATATGTACAAGCTCTCTCTGTCTCTCTTTTACACACACACACACACACACACACACCCATCTACATATTGATACTGTGCTCACTCTCTCACTCACTCAGGCTCTTTCTGTCTCTTTCTTACATACCCATAAACTCACATCATAATCACTCTCACACACATCACATAAGCTCTCTTTCTGTCTTTCTCTAACACACACCCATACATGTAAGTGCTTTCTCTCTTTCTCTGTCTTTCACACACACACACACACACACACACACACACACACACACACACACAGAGACATGCATGCAACCTTAAAGTAAAAATTTTGAAGATGATGGGCATCACCTCTGCATCCGAGTCAGAATTAGCTTGGATTGCTGTAGAGCTCCAGATAAACCCCCCGACCCACTTGGACTTTGTTTTTCTTACATGTGAAACAGGAAGCTCCCAAACTGACTGCTCTGAAAGCAGGAAGTCTGTGGCAACAGAAACTGTAAAAATGAGAAAAGTACAAGGCACCATTAAAATGTAAAATCATACATATTTTTTTCCATCCAGGTATCTTTTGTCCCAATTATCTTTTTACTCAAGGAAACTCTAACTTACGACCCCCCAAAGTGATATAAGATGTCTACAGGAACATAACAGGAATAAAGTATTTAATGAAAATTATTAGCTAACCACGAATTCAACCATGAGCAACCTGGATTGCCGGCGTTTCCTCATTGCATTTGGTATTACTTTCTTACTGTCATGCCTCTCGCCTTGTATTAAATACGCCACAGGGCTATTTTAGACAGATCCTCGGTATCTGTGAGGGCAATTCAAATGTGATATTTCTATATATCTCTGGAAATCATTAAATTAATAAAATGGACAAAACTACCAATAAGACCGGTGGTAACACATACTCAGATGATAACATGTACCATTCCCAGTTGGAAACTGAGTTTGCTCCAGTGCAAATCAAGAGAGCCTCCTCTTAAAGCCCGTGTGTTAACTGCCAGGCCTACAGCCTGGGGTGCAGTTGGGAGGGAAAGGAACCTTTAAGTCATGGCGTCCTCTTACAGGAAAGTAAGCCGCTCTGGTAATGCCTTTGCAGGAAAGATCAGGGGCCCCCTTCTCTCTTCCTCTTCTTCTTGCCTGCCATGACGTTAGAAAGAATTCCTCTGGCCAAGGTGCTCAGCATGATTTGGTGTGCTACCACATGCCCAAGGCTACAGGAGTGGGTGACCAAAGACTGGAATTTGAGCCAAAATAAACACTTCCACTTTATAACGTATCACTTCAAGGATTTTTGTCATAGTGACAGAGGTGACTCGGACTCTTACACTAGAAGAGAAATGAGGATTGTGCCGCCAGCCTCTGATCACTGGAGTAGGTTTATCTGACCGTGGTAGTAAACTCTCTTAATGGATAGCATCATGTTTCTAAAATGTTACTGAAGTTGTCCGCTTCTCTGCTGATGAGAGGAGAGTAGCGTGTGGAGCTCTTTTCTTTCGGTGGCTTGGTCTGTTATTGGTCAGTAGAGTATCCATGTATGCTGCCGAGTATTTTCTCAGCTTCTACCTCCTGGAAATGATTGTAGAGAACTTATATAATTCAATTCGATCTTTTTTTTTTTTTCCTGTAGGTGATTACTAACCATCTGAGCCTAGTTCTTTATATTTTGAAAGCCTGCTGGGGTTTATCCATGTATTGCTGTATATAATCCTATTTGGATAACCTTTGTCTGCATGTGTGAGGCCATGCCTTTCAAATAGTTCTATGTAACTTAGAATATAAAATCCCTAGGTATATGCATGCTTTTGCAGTTCTTTTATGATCCTCTTAAAGTTCATGAGATCACAAAGGGGCATCCCTTTGCCAATTACAATGTTGGTAATTTGGGCCTCTGTCTTTCTTAATTAACCTGGATGATTCATTCACTTATCCCCTCCCCAATTCTGTTACCTGGGTACAGGTTTACTGACTTCATCGACTTTATCTCTCAAAGAACCCACTTTTGACTTTATAGTCTTTCCTCACTAATTCCTTGTTTTTTAAGTTCACACATTTATAATGTCTCCTATACCTTTCCCTTCCACTTGCTCTGGATTTAACTTGTTCATCTTTTCTCCAGTTTTCTAATTTATATTACTTATATCCTTGAGTTTTAGATTTTTCTTCCTTTCTGATATATCTTCAGAGAATTATATCCAAATAACTTTTTCAATAAAGCACTTTCAAATTTTGCTTCATCTGAAGTTTATATACATAGGCTAAGGTTACAAGTTATTATAACCTGTTGAAGTTCCCTTGCATCATTATTTCCATCAGTTAATTTACTTATTCATTTTACTCTCCTATATCATTTAGTATCTGTGGTTTGTGATATCCAGGTTGGGGATGTAGCTCATTTAATGGAGTGCTGATCTTGCATGCACAAAGGCTTAGCTATGATTCACAGCAACACATGAAAATGAGCCCGGTGGTCTATGCCTATGATCCCAACACTTTGGCAGTAGAGGCTGAGATCTGAAATTCAAGGTTATGCTTGACTGCATCTTGAAAGAAGAGCAGGAGGCCGACCTGAGCTACCTGACACCATGTCTCAAAAAGTAAGACAACATACTATTTATAATGTTGATATGACATGAAGAAAGGAATACTAGTTGGGAAATGATAATTCTCATATTTCTCCAGTAGAACAAGACTTCTACACTCTTCCTAATAGTTCCACCTCACAACCAAGGGGAAGATCCCAAAACACCACCATCCCTTGGAAACAAATTCTCAGATACCTGAGCCTATGGGAGACAGTTCTCATTTCTCATTTAAATCACCACAGGCCCCACTCCTTGTACACATGTAACTGGGCACTGAAGGCAGCAGAGACAGGAGAATTCCTGGGCCTTGCTGGCTACGAATCTAGCCCAGGACCATAAAGTTCAGTATCAGATCCTCCATTGACATGAACAAAGCAAGGAAAATAAAAGCAAAGCAAATCAAACACCAAATCCTGTAAGAGAGTAATCATCTCGGGGATTGAAAGTGCCACGCTGATACTATCAGGTTTGCAAAAGAAGAGCGTGTTGATGGAAAGTAACTTGTACCCAAAAGGACTGTTTACAGATGTGGACACATTATCTATTGGAGGGAAGTGGAGTCCCAGAAGTCTTAGCAGTAGTAACTTCATTTAAAATTAAGTCCTTGCTTAGTTGATTTATATGCCACTCCGTAGAATGAACCCCCCCCCCCAGTTTGTCATTTCTTTATTGTCTGAAATTATCACAATCTCCTGTAAAAACAAGGACAGTGAGCAAATAACACAGAACTTTCTCAGGAAAAAAAAAATGAAAAAGAAGCAGAGTGACAGAGGAGTGTGTCTGACAGCATCCCATATACACACATACAAGTACATATATACCACATGCACATACATGCTTATGTGCACAGCTGTGTACATGTGTGCATGCACACATGCCTAAATACAGCAGAAGCTGTTTAATAAATATTTGGGGTGGAATATTTTTAGCCATGTTTTAGGCATAGAAATACTTTGATTCTCTTAAAGGTTTATAATAGTGACTGCCGTCATATGCTAATGGCAAGTTTAGAAGATATCCTCATTTCTACCTTTTTTCCCCACTCTTTCATATTGTTTATTATTTTCTTACTTAGGGTCTTACTTCCGTGAACAGATACCATGACCAAGGTACCTCTTATAGGGATAACATTTAATTGGGGCTGGCTTACAGGTTCAGAGGTTCAGTCTACTATCATCAAAGCAGGAACATGGCAGCGTCCAGGCAGGAATGATATAAGAGGAGCTGAGAGTTCTACATCTTGTTCCAAAGGCAAACAGGAGAAGACTGTCTTCCAGAAAGCTAGAAGTGTTTTAAAGCCCACAAACCACAGTGACACACCTACTCCAGCAAGGCCACACCTCCTAATAATACCACTTCCTGGGACAAGCGTATGCAAACCACAATTATATTTGTCTGTTTTTAGTTACTCACCTTAATTAACTATTTTGTGTGTTTACCTAAGTGAGTTTCTGTGTGCCCTGTGCATGTAGGAACCCTTGGTGGCCAATGGGATGTATCAGATTCCTGGACCTAGAGTTGCAGGCAGTTATGAACCACCATATGGGTGCTAGCAATTGGGACTCAGTCCTCTGCTAGAGCAGCCAATGCTCTTAACCTGTTGAGCCATCTCTCTAGCCCTATTTAGCATCATGTTTCTATTAGTAAATATGTATCCATCTTGTCTTCTTATTTTGCATCGTTTTGTGTTAGCTACTACTATTCATTCATTCATTCTTCTTCTTCTTCTTCTTCTTCTTCTTCTTCTTCTTCTTCTTCTTCTTCTTCT
>NW_022196909.1:29767351-29772030 GCF_008632895.1 Mastomys coucha
CTTCTTCTTCTTCTTCTTCTTCTCTTTTTTCTTCTTCCTCTTCTTCTTCCTTCCCCTCCTCCTCCCCTTCTTCCTCTCCTTCTCTTTTTCCTCCTCCTTCTTCTTCCCTTCCTCCTCCTCTTCTTCCTCCCTTCTTTCTCCTCTTCTTTCTCTCCTCTTCCTCCTCCCTCTTCCTCTCCTTCTGCTGCTGCTTCCTTCCTCCTTCATCTGTTCCTGCTCCAGCCCCTACCCCTTCACTCTCTCCTTCCCCCTTCCCTTCCATTCCCTTTCCCACTCCCCATCCTGCTTCTGATCCTGTTGCTGCCTCCTCCTCCTTCTCCTCTTCTTCCTCTTCCTTCTCCTCCTCCTTCTCTTCCTTTCCTTCTACTTGTCTGTCTGTTTGTTTTTAGTTAAAGTCCATGTTACAGATAGTTAAAACCAAAAAGTATTTACATATGTATATATGGATACCATGCATGTTAGAATGCATCCATGCATTATATGATATTTGCATCATATTAAAATACATGTCTCTTCAAGCCCTTATCGGGTTTTCCTGGGGGAAATGTTGGACATCATCCCCGTTTCTAATCTTCTGAAACTCTCACATAGTACATTATCATTACCTGCAGGTACTTGCTGTGTGATAGCATTTCAATCACTGGTGCTCCCATCCGACTGAAACATTTCATCTATTTGTCTTCATCTCCCTACACTCCACACTGCTATCCCACTCAACAGCTCTGGTCTATTCAGGGTACCATGGTATGGATATAATGTGAATGAGGTGTGATTACAGATATTCCACAATTGGTCAAAATCAAGTCTTTCTCAACACAGTGTCTGTTTTGGCTTTCTACAATGATCCATAGTTCCATCAATGTCCTCATAAATGACACATTTCTTCCCCTTTCTTACTAGATAAATCATGTGACCTGGTGCACAAATAGAACATCTTTACAATGTAGCTGATGCACTGTAGTCAAGCCATGTAACTCTCATATTTTTTTTCTTTTGATTTGCCTAATAATTCATTATATCGAACACTGGTATATACTTTTCGGATGTTTATCCATTTTTTGAGAAATGTTTATCTAGTTCTGTTGCTGGTTCTAATACTGAGTTGTTATCTTAGGTAGGGTTTCTATTGCCATGAAGAGATACCATGACCATAGCAATTCTTATGAAGGACAACATTGAATTGGAGCTGGCTTACAGTTTCAGAGGTTTAATTTGTTAGCATCATGGCAAGAAGGATAGAGGATGCAGGCAAACATGGTGCTAGAGAAGTTGCTAAGAGGTCTACATCTTGATCTCTAGGCAGTAGAATGAGACTGTGATCCACTGAGGCCGGACTTGTGCATTTGAAACCACAAAGACCACCCCCACAGTTGCAAACTTCTTCCATCAAGACCACACCTACTTGAACAAGGCCACACTTCCTGATAGTGCTACTCTCTGTGGATCTATGGGGGCCATTTTATGCAGACCACCACTGATGTTTTCTCTTTGTAATTTCATTTTAATTTCTAGAAAGATTGTAAATTTTCTCATAGAAGTTCATTTAACTCCCTGTCAGATACAATTTGCTTAGATTTTCTGCTATTTAGTAGTGAGTTTCCTCTGCAATGCAGAGGCTTTATAATTGGATAAACCATATTGGTCTGCCTTTGCTTTTCTTCTTCTATCTTCAGCACCTTGACCAAAAACTTCTTGCCTGGTCCAGTATTCTGAGGGTTGTCTTTTTTTTTTTTTTTTAATTTTAACAAGTAATTTCTGAGGGCAAGGCCCTATTAATTCTCTAATTCATTCATAAGGGGAGGAGGATTGTAGCTTTTAAAATATGGGCATCTAGTTTTATTCCCCTGCATACAGATCTCAGGATTTCCCAATAACACTTACTCAAATGACTCTCCTTCCTCCAATTCATCTTCTCAGTACCTTTGATAAAAAGTCAGTTGGCTGAAAACACATGACTGCTAGTACATGTCTGTTTTTAAAGACAGCAGAATTTGTTTGCATTGCTAGATATTTTTAGCATATTTTGAATTTAGGCAGTAAAATGCTTCATGCTTTCATGATTTTTCCTTTCTTGCTCAAAGTAACTTTGTCTGTAAAGCTCCTTTTTTTTTTTTTTTTTTTTTTTTTTTTTTTTTTTTTTTTTTTTTTTTTTTTTTTTTTAAACAAAGTGTCGGGACTGGTTTTTGAAGTTCTGTGCAGAATGATGTTAGTGTTTTGATAATGAGCACCTTGGGTAGTATGGGCATTTTAATCATACTGGCTCTTCCAAATTTTGAACAAAGATTGATTTCCTTGTGTGTGTGTATGTGTGTGTGTGTGTTTTAATTTCATTCACCAACATGTTAGCTTTTTAATTTTGGAAATTTTTTTACCTCCTTATTGACGTTTATTTCTCTTTTGTTTATTTTTACTTCTATCCATGTTTTAAAATACTCTTTTCCTTCATTTGCTGAAATGTCTGTGCGTTCTTGCCTATACGTTATGTTGAGGATCAGCTCAGGCCACGTTCACCAGTTTCCATTTGCTGAGTCATGCTTGCATCTCCAGGGTGTATCCTCCTCCTATGTGGTGAAAAAGATAATGTGCTTTGGGTTTAATTTGCTTGCATTGTATTTTTTCATCTATGTCCTCTAAGTTTATTAGCTGGTAGTTTGGTAGCTAGGGGCAGAAGCTTATTTTTGGGGGGTATTAATGTTTTGCCATTAATTTAAAAATAAATTGATATTTATTTGGAGTAATTTAAGAATAATCTATATGACTTGTTACTTAAATATTTTGTGATATTAGAAGCCATATGGTCATCAGTTTCTCTTGTCAAGAGACTTAGAGTTAGTTCAATCTCATTATATAGTCAATATATAATATATATATAAAATGTATGCTATATATATATTTGTATGTATGTGTGTGTGTGTTTGTGTGTGTGTGTGTGTATAATGTATGTCTTATCCAGGTTTTCTATTTTGTTATTATTCAATCTTTCTGAGATGTAGATGTCTAGAAATTTGATCACTTTCTTCTGGGTTATCTGGTTTGTTTGGACTATGACTACTCACAGTAACCTATAAGTATTACAGGATACAAAGGTTTCCTGGAAGTTGGAGCCAAGGAATGCTACAAAGTCATGCCTTAGAACAAACTTCACAGAAAAGATTTATTGGGAGAGCGAAACCCAGGAGGGCTTGCAAGGTGCAACAGAGAACTGGGCAGAACACTGGGTTCATTCAGGGGTTTCATGGGGAGCCAGGTGGAACTTTCCAGGATGGTCTGGAAAGGGTTACGTAGCTTGATCTTGAAGCAAGCTCAGAGATTGCTGGGATTTTTTTTTTTTTTCTGTAAAGCAGGCCTAAGCTACTCTCCTGCCTCACAGGCTAGGAATGGCCCTTACAGCCATTACAGAGTCTGATGGATGGGGATGGGGGGCAGAGCCTTGCCTTTTAAGGGCCACAAGGGATCAGGCCTGGACACCAGTCTAGATTGCCAGAGGTCTCTAGGGAGTGAGATTACAGGTAGTTTCTGCCCAAGGAAGAGAAAGCCATCATTGCCACTCGAGTTGGTGTAAACAGCCAACATAACTTTTATTGATCGCTTGTATTTTCTAGATATCAGTTGTAATGGCCTCTTTTTCTTCTCTTAATATATTGATTTGAATATCCTCTTTTGCTTAATATACCTACAAGTTTGTCAATTCTACTTATTCTTTTGATGCAATATCTTTTATAAGCTATGGCTTAAACAATATTTTCATAGTTGATGCATCAGGCATGATGCTTTTAAAATGTAATCCACAGCCATATTAAAAACAAACAAACAAACAAACAAATAGAGGCTCCTGTGTTCTTCATCTTCTTGCATTAGTAGATCAGTATTCAAAGTCCTTTGAAACAAGTCCAAGTCTATTCCACTTGGAAATCTTCTGTCCACAACTATTATTGAAAGGACACAGGGCACAGTAACTTTGGCTTGAAGAACAATGGATATTTATAATCTCCTTGCAACATATCCACAAAAGAGGAAAGGTGATGTTCCGAAAAGAAATTCAGGACTAGCAGCTAAGGTTTATAGATTCTAAAGGTCAAATGCTGAAATAATCACTGAAAATGCTGTATCAAATCCTCAGCCATATATCATTTTTGGAGACAGGCATTTCCCCAAAATGTATACCTAACTGTGCATTGCAACATATTGAATGTACTTTTAAGTTATCAATTGTCCTGGCGTTCATGGTTGGCTTCCTGTTAGTCCATCACAATCCATAGTCATCTGAGAAGAGGGACTCTCAAATGAGAAAATGCCTCCTTAAGTTCGGGCTGCAAGCAAGCCCATAGGACATCTGCTTAATTGGTGACTGAGGGGAGGAGGCCTTGCCCATCATAGGTGGTACCAGCCCTGGGCCAGTTGCCCTCGACACTAAAAAGAAAACAGGAGGAGGTGGCCGTGGAGAGCAAGCCAGTCAGTAGCACTTCTCCATGGCCTCTGCATCAGCTCCTGCCTCTGGGTTTCTGCCCTGCTTGAGTTGCTGTCCTGACTTCCTGTGATGATGAGCAGTGATGTATGTGAACATGTAAGCCAAATAAACCCTTTCTTCTGAAGAGTTGCCTTTGGTCATGCTGTCTTATCACAATGATAGTAACTTTAAAAGACATCATTCATCTTCAGCTAAGGCAAAAAAAAAAAAA
>NW_022196909.1:29772145-29781303 GCF_008632895.1 Mastomys coucha
CTTGCCACCCCACCCTCTCCCACTTATTGGCCCTGGCTTTCCCCTACACTGGGGCACAGAATCTTCATGGGGCCAAGAGCCTCTCCTCCCATTGATGATCGACTTTGCAATCCTCTACTCTACACATGCTGCTAGAACAATCAGTCCCACCATGTATAGTCCTTGGTTGAGTCCCTGGGAGCTCTGACGGTACTAGTTAGTTCATATTGTTGTTCATCCTAAGGGGCTGCAAACCCTTCAGCTCCTTTGGTCCTTTCTCTAACTCCATGATTGGGGACTCTGTACTCAGTTCAATGGTTGGCTGTGAGCCTCTACATCTGTATTAGTCAGGTACTGTCAGATCCTCTCAGGAGATAGCTATATTAGGCTGGCTTGTCCTTCCTTCAGTCTCTGTTCCATAGTTAGTCTCTGCAACTCCTTCTATGGGTATTTTGTTCCCCCTCTTAAGAGGGAATTAAATGACCACATTTTGGTCTTCCTTCTTCTTGTGCTTTGTGGGTTGTTCTTCCTGTATTCCGAACTTCTGGGCTAATATCCATTCATCAGAGAGTGCATACCATGTGTGTTCTTTTGTGATTGGGTTACCTCACTCAGGATGATATTCTCCAGATCAATCCATTTCCCTAAGAATTTCATAAATTGATTGTTTTTAATAGCTGAGTAGTACTCCATTGTGCAGATGTACCACAATTTCTGTATCCACTCCTCTGTTAAGGGGCATCTGGGTTGTTTCCAGTTTCTGGCTATTATAAATAAAGCTGCTATGAACATGGTGGAGCATGTTTCAAAAAGGATTTTTTAAAGACTTATCTGCAGGTGTTTACCCTCCAATGTTACTGCTTTATAAATCCCCCTCCGTTATTCAGAGTCCAATAGCGGAATAGACTCTGGACAGTGTGCTCTCTCATGCCATTGCTATCTCAGTGACTTGGACGGTAGGTGCACTAACCCAATAATGAACCAAAGAGATGGGGGAAAGCCTCCTAGCAGAGCTAATTAACACACGGTTTATTAAAACTTACTGGAGCTGGTCAGGGAGGAATTCCCTGTGTGCTACGCAGATCTGATTCACTGCCTAACATCTGTAATTCAGTGTGTACACTTCTGCCATACTTAGATCTTTCCACATCCTGCACACACACACACACACCCTCACCCTGTGCCAGAAAGGAGACCTGGGTGCTCACACCATCCCTGGCCCCAACATAGAAGATGTCGGGTGAGAACCAATGTGTCTTTTCCGCCTAGATCTTTGCCTCCGAGTCGTTCTCGCAAGCTCATCTTTTATTTTCTCGCTTCCTAGAGTCTATCAGCAGTAAATGAGAAACGGTGGCAAGAGAACAAGCTATATTGATTCTTGGCGCATTTTTAAAGAGAGACATATTCGCGGCTAAAACAATGCCCTTACTAGTCATAGCTCAAGTTTTCTGCCCCTAGGGGGGCTAGTGTGTTTGATACAGCTTTCTAGTCTAGAACTGGGAGGGAAAATGGTAGCAGAACAAAACATTAACTTAAGTATCGCTTTCTGAATTATACCCCTCTGTGCCTCCCCCTTTTTGTTTAGAATTTCACAATCAAATGTCTATCTCATGGCAGATTTACTGCCAAAAATGTCAGATTAACTAAGAAATAAAATATGACACTGCTCAAAATTTCTTTCTCTGAGCAGCTATGCCCGTTAGATATTTAGCTCAGGGTCAAAAGTAGCTTCCTTCATTCCTTAGCTTCCTCCTCCTCATTGGCCTCATCGCATAGCACACCATAGCTACCTAAATCTCCATTTTAAATCTTTTCATTTAGACAGCTGTATCTGTGGGAACAGAGGAAACCTTCTCACTGCCTTGAATCATTTCTCTACCCTGTAGCTCATGGAATTATAGCAACGTAACGTCTTTTCTCATGTCAAATCTCATCTTTCAAATAGCCAGTATAACGACATCATTGTATGAAAAAAATCCTGCTTTGACATGACACGTAAGATGGCTCCCACAGATGCATCATTACTGGCTGATACTCTGTTGGCAGATTTTACCTTGCTCTTGGATTTCTACTGCTACCATGAAGTAGCTCACTTATTGAGTTCCATTAAAAGTACTTTAAATACATGATGAGCATTTGTAGTTGAAAAGGACTTCATCATCCTGGGCTCCTAATCCAGCCAAACCTGCTTATATGATTTACAAAGTATTAGGTATTTCTTTCCCTTGCTGCTAATTATAGTCAGCAAACCCTTAGCAAGATAATAGAGAATAAAGATAAGATGTTGGGGATTTTTTCTTCATGGATAAACAAGAGGATGTTGATGACTCTGCTCACACTGCCTCTTTGTCTCCGGCCTATGGCTATGTGCAGACCTAAAGCTTGGCTGCTGGAACTGCTTTGCAGCCATGCAGTAAAGCCTAAGGACAAGAGCCAACACCAAGAGAGCTATTGAGTACACACAGCAGAGGAGCCTGTATCTCTGTTGACACAGTAGAGCTACAAGATCCACAGAGATTGCCTAACTATTACATCAGACAACAAGAAACATCTCTTTCTCAAGTCACTTTCATCTTGGTGTGTGTGTCTTCAGGGAGCTGAAAGTGTCCTATACATATGTGTGTGTCCTTATGTGTGTGTGCAACATATCTGTGGGTCTGAGGGTGTCTGTATAAGTGTGTGTGTACATGTGAAGAGTCCGGAGGTTAGCAATGGATGCCTTCCTTCCTTTTTGGTTTGCTCTCCTCCTCCTCAGTGTGGCAGGGTCTCAGACTTGAACTCTGGTACATACGGTCTAGCTAGGCATCCTCTGAAGATTCCTGTCTTGGTTTCTCATTTACTGAGTACTGCTGTTAAAGGCAGGGCACCATGTTTATCTACCTTTTACTTTGTACTGGGAAGCAAACTCCAGTCATATTTTTGCAACAGGCTCTTCCCACTTTGAGTCATCTCCCGGGACCCACTCCCTAGTATTTGTCCTGATAACTTTTCATCAAAGCAAGCACGGAGTGCTCAACTCTGTGTTTTCAGTGTGCTCCATCCTGTTTTTAGTACTACCACTTCCCAGTGGTTTCTACCTTCTAATTTATTATCAAGCTTTTCAAATACCTTGTCTTATGGTTTTTCTCTTAAAGCCAGGGAGAAGAGAAATACTTAGCCGATGTTTTCTAAAAGGCTACGACGTTTCCCGAAGTAAGATTTTGAAATCTACACAGATAATCTTCCCCCCCAGATTAAAGGCTCACATGACTCTGTCTAGTTTCCAAAGCCAGCCAGCGAACAAGATAAGCTTTCAGCATCCCGACAGTAACTATACAAACATGTTAGGGTAACCAGAAAGCATGTCAATACATGGATGCATCACCGCGCTGGAGCACAGTACTTCTGGATATTCAAGAGGAAGATATATAAACCCACGCTCTTGCTTAAAAGACCTCCAAACTGAAATTTCTTTATGATTATAATCCGTTTGAACAGCTGCTGAGAAAGTACTAGGAGTCTTATAGTTTTTGCCTTTATCCCATAAGAGTCACGGCATGCCCTGACTGGCTAATTTTATCTACTTGCTTCTCTCCCTGTAAATCCTTAAAAAGCCTTTTAAAATAATGAGCTCCTTTCCTTGCTAGGTAACTGCACATGCCTTTACAGACTTGGAACTTATGTCCAGAGTGTTGTCCGTTTATTCAATTTTGATTGAAGTCTAACACAGAAAATGAAATGTTCAATCTATGCACTCTCTCTGTCTGTCTCTGTCTCTCTATCTCTGTCTCTCTCTGTCTCTGTCCCCTCTGTCTGTATGCCTGTCTCTCTCCTCTCTGTCTGTCTCTTTCTCTTTCTCTCTCTGCTCTGTCTGTCTTCCTCCTGTCTGTCTATCTGTCTGTCTGTCTGTCTGTCTGTCTGTCTGTCTGTCTCTGTGTGTGTGTGTGTATGTGTGTGTGTGTGTGTATGTGTATGTGTGTGTGTGTGTGTGTTGTGCCTGTTTGTGCATGTGTAGGTGCAAGTATTTGAAGTTTACATATGAAAGCCTGAGGACAACCTTAGATATCACTCCTCAGGTACTGTCCACCTTTATTTTTTATTTATTTTTTGTTTCTGTTTTTGTTTTGTTGTTGTTGTTGTTGTTTTTCAAGACAGGGTTTCCTCTGTATAGTCCTGGCTGTCCTGGAACTCACTCTGTAGACCAGGCTGGCCTCAAACTCAGAAATCTGCCTGCCTCTGCCTCCCAAGTGCTGGAATTAAAGACATAGACCACCACTGCCCAGTTTTATTTTTTATTTGTTTTGAAACACACCAGGTTGAGTAGACTACCTGATCACAGAGCCCCAGGAATCTACCTTGAAATACCTCCCCAGTGCTGCCATTAGAAGCACATGCTTCCAGGGTCCTCTTTTTTACTGGATTTTATCATGGCTAATATTCAACCCGACTTCATGATTAATGACAAAAGTTATATGTACACCTCCCATGGCAAGAAAGACTTGAAGGAAACGGCCAGTGTCATGAAATGTCACCACCACCTTCATAGCGTCCCCTACTAAAGTAAGGGCACTGAGAGATAATTTTAATAAGAATGCATCATGTCCTATATTATTACTTTCTCAGACGCCTGGGACTTTTTGCCTGACAGAACTTGGGACAATTATCTTGTCCACTCTGTCCAGATGATGTGCTGACAGGTTATTTTCCGAGCAATAACTTGCGATATGTGACCTGCTGTCCTTGCCAGCAGAGAGCCTGTTTTGTAGTTGACAGCGGCAGTCACTCCACGGAGAGCTTGACATTTGTAGCTTTGTAGCCTTTGGGTCAAACACATCTGGATTTGCTTTCTTATGCTGGAAGGCAGCCTTATTGTTTTTGTTACTTTGTATATTTGTTTGAAAGTTAGATTCTGACACTGCTTTTTTTTTCCTTTCAAATGACAGCATGGTTCTTTTGGAGCCTTCCGTACATGTAATCAACAACTGTACCTATGTAACCATAGCTCTTAAATCCTAGTGCCATGTGCCCCACCTTGTCAGCGAGGCATAGTTAGCTCCATTCAAAATGTAGATGAGATTTCTGAAACTCAATCCTTAGTACAGATCCAATTCCTATTGTTGTCTACGGAGAGATTAGAAAGGAGGTGACTATATAGATCAGTCAATTAGAGTGTTTGAGTAAAATGTGTTGTTCTTATGTCTACTAAGTGAATTAAGTTTCTTTAATGGATGTTGGAAAAGAGAAATGTCTTATTGTGGAAAGACTCTATTAAATAATTTTTTTTTTTGGTTTCTCGAGAGACTCTATTAAAATTTAATGTCAACAAATACTTCAGTCCTTCATTTCAGTGACCATTTGATTTTCATATTTCTTTCTCAGGTTTTACATGTAGAATTTCAGACACATTATACAAGGTGGTTGCTAGAATAATGGAGTCCTTCTTGGTCATGAAAGCCAGTAAAATACTATCCAAAGAGAAG
Organism: Mastomys coucha; assembly: GCF_008632895.1. Lineage (NCBI taxonomy): Eukaryota > Metazoa > Chordata > Mammalia > Rodentia > Muridae > Mastomys > Mastomys coucha. The sequence continues at coordinate 29,777,584 of NW_022196909.1, forward strand.
GTTAGATACTGTCTCCTCTTTTGAACTACAGAGAAAATTTAGTAAAGCAGTAAGTATATAGTAGATTAGCTGGAGTTAACGCCCTCTCTGTCTTGTCCATGTCACTAAGGTTAGCTACATTGTTACATGTGTTCCCCTAGTACAAACATTTTAAACTTTTCTATGATTTGTCTTAATGCCATAGCTTCAAATGCTCTCTCTATTTGAGTGTTTATTTGATCTCTGTCACTGCGTGTGCCCCAAGCTCCTTCCCTCCCTCTCTTCTGCATCCCTCTTCTCTCTGGTAGATAACTGGTGGGACTCCGAGCTACTTAAACTCACCACGAATATTCAGTACTCTCTGAGATTTTGGTTTCATGTCTGGCTTCTTTATCACGGTTCGTATTTCTTCCTTTCTGTAAGAATTGGGGACCAATACCATAATCATTTTGAGCATTCCCTTTCCTCCTTCCCTACGTCAGAGCAGTAATCAGCTCTGAAATCTCTGTCTCAGAAGCAACTGCTGCTCGTCCCCGTTGCCAGCATCCTTACTCTGCCCTTCATGAACTGCCTAGCACAGTAGTAGCCTAACGTGTTGCCGCTTCAATTTACCAATCTATTTCACTCACCACTGCTGTGACCGCAAGTTAACTAATGGTTCCTGAATTATCTTCGTGTATACGTGTGTGTGTGTGTGTGTGTGTGTGTGAGAGAGAGAGAGAGAGAGAGAGAGAGAGAGAGAGAGAGAGACAGAGAGGCAGACACAGACACACAGACACACACACACACAGAGAGAGAGAGAGAGAGAGAGAGAGAGAGAGAGAGAACTTCATTCTACTAAAATGGAACCTAACTTTCTTTTTTTTAAATTTTTTTATTATTTTCTTCATTTACATGTAAATTTCTCCTTTCCCAGTTTCCCCTCCAAACAAACAAACAAACAAAAACAACAAGAACAAACCCCTGTTGCCCCCCCATGCCTGCCACCCCACCCTCTCCCACTTCTTGGCCCTGGCATTCCCCTACACTGGGGCACAGAAAACTTCACAGGGCCTAGGTCCTCTCCTATTGATGATCGAATTTGCAATCCTCTACTATACACGTGCTGCCAGAACAGTCAGACCCACCATGTGCAGTCCTTGGTTGGTGGTTGAGATCCTGGGAGCTCTGAGGGTGATAGTTAGTTCATATTGTTGTTCGTCCTAAGGGGCTACAAAAGAGAAAGGAACTTAACTTTCTATTAAGCAGCATGAGGTGAGGTTTGGGCAGCCATGCTGATCCCTTCAAGCTCCTCCCACTACCACTATCTCCCTCCCATTTACAGAGCCTCCTTAGATATTCTCCCAGGGGAAGTCAGTGGAAAACCATGCCGAAAACATCTTTTCAGACAAATTAATTATGACGAGATGGTAAAATTGCATTTCCAGTGTGCTGCAAGGAAATAAGCTTGAGCACATTAAATTAAAAACCTGTTTTAATGATAGGGAGGATTCATATGGATACAAGGATGATTATTATGGGATTATACCCTGCAATCCCAAAAGTCTGGTTTAAAACAGTCAATCTCTTAACATCATTGTTAATTGAGGAAAGTCTAATTTCCTAGAAATGTCATATGCTCACAGAAGTCTGTTAGAAATGGTCATTTTTACCAGGATTGTTGATTCCCTCCCATAGCAGTGAATGACACTAAAAGGAAACTTTATCCCAGATCCTGGAGACTGTGACTCAGTTTCCCATTGATAGTCACATCAGAATCCTACTCCTAAGCACTATCAATTACCTCACAAATTGAGAATGACCTGTTGACATCATCAAACTTGGGAATCTCTGACTTTTAATCCTTCTGACATTTTACAACATTAAGAGAAATTATAGTCCAAACTCTTCTTTGTATCATTTTAAACCTCTGAAGTTTAATATCTTTCACTAGTGGGAGTTTCATTGATCTGATATGGACTCTAGAATAGACAGGAAATTCAGGCTAACATGTAATTAAGGGATTCCTTGGATAACACCATAATACATAATTAAACCTTACATCTGAGGCCATCCTGTAGTGAGCCATGTGTCCGTTTCATCTTCAAAGAGAATTTTAATCTTGAAAGGTATGATTTACAAGACAAACCATCCACTTTACAACTATTTGTGATGTAAGTTTTATTAGTGATAGAATTGCAGGTATTTCTGCTTAATGAGACAAAACTTTGGATTTGGTATCTTTAAAACAGAGACAGTTGTACATGTCAATTGATAAATATCTATTTAAATGATTTTGTTTTTATAGTAGAAAAGCATTAATGCACATAATAGACAGAAAGGGACAGCTGGAGATAGGAAGTCATAGTTCATGCCTAGGAATACAGGCATCTCTAGGTGGCTTAAGGGCAAAGGACTCCTCAACAAATAAACAGATGGAGGTGAAAGATCAGATGGATCCAAGACCTTTAACGTTCAGAAAAGCAAACATGCTTTTGGACACTTTCTCTCCTTTTCTGAGCAGCCTCTATGATGACTTGTAGATTTTTCAGGGGTAGAAATAATAAAGCACTGTGTGAGAGGCTCGGCGTGCCTCAGATGCGAGGTTTTCTGCCCACTTTTGCTGATACAGGGGATTTGGTGGTGGCTTTGAGTATTTGGGGTTTTATCCTAATTAATCCTCTTAGCTTCAGAGCTCTGAGCACCAGCCATCCCCTGAATGTACAGGGTGTGCACTGGAGGGATGACAACACGGGCCGCAGCAGAACTTCAGTGGATAGGAGCAGAAGAGGTTCGAGAACTCCCTGTTCTCATGTGGAGCGACACCCAGTGTAGAGTGAGGCAACCAGTTCCCCCAAAATCTCTCTGGCTTGGACTCCTGTTGGAAGTTGGACATGCAGCATTTCAAAAAAGGAAAATCCAGTTTCAACTACCAGGTGTAAAACTGTACAACATGTAAAATACTTATCGGTACAAATTAAATACACACATCTATATACCTATACCTATATACCTCTATTTATCTATCTATCTGTCTGTCTGTCTGTCTGTCTGTCTATCTATCTATCTATCTATCTATCTATCTATCTATCTATCTATCTACCTATACACATTACTTTCTTCAGACATCAAATGAAGTGGTGAATACCTAGCCCGGGAGTGGGCTTCTTTCTTTCTTTCTTTCTTTTTCTCTTTCCTTTTTTTTCTTCAGTACAATGTAACAAGAATGGGGGACACTAGTATAGTCTGATACAGAACAAAAAATGGGATAGAGCCGTCAAACCTTCATTCGCCTACTAGCCTAGCAAACCATATAAAATAGGAAACACACAAAGGGTAGCAATGTATTTCTATCACCGTTGTGGAGACTGAGAAGCATCTAATCAGCACCTAGTGAAGCATCATATCATTGCATTTTAGCAAAGCCAGATATCATCTCAGTGGGAAAGAATGTAGGCTGGCAGAGGCCACTCTTCCTTCTTTTTACACATCCACAAATACAACCACGGAGATTGCCTTCTCAAGTTTATATGCTCTGAATTATCTTTGAAAGACCTCACCCTAGGTACCAGTACCTTATACATTTGGAGATTGTGTTTCTAACCCACGATCCTTGGATGGAACACGGACAAACCCTGGAGATTCACCAAACAGTAGATATGTGCATTTTGTACCCATAAGAAAGACTTGCCATCGGTGGGGATAAATTGGGATAAAGTGGTGACCAACATCTGTGTTGTGATGCAGTTGCTTTTTGAACAT
>NW_022196909.1:29781313-29815123 GCF_008632895.1 Mastomys coucha
AGGAAGAACCACCTCTCATGGGGAATGAGTAACTGAAGGAAACCCAGCCCCAGAGTTGCACATCAGTAGGAAGGGCAGCAAAAGAATAGAAATCTGAGAGTATGACTTGAGTATGAAATGGCTTCTGCTAATTAGCGAAATACAGATTGTGAGATTCATGGCACACACCTGTAATCTTAGTACTTGGGGAGGGTGGTAGAGGAAGGGTATCTGAACTTCAGAGCAAGTTTCAGACTTATCTTGTGATAATGAGACTTGCAAAACAACAAAAACAAAAACACAAACACAAGCACAAAAGGAACGAAAAACAGAGACCAAGACGAAAAAGGTAAATTAAATGATATCGCACAAAAAATATGAATTTACCCATTCGGCACTTAGCACATAAAATAAATGGAAATTCTATTGTCTCATGGCCCCAAGTAATCCATTTCTTAAGACATAACTCACCATTGACATTCATTTCAAATAACTGGTGTTTTATTTTTTATTGAAAGCCACGCCAAGATAATTCTCATGCATTAGCTATTAAATAGGGGATCCTCTAAGTTTGATGATTATATCATGTAAGAAATAGATTATAAGTAAGCCCCTTATACTTCTAGAATTTTTAACTCTGCAAAGGAGGTGATGATATTGTCTAGGCAAAGAATATTCTGGGGGCTGGAGAAATGGCTCAGCAGTAAAGAACACTGGCTGTTCTTCCAAAGGGTTCTTGTTCCATTACCAGCAACCACATAATCGCTCATAAGTATCTATAACCATTGAGTCAGGAATCTACCCTTGTCAGGCCTCTGTAGGCAAAGGCACACATGTGGCACAAAGACATACCTGTGGACAAAACACACATATATGAAAGATATTGCAAATAACATTCTGCTATTTGAATATAGGATATCCTACAAAGGCCCACATATTAAAACCTTGATCCTTGTTGGCTTGAAAGGAGAGTGGTGTGTGAATGAGGCCTAGTGAGAAAAAAATTAGATCACAGAGGATAGGCATATGTAGATTCTCCTGAGACCCTGTCTACTTCCTGACTGTGCTGGCTGGTCTTGTGTGTCAACTTGACACAAGCTAGAGTTATCACAGACAAAGCTGAGGAAATGCCTTCATGAGATCCAGCTATAAGGGCATTTTCTCAATTAGTGATCAAGGGTGAGAGGCCCCCTGTGGGTGGTGCCATCCCTGGGCTGGTAGTCCTGAGCAAGGCAGGAGAAGCAAACCAGTAAGAAACATCCCTCCATGGCCTCTGCATCAGCTCCTGCTTCTTGACCTGCTTGAGTTCCAGTCCTGACTTCCTTTGGTGATCAACAGCAGTGTGGAAGTGTAAGCTGAGTAAACCTTTTCCTCCCCAACTTGCTTCTTGGTCATGATGTTTGTGCAGGAATAGAAACCCTGATGAAGACACTGACCATACATTTTCTCTCTGATTTCCATGAAGCAAACCATTTACTCTACCACTAATGCCTTGTCAGAGGCCAAAGCACAACAGACTCAAGCAGTTATAGAGGGAAATCTTCCCAACTGTGAAGCAAAACATTTTTTTCTGATTTTAAATTGATGACCTCAGGCATTTTGTTACCACCACAGAAATATGGTTAAGACCTACTGTTATGAATAGTGCTTTATTTAGTGTCTTCTTTAGTTGTTCTTGTAAAGATGATTTTTTTGTTTCTTCTTCCACTATGATTTAATCAATAATATTGTTAAATTAAAACTACTAGCATCATAGAATATATAATATCTAAATAAAATATGTAACAGTAGCATAACTAGCTAGTGCAGAAAATATATACTTATGGACTTTCACACTCTGTGAATATAGTAAGCCAGATGCAACTCTAATTTAGAGGTCTGTAAATTATGTCTCCTATCCTGTCTGTTCTTGAATCGGTGCCTCATTTATTTATACTGTATTGTAATTATAGTTATGCCTATCGATAACTGCTACTCCCCTTTCGTTCCCTACAAATCTTCTAATATACTTCCTCTGAGGCATCCTTTGAAGAAAATGAGGTTCTCCCCATGAGAAATATTAATCATAATAAATTTTTTAAAAATCAGGTTTTCTCAACACACATGTTTAAAAGGCCTATTCAAGCTAGGCAGTGGAGGTATATGCCTTTAATCCCAGCACTTGGGAGGCAGAGGCAGGCAAATTTCTGAGTTCAAAGCCAGCCTGGTCTACGGAGTGAGTTCCAGGACAGCCAGGGCTACACAGAGAAACCATGTCTCAAAAATAAAATAAAATAAATAAATAAATAAATAAATAAATAAATAAATAAATAAGGGCTATTCACATTTCTCTTTAATGTTCAAGGGTTTATTTTTTATTTAAATTATGTATATGTGTGCGTATGTTTGCATGAAGGTATGTGCACATGAGCATACATAATAATGGCACCCAGCAGAGGCTGTCAAATCCTCTAGAGATGGACTTACAGGCACAAAACTTAGTTGCCTTGTGAGGGTGCTGGGAACCAAACTGGGGCTCTCTGTAAGAGTGGCTATAACCATTTGGACTTTCCATAACCCAGCAGCTTCCCAATAATAACTCGGGGACCTTTAATTAATTATGAAACCTTTAGGCCATAGCTAAGGATTGTTCTCAGATAGCTCTTGTACTTAAATTAACCCATTTATATTAATCTATGCCCTGCCATGTGGCTCATTACCTCTCCCCAGTTTCATACAACAGATTTCCTCTGTATCAGGCCGGCACATCCAGTGCCTGACTCTTGCCCAAAGTTTGTTCTCTCCCTGAAAGTCCCACCTTCCCTCTTCGGACTCATCTTTTTCTCTTCTGACTCAACTATGGACCTTGTCACTCTTTATGAAACCAATCAGAAGTTGATGGAGGGAGTGTTTATGAGCTATGATGTAGCCATAGGAAGAACAATACCAAAGTCCAGTCTACACTCAATTCTCTGCCAGCAGAGAGATTAAGCATTTGAATAATACAAACACAATCTTTACACGATGCACTCACACACACACACAAAAGATCCTCCAACAAGCAATAAGTGCTGGTTTCCTATGAGCTATCTCTCTAGCCCCCCACGTTTACCTTAATGAGTATTCCTAAGCACACAGCTTTTCAGTGGAGAATACCACCTAAGCAACTCATTAATTCATTGTTTCTCAAGAATGCAGGAGATCAGTCTGCCTCTCAATCACCATGCCCTGACACTAGAACCTCATCAAATTATGGGTTTTGGCCCCAGTTTTGAGTCATGACTGATTCCACATCTATTAGCCTTCTTTCTGTATAACTTGGGGACCTCCTTTTAAAGTTGTTTGGATTCAGTTTTGGAACTAGGAAATGAAATGTAGAACTCAAATCTTCATTTCTGTGATTAACGTATCATCATGAACATGTACCTATTTAACAGATTTCCTTTCATTTTTTTCTTTTCTTTTATTGTATATTTTCTTTATTCCCATTTCCAATGTTATCCCCTTTCCCAATTTCCCCTCCAGAACCCCCCTAACCCATACCCCCTCCCCCTGCTTCTATGAGGGTGTTCCCTCACTTACCTACCCACCCACTGTGGCCTCCCAGCCCTGGCATTCCCCTACACTGGGGCATTGATCCTTCTCAGAACCAAGGGCCTATTCTCCCATTGATGCCCAAAAAGACATATGTCTGCTACATATGTAGCTGGAGCCATGGGTCGCTCCATGTATATTCTCTGGTTGGTAGTTTAGTCCCTGGGAGCCCTGGGAAGTCTGGTTGGTTGATATTGTTGTTCTTCCTATGGGGTTGCAAACCCCTTCAGCTCCTTTAGTCCTTTCTCTAACTCTTCTATTGGAGACCACATGCTCAGTCCAATCTTTGGCTGTGGGCATCTGCCTCTGTATTTGTCAGGCTCTGGCAAAGCCTCTCTGGAAATAGCTATATCATGCTACTGTCAGCAAGCACTTCTTGGCATCCACAATAGTATCTGCCTTTGGTGACTGTATATGGGATGGATCCCCAGGTGGGGCAGTCTCTGGATAGCCTTTCCTTCAGTCTCTGCTCCACACTTTGTCTCCGTATTTCCTCCTGTGAGTATTTTGTTCCCCTTTCTAAGAAGGGCTGAAGCATCAACACTTTGGTCTTCCTTCTTCTTGAGCTCCATGTGGTCTATGAATTGTATCTTGGGTATTCCAAGCTTTTGGGCTAATATCCATTTATCAGTGAGTGCATACCATGTGTGTTCTTTTGTGATTGGGTTACCTCACTCAGGATATTTTCTAGTTCTATCCATTTGCGTAAGAATTTCATGAAGTCATTGTTACCTTCTGTCTTTTCTGGTCTTCTTTGCATCTCCCAATCTAGCCATTTCCATATGTTCCTGGCCACCAGTTTCTCTCTATGTCTTTCTGTTTACAAATACCTGTAACCAGAGAAAGTAAGCATACTGCATGATATGAATAGAGAAAATATCTATGCTCAGAAAAACAAATGACCAGTTTGTTCATTTTGTGGAAGAGCTTTATCTCTGTTGCTAACTTTTTTCTTTATTCCTTTTTTCTGTCTGACCTTTCATAGTCCTAGTTTACTGGATTCCCTTAAGGAGTTACAGATCTTAGTGCAAACTTATAATCATTTCTCTTTAGTTGTCTGCTTGAAATTATTTGCAAAGTAACATATAGAGATACAGCTTCACAAAGGAGGAGAAATTTTGAGATAAGTAGTTATTTTAAAAGCCGTTTCAATTGCTATGAATGGAATGTGAGGGTTTTCATGTATTCAACCAGTATGAGTATAAGGATTATATCAGTTTCTTACTCAAAAATCTTATAATCAATTTCTACTCTGAGTTCTAGAACAATGCCTATGAATTAAACATACTTGTGCATTTAAACCATATTAATTTAGGTCCCCTGAAGTTTTAAATATTGATTGTAGCTGTACAAAGATTCAAGATAAATGAAGATCAGATACAAGAAAAATGAACTTGTTCCTTAAAATTCTTAGTCTTGTACCTCTGCATTTAACAAGTTCTTGTGAAGTACAAGAAGTACCCATTACTTCAGTGAATACAATCACTGCTATCAATGAGATCTGGTCCATAATCTTTCACAGTAATATCAGATTCCATTTAAAAACATTTAGATGTTCTTTAAGAATAACATATGCAAGTTAGAACTGAGATGTCGTATGTTCTTACTATATATCTTAGGTAGTAGGTTTAATACCAGCACATTTGGAATCTTATAGTCTTCAAGGATGAACACTATACAGCAAAGATATCTTTAATTCTTTTCAAAATACGAATTCCAGAAGCACTTCTTCTTTAGCTCATCTACATTTCTTTTAAGGAGAGTGTATCTTGCCAGTAAAGCAGAGAATACTGCCAATGAATAAGAGCTGGTGTCCAGTTCCACCGCAGTGCTGATCATGTTAGAGTCTTGGGATGGGGTAGCCATGGCTATCAACTTATCATGAATTAGAATTATCTAGAACAAATGCTAGTCATGTCTGTAGGTATGTTTTTCAGAGATCTGAGTTGGAAAGATCTTCCCTAAAGTTGAGCAGCATTGTTCCTAGATGAGATCCTAGATTGATTAAAATGGAGAAAATAAACTCGGCAATATTCATTGCTCTCAGTGCCCTAAGTACAAGCTCAGTGTGACCAGTGGCTTTTATCTCATAATATGAACAAATTCAGACCTTGGCAATTCAAAAATACAGCTCTTTCCTCATGGGTTGCTATTCGAGTTTGGTTTCAGGCTATCTATATGCCCATCTCTTGTGTTTTAAAGTTTTATGGAATCACAACGTACAAAAATTAAAAATACACAAAATTATTTGTAGTATGAACAGTTTAATCTTATCTCTGACTAGCTTACAAATAAAGGAGACTCAGACTATAATTATTTTATTTGGCTTTGACAATTACTGGGGTCACCCCTCTAATCTACTCTTATAACTGCTGGCCTGGCTACCTCCCTAAGAGTGTAGCTCAGACATTCGCTGATACTCCTGGCCATGTGCTCATGGTTCTTCTCTCGTGGCAGCTTTCTCCTCCTTCTCCTTCTTCCTCTTTTTCCTCTGTCTCTCCTCCTCCAACCAGGTCACTCCAAACCCACCTACCTCTAACCCCTCCAGTGATTGGCTGTAGTCAATTTCATTTAAGCAATACTTTTAAATCAAGGAAAAAAGGTTTGCCTAACAAAAGCTTGTGAGCATGAGACGTCACCCATGGACCTAGACCTTCTGGTATAGAACTTCACATTACAACACATAGCAATAGACCAAACCTCAACAACTATTCTTTGGGAAGTATATCTCCCATATTTTTGCTTCTTATTTCAGTCCCTTAAGGATCTTAAGGATGACAAGATCCCTTGGTCCTTTTTCTACCAGGTGTGGCCTTCTGTTTAAAGTGTGTGTGGAAACAGGCAGAACAAGGCATGCTGTCTTATTTCCTTTTCAGTCTTAAACAATAGATACTGTACATCAGTATATAAACCTGTGAGCCAAGATGGCAGCCCCATCGCAATCCACACTCATGGGATTTTTTTTTTTTTCTTTTTTTTGAGACAGGGTTTCTCTGTGTAGCCCTAGCCCTAGCTGTTCTGGAACTCACTCTGTAGAGCAGGCTGGCTTCGAACTCAGAAATCCGCCTGCCTCTGCCTCTCAAGTGCTGTCATTTTTTTTTTTTTTAATCTCATCCTATAACAATGCTGCCCTGAAACAAGGCTCACAGAATCAATTGATCAGGACTTGTGGGGTGTCACCAAGACTAAAGTGGAAATCAAGGAGTCTATCTGGGCCTAGCTAGGTCCTCTGCATATATGTTGTGGTTGCACAGCTTGATGTTCTTGTAAGACTCCTAACAGTGGGAGTGGAGACTCTCTCGGGTTCTTCCTTTTGCCTGTTTTTGGGACCCCTTCCTCATACTGGGTTCACTTGTCCATCCTTGTATTAGGAAAGGTGCCTAATCTTACTGTAACTTGTTATGCCATATTTGGTTGACATCTGTGGGAGTCCCACTCTTTTCTGAAGGGAAATCAAAGAAGAATGGATCTGGGAGTGAAGGGAGGCAGTAGGGAGTGGCTGGAAGGAGAGGAAGGAGGGTAACCGATGGTAGGAATGTAACATATAAGAGAATTAGCAAATAATAAGTAAATGAATAAATAATAAAAAAATAAACAACACTGCCCTGATTTTATAGTGAGAACCATAACTGACAAAATCGTTCCATGTCTACTTAATGCCTCAATATATCAAAACACTTACATCCCTAGTGTTATCCCATTATTTTAACTTCACAGTCTCGTTACCCCATTGTTTGCATTGCCCTCGTGTCATAACAGCAAACCATCCATGTATCTTCTTAATAAAGAGTTCATGGAAATCAAGTTGGGGCTCCATAGAAACCTGAAATACCCCTGCCACTCACTCAACTTATAGATTTATGGAGCACGGAATTTAAAATAAATTTCCCTTAGAATTTCAAGATATTATTTCATCCTTTGGTTTTCAGTGATCACCTTTCCTCGTGGAAAGTCTAAGGTTCACATGTTTTAATATTTAGTATCTCATAATTTCTCACTTAAGGATTTAGTTCTTCCCTTCATCCTCAGCAGTTTTGTGCATATGTATCTTGAGTCTAGTCAGTAGAGTGCTGTGTTGATTGGTACAGGCTCCTAGCTAATTGTATGTGTTTAAATTCTAACTCCAATATCTACTATTTGCCTGAAGAAAATGTTAAAACAGCTCTTTAAAGGAGTTGGGCATAAGAGAAAATATGTACATTTTGAGGCAGAAACATTTTATTATTCTTATTATTATTATTTTAAACTTTATTATTTACAATCACAAAGAAAAAAATAGTCACACACAGAAATAAACCAGATGTGGAGAAAAATGTTATTTCACACATGTCTTACATATTAGATGCTCCAGAGGATTGGCTTGCCTAATACACCTGGAGACATGATTGAGGGTGTTGGTCATGGAGAGTTTTGTAGATGAATTTACATATAAACTAATTTTAAATGATAAGCAACAAATTAATGTGTTCTCAGGAGTGGGAAAGTGGCTCTATTTTTATTCTCAATCATAGACACCTGGGCATGGAAAGCTAGAGTTTGAAGACTTGGAACTGACTTTTTTTTGTTCTTCCAAGGGACCCCTAGCAGCACACAAAAAGGCTGCTTCACGAATACTGATTAGAAAAAGTTCCCTTTCCTATTCCAGATTCTTCCTCCCATGTTTTTTGCCTCAGTTTGTATGAAATACCTTGCTTTTACACTTATTTTCCTGCTATGGTAGTTGACTCTCTAGCCCAGTGAGCTGCCAAAGCTTCACACACGGAAACCCTTTCATCCCCAGTCATTCCTTTTCTCCTGTTTGCTTCTCTTGAGGAGACAAAGTGCGGAGATGAAGGATTGAATTGGAACAAGAGAAAGCGTGGTGGATGAGTCTCAAGGGGAAATTTTAATCTAAAATTAAGGACAAAGACTATATAAAAGATCAAAGTTAATTCCCAAACTACAGCAGTAAAGTTCTATCAACTACTGTAGATGCAGAAGATGTTCAAGAGAGAGGCTGACAGAAAATGGGTGATATGTCAAGTATTGAGGGCAGAGCACAGCTAGAGAATATGGCCTAGGATGTCAACTCATGCATAAGTTCTCCAAAAATATATACATGTATTTGCCAATTTAATTTGCTTGTTTGTTTGGTGTGTGTGTGTGTGTATGTGTGTGTATGTGTGTAAAGTGGACCAAAGATAGGCACGCATGTGTGTGAAAGCCAGAGATCAACCTTATTTGTAAGGAGCCATTCACCTTTTGTATTCAGTGAGACAAGGCCTTTCCTTGGGTCCTGGAGCTCACTGAATAGCTTAGTCCGACTGGCCAACAAGCCTCAGAGTTTCCCACATCTCTGAGGTCAGAGCACCACTGGGTTCATATTTGTATCTGTGTGCTGGGATTGAACTTGTGTTCTCGTGTTTGCACAGCAAGTATTTTACAGACAGAACTATCTCATTAGTCCTTGTATAAATAGGATCATATCACAAATTGATGAGTGATGGCATCAATGTACAACGGAGTAGTATACGGCAACTAGGATGAAAATATAACACTATGCACAATGAGAGGTACATCACATATATTCAAGCTGAATAGAAGAAGATGCAAAAGTGAATACTGAGCGGTTGGCTTTGTTAAATGAACAGGCAAACTAATCCATTCTCCTGTAAGGAACATGTTCCTTTTTTTGTTGTTGTTTGGTTTTTCTTTTTTGTTTGTTTTTGTTTTTGTTTTGATACAGGGTTTCTCTGTGTAGTCCTGGATGTCCTAGAACTCACTCTGTCTACAGACCAGGCGGGCTTTGAATTCAGAAATCCGCCTGTCTCTGCCTCCCAAGTGCTGGGATTAAAAGTGTGCACCACCAGTGCCTGGCTACATGTTTCTTAGTATAGCCGTCAGTCACTATTATATACTTCAGACTTTTTAAGAAGTAAACATTTGCCAGGCGGTGGTGGCGCACACCTTTAATCCCAGCACTTGGGAGGCAGAGCCAGGTGGATTTCTGAGTTCGATGCAGCCTGGTCTACAGAGTGAGTTCCAGGACAGCCAGAGCTAAACAGAGAAACTCTGTCTCAAAAAAACAAAAACACAACAACAACAACAACAAAAAAAGAAGTAAACATTATTTTGTGCATCTTCTGGACATAAGAAATCCAGGCGACCCTTAGCTAGATATATCTCTTGCTTATGCTTGCTTTTAGCATTCAGTGAAGCTATCACCCTCATCTACTGGAGGCTCATATTAGTGTTCTAGCTGTTGCTTGAATCCTTACACACTTGCTGGCTATTTCTTAGCAGTGCCAGTTCTAGGTGATTCTGGACTCTGCTTCAACTGTTGATAACATGGGGATCGAGTCCCTAGAGCAGGTAATATGAAGGAAAGAACAACCAAGATGGGAGCTACAACATCTTCTTAACATGTTTTTAAAAACTAGGTCATATACATCACTTCTACTCTGCTTACTGGGCATGCCAATGGCACAACACAGGGATTGAGAACTCAGGGCTTTGGGTACCAACAAGAGCATTATGGTTTCTGTTGAAGATGTTATCACATCTCATAAAAATCCAAATTGGTGTATTCTGAGTAGTTTTATGGTAAAGAAGTTGCTATTAGTTAATATAAATGTTAGAAAACATCAACTTTGAAAAAAATTTAGCAGGCAACTTCGTAGTGCTTCAAACCAAGGGATATATTATACAGAAGACTCATTAAAGATTCCTTGCCAGAGGTCCCACTTTACATATGTCCATCTTCTTTTAAGATTTTTTTTTTATTTTTAATCATGTATATACCTGTGTATGTATGTACATGGAAATACAGGTGAATGTAGAGACCAGCAGAAGATTAGATCCCCTGAGGCTGGAGTTATAGGAGACTGTGCTACATCCAACATGAATGCTGACCTGACTGACCTGAGACCTTCTGCAAGAACAGTTCATGCTCTCATTTGCTGAGTCACCATCCATTTTAGCTTCTAACTATCTCAACTTTCAAATCACTTAAAACAGTGACTGTGATTTGAATAAAGAGAGATTTGAGGAATGTTAAAGATAGATAAGTTTTTCATATCCAGAGATGTTCAGATGCCCTAAAATAATTAAAATGTTTACTAATAATAACATGTGGCTTAAACTTGAAAACTTTCAAAGTATCAGCTTAGAGAATGAGTCAGTTTCTGTCGCTGGAGGCATTCAAATGTATATGCTCAGCCTACTAAGTAATCAGAATTTTATATGTAGTAAGATATCTCTGTAAGAGTCCAAGGGCATAAATATCAACTCCATTAAGCCATACCTTGGGCTACAGATGACTTAAAGGTTAAAAGTGCATACTGTTCTTGCAGATGATGAAAATGTGGTTCCTAGCATCCGCATCAGACAATGCACACCTGCCTATGAGTCTTCTTCCCAGAAGGTCCAATGGCCTCCATAGATACCTGGACTCATATGAGTGCAAGCACGTGTGTGCGCGTGTGCATGCACGCGCGCACACACACAGACACACAGACACACCACACACACACACACACACTTTTTTAACATCTTAAAAATCTATGTTTATAAGCCCTTCCTTTCTTTTACCTCTTAGTTTGGGGGCATGGTCCAGCTGCCTAAAAGGAGAAGCAGAATTTGTAAGAAGGACAGAGTTGCTGTTCCTGTTAATTATGTGGTTTCTCCTAAGGGATCAGAGTTAGTCAGAATTCCATGACCCAATCTCTGAAAAGGTGCAAGATGTTCTCCCATCATGGATATGGAGAAGACGTATTTTTGGAGATTTCAAACAATTCCCTACTATAGGATCCGTATTAGATACATAAATATTAAATGAATATGAACTATAACATTAGTGTTAAATAAAATGGAAATAAAGGGTATGAAGTAATTATAGAAGCCACTCTATGATTAGCTGTACTTTCTGTTATAGATCACCCCACCCCCAGCTGTGGAGGCAGAGCATAATGAGGGAGTGACTTAACTCTATATGAATTTTCAAAGGCCAACTTCTGTACATTAGAAATCTTCAAAGATAGAATTGTAATTATAAAGAGTTTAATGTGAGTTTATCAGTGATTGACAACATGAGTTGGTGACGTCATCTGGAAGCATCAGTTATAATGAGTCTGAATTCTTTTCTGACCCATTTAATTAGTAATTGTGCACCCTCATCTACTTTCAAATGTGCATAATAAACCTAGCAAGGATTAAGAAGGGATAAAATATTCTTGGGTTACTACCAGAAAGAGGCTCAAGGCTTAGTAGAATTTGGCTCCATAGGTCTGTTAACCTCATTGTCGTCGAGAAATTAACATTAATTTCCCCAGGAGCATTACAGTTTAGGAACCTCAAGGACTTTACTTATTAACAAAGAGAGACAGTGAAGATGTAAAGTTCAGAGAGCAGGCTCCAGAGTCTCAATTACCTGCCCTTCACTGATTGGCTGTATGACCTCAGCTTCTTCATCAGTTAAATCCAGGTAGTAATAGTCCCCAAGTACTAAAGCTTCAGTGAGGAGGGCATTAGACATGTAGGTAAAATGTTCCCGTGGTGCTGAGCACTCAGCCGGACTAGAAGGCTAGAACCCAAGTAAGGCACAAAACAAGAGCCAGTGGTCCTTCTACTTCTGGGTGAAGAGGGGGAGGCAGAGGCAGGAAAATCCCTGGAATCTCGTGGGTCAGTTGCCTAATGCACAAAGCAGAAACTGGCAAGAGAGACACCGCCTCAAGTAAGTGGAGGTTGGGATTCAAAACCTGAGGTTGCCTTCTGCTGTCCACGCAACAGAAGTTAGCTGTCATTCTGTATATTCTGCACACAGTAAAGAGAGACAGCACAGATGTCCAAAAGTGTCTAGAATGGGTTTAGAACTTGGTATACGAAGTAGACGAGATCCTTTGTTTGAAGCCGCTAAGATATTGTCCCCCAAGTCCACCTTTCTTTCATAAAATCTACACTTGAAATTTCAGAAATTTATCTTCCTGAACATTTCAACTGACTAGAAAGAATTTATTTAAGATATACCTCCATGTGATGGATGGTTGACAAGCATATATTTGCTAGCTCATTTGCTGTGTGTGTGTGTGTGTGTGTGTAAAAGTATGTGTGTATATATGAGACAGAGAGAGAGAGAGAGAGAGAGAGAGAGAGAGAGAAAGAGAGAGAGAGAAGGTCAGAAGACAAGTAGTGGCTGTGAATTATCTCCTTCTAATATGTGGGTCCCAGGGGTCTTGCAGCTTAGCAGTAAGCATCATTTTCTACTGAGCCATCTTGCCAGACCTACATTTTCTTAAAACCCAGGTAGATTATGGATTTAAGATAGATTTTTTTTTATACATTCCTAAATCGTCTTTAAGCAGTTAATTATAATACATTCACTTTTTATTTCCTTGAAAGTATTAAAAGCGATAAGTCCTGGTTAGATCTAAGCAACCACATGACTATGGTCTAGGTAAGGCACAGACACAGATGAGCTTTAAGGTACTGGAAGAAAAATGCATTGCACACTAAGGAACAAGTTGAAATCCCATCTGTTCTTTCAGACTAGAAAGAGAGATGATGGGTACAGCTTTGCTGTTCCAGAGACCCTAACAGATTGAAAGTGTCAATTGAGACTTAATGTGTCGCCTGCATGTTGATAGACGAGTTTTGAGTGAGGAGGGTATGGGGAACTTTGTTCAACAGACGGTAACAGCTTTTGCGAGCACAATGCTTGGAACTCTACTGTGTATTTAAGGTGAAGGAAGGATGCTAATGGAGATAGAAGCCATTTGTTTACCACAGTGACTGGGGTGGGGGGTTTCTGTTCACAACTAGAACCAGAAGGAGGTATGAAATAGCTCGACATGTTTTTTTTACTGAGTTTCCACTTCTCTCCAGACTCAAAATGAATGAATAAAAAAATAAATACTCACTCATTCAATATATTTGAATGTTTATAGAAGCCTGCATAAATATGTTTTGATGTACCTCTGAAATGAACAAAACCTAAAGCCCATGGCAATGTCAGCAGAATACTAAGTATTGTCCCCATACTTTTGCTTGGCTCTCGTATATTTTATTCATTCATTTCTTCAGCCACTCGACTCACTAAAATATGTATTTAGTACCTGCTAGGGTAGGTAGCTAAGATATAAATAAAAAAAGATTTCAAGAAGTCATTGAAGACTTAAAATCCCAGCAATGGCATGACTTATTTGGGAAAACAACTTACCGACTGATGATTTTGGGTTAAAGCTTCTTTTTCATTAGAGTAAGAAGTTATTTCATTAAGAAGATTGATTAGCCTAAGGTATGAGCATGATCCCACAGGTCCCACAGGAGTAAGACCATAGGATGGGCTTAAGAAGAAAATAATGATAGCTAGAGGGAGTAGAGGTACAAATATGGCAATGGACTTAGGATATAATTAGATCATAAAGTATATTACACTTGAAATTTGAGTAGAGATCATTATGAGGTCAGAGAAAATGCTTTGTTTATTATGTATTTACCTGTTTTTAATGGATGACCCAGTAGAAGGTAGAACATTACTATGCTTTGATTATGGCTGGCTCCATCCAAGGCTTTGTTGAAACCTAATCCTTATTATGAGTTTTTTTGTTTTTTTTTTTTTTTTTTTTTTTTTTTGAGACAGGGTTTCTCCGTGTAGTCCTGGCTATCCTGGAACTCACTCTGTAGACTAGGCTGGCCTTGAACTCAGAAATCTGCCTGCTTCTGCCTCCCCAGTGCTGGGATTAAAGGCATGCACCACCACTGCCCAGCCTCCTTATGAGATCTTAAAAGAAAGATCCCAATGAAACCTTCAAGAGATCAATATTGTCCTCATAAACAGATACATCCACTAATACATTCATTAATGGATTTGGCTACTAATGGATTACCTCAAGAGTGGGTTTGGCTAGGTTTCTCTCACATTCCCTGTCTCTCAGCATAATAATGTATGCTTTGGGTCACCTCATGGTGCTACCAGGAAAAAAGATTTGCAGAGGTATTAGGCTCTTTGGAGGTAGAGCTACAGCTGGTTTTGAGCTATCTGATGTGAGTGTTGAGAATCAAATCCCTGGTCTACTGAAAAAAAAGAGAGAGTTCTTGTTCCTAACTGCAAAGCCATTTCTCTAGCCCCATTTAACATACATGTAAAGTTGGAGGCGTTTTTTATTTCATACTTATTTTAATACCTTAACTTAAGAAGCAACAGTAGCAATCATCTATGGATTTACCTAAGAAGATCCTTCCTTGTGCATAGTTGGTATCCTCCTGTTTCTGAGCCGGGGTGCATAAGATGCTGTCAAGTTATTTTAATATTATGGAGAGAAATCTTACCCAAAGAACATTCATAGCCCTTTTATTATCCTTGTGAGATAAAACTAGCATCGATAACTACATATTCTTCTGTGTAGCAACTCAGAAATTTTTGTTACTGGTTTCAGTCTTTAATGACATTGACTTATATGTGACTGCTTGTGCAAACTATATCATACAAGTGGAGCTCAGAAGAAAGTCTACAGGGGTTAGTTGTCTCCTTCATTCTGTGGGAATCCAGATATCAAACACATCTTGTCAGGATAGGTAGCAAGAAATTTCCCTGCTGAGCCAAGTTGCCAGCCAGGTGTTCCTTTTCTTTAAATATCTTCATGGTCATTATCCCAACTATTTTCCACATCAAGTCAATTTTTCAATTTCCTGAGCTTCATATTCAATTGCTTAAGAAATGCGAAATGCTCTCAAGTTTGATCAAAAGAAGTATGACATAAAAGAGAGAATATTTTATATTTCTATAATGATACTCTTCATTGTCTTTGATTGCTTTTATTTTCCAGGTCAAGATATCTCTGCCATGATACTTGATTCTCTTTACCAAAAAAAAAAAAAAAAAATTTTTTTAAAAAAATCTAACAATGTATTCACTTAAAACACAATTTTGCATTTCCAGGAAGCTGTAGGAATCCAGCAACACAAAGGATCTAATGCCTTTCTTACTTATTTCCATAGTGATCCCGGAGTTCGTGACCCAAGTGAACGTGGCCCTGGATGCCTTAAGCAAGAACTCGTTGACTTCACTGGATGATAACCAGTTTGTGGACATCTCAAAGAAGATCTATGACACAATCCATGATATCAGGTGTTCAGTCATGATGATCCGGGTAAGGCCCACTTTCTTTGTTCTTGACTCCTTTCAGAATTCCTCACCATCTGGAGTGCCTGGAAGGAGGCCAAGACATGTTTGATGTCTGCAGTCTAACATTAGTTCCGAAATCTGTCAGTACTTTCAAAAATCCCAGGCTTTCTCCAAAGCCGGATCTGGTGCCATTTGACTTACGTATTTGGTGATAACTCACACAAAGAGAGCGCATTAACCCATAGCATATTCTCCATATGCTATGAGAAGCCTCATTTTATACAGGTGTCTCATAGCATGATTAAGAGCTGAAAAAAAAAAACAAAAAACAAAAAACAAAAACAAAACAAAACAAAGCAAAAACAACAAAACCACTCAGAAGTAACATGGTTGGTTTCCCTGACAAGCAAGGATGGATCTCACTGCTTAACCAAGGTGCTTCTGTGGTCGACTCCTGCACCCCCCGCCCCCACCCCTTCCTAGACCATAGACTCACACAAAATTCTGCAAGAAATCTGACTTCTAAAGCTGATAGGAACAACACGCCCTTTAAACTTTCCAATCTCGGATTACTTTGGCTTCAGACACAATGCTTATACAGAGTCCCAAATTGTGTTTGCCTTAACTTGAATGTTCACATGTATTTTTAAGATATGATTAAAGTAAGTTTTTTTTTTTTTAAATGCTTATATAAGGAGAGGAAAGAACGTTTTTCTCATGACAGTTCAACGGAGGTGGCAAGAGAGAGGTATGAAATTCTTTTCCCCCTTGTGTGGGAACAAGAGGCCTTAGAAAATGAGGCCAGGGTGTTAAGGGAATCTCTGCAGGGTTATTATGAGTCGGTATGGGTGTTGATCCTGGTTGCTGAACTCTTGATGCTCTGTAGAACGCAGCTCAGAATTATTTCACCCGAGGTGAACAAAATCTTGAGATTTACCTAGCTGTTCACCTTTGATTAACTGCTGCACTAAGGGCTATTTACTCGGGCCTCCTGCTCAAAGCCAATGAAGCAACTCACATCAACTAAAGGAATACTGGGCAGGGCAATGGATGCATACAGTGAGAGAGATTCAGTAGAATGTATGAGAAAAGGATGTAGGCATGACTAGAGTTCACAGGAATTCACTGCTGCCAAACATGGAAGAAGGAAGTCAATGAGAATATAGGAACAGCTTATTGAAAGTGTCTGGGTGAGGGGGCTGGTGAGATGGCTCAGCGGGTAAGAGCACTGACTGCTCTTTCAAAGGTCCTGAGTTCAAATCCCAGCAACCACATGGTGGCTCACAACCACCCATAATGAAATCCGACGCCCTCTTCTGGCACATCTGAAGACACCTACAGTGTACTTATTTATAATAAAAATTAATCTTTAAAAAAACAAAAAAAAGAAAAGAAAGTATCTGGGTGAAACCCAGATGTCATAGCTTACTCTGAGCAGTCTACACAATGGAGACAACTGTGAGCCTTGTGATGAGTCAGAGGACATTCTGAAGCCTACAGAACAAAGGGAAGGACTGTGAGAAAAAGGTTAAAGGTGGGAAGGTACTGGACCTAGAACTTGGGACTTGGGACTTGCTGGAAGTAAACCAAGCAATGAGTATCACAGAGAGAGCCTCCAGATATATACAGAATTCCCAATTACAGTGGTTAGTCTTAGGAAATTGTGCCTTTACAGTAGAAAGAATACTTGAAATCTGGCTTTTTCCTGGACTAACAGTGTGTGCAGTGTGACATTCTCATGGAGTGTTGGGTATTCACAATGACTGTTGGTCACTCTTCATAATTGTAAGAAGCCGGACTAACTCTACAGGGTGCCTACTCTTTGAGGTTCAATAGCTTTGATGAGTTCCATGCAGTTCTTAATTTACAATATCGTCAGCTTAAAGGTCCCTCAAAGATGAGGACCACCTGTATGGACGGGGAGCCTGCAGAGGTTTGGTTTTGTGATTGGATGTCTGACACTGTAATACTACTGTGTCGAAAGAGATCATTCCAAACATGCAAGTTCCCTTGAAGCAGGTTTTTCTTCACCTTACCTATTTGCAATTGAGTAAAGCATGAAGGATATATGGATCCCACACACAAAAGCTAAATTGTATAACAATATACAAACTTCACAAAATGGTCTCCTCGTGATCCAACAGAACAAACATTTCAACCATGTCTGTAAGGATGTTTGATGAAAACAAATATTTACCAACATGTAAACTCCAGGATAGAGGAGCCACATTTCCTTCAAGTTTGTCTAGGGATGAAAAAATAAATAAGCCTTATAACCCCTTTTAGTAGACGTTACAGTATCTATTTATTTTTTTCTTATTTTCGACTTTGCTTACATATAACAAATCAAATTACCTTGCTGTTATTTCTACATTTTCTTCCCATACAGAGGTCCTGTCTGGGGCAGGAGAATAATTTGTTGTTGTAATTATAGTTTACAAGTAAGTAATTTCTTCTCTATAACCATTTTTTTTCAAGGTAAATATTTCTGTTTCTGTTCACTGGTGCTTGTTTAATTTTCAACTAACTTTTTCGTCCCTTTGGGGGCTGCTGGGAGGAAAGGTTTACACTTCTAGGTAGGGTCCATCCTTGAGGGAAGTCAGGGCAGGAACTCCAATAGAACAGAAGCTGAAGGCAGGAGCTGCTGCAGAGGTCGCAGACAGGTGTTGCCTACTGCCTCGTCCCCATGGCTTGTTCAGCCTGCTTCCTGAGACTATTGCAAATGTATTCTAATTAAATCCCCCTCTTAAGTCAAACAAAAATGGAGCTATTATTTTAGTCAATTTATACTGCTGTTTTTTTTCCCTTGGCTTTCTTTCCCCAATTTCAGGCTCATGGACATTGGACTAAGGACAACTCTTACTATTACTCTTAGGCCTAAATCCACATTCAATTAGACTTTAGTTTTCTAAATGGCCACTTACGAATTTGTCTGGCGGCTTTCTAAGTTGATTCTTTCACACACCAACTTAGCTCCAGCCAGAAGTATGAAATGTTGAGTTATACTCCCTCTGTGTAAATTATTAATAAAATATGCCCAAATATTGACCGAGAATCCAATCATCCTCCCTTATTATTTCTTTTTCCTCTGCACAGCCAATTGTTTAAAAACAGTTTAATATGAAAAATTGCTATTTCCTCCAAGCTCTTTCAGTCTTGAGATTTCTGTTAACCCTTCATGTTCCTCCTCTAACATCTCCAACTCCTTTTTCTGTTTTCTTTTTTAATTTTAATTTCTTTAATTAATCCTTTTGTTTACATTTCAAATGTTATCCGCATTCCTGGTCTTCTATCCACGACCCCCCACCTCCTCCTTTCCTTTGCCTCTAAAGAAGGTACTCCCATACCCACCCACCCACTCCCACCTCACCCCTCTTGCATCCCCCTTCTCTGGGGCCTCCCCTCCCACCGATGCCAGATGAGGCAATCCTCTGCTACATATGTAGCAGGAGCCATGGACTAGCCCATGTATATTCTTTGCCAACTCTTTTTTTCTAATCTGCCCTTTCCTGAGAACCTCCATTCTCCTGGATGCTCCATTTTCTCTCCTTTTCTTCTGCAGATCAAACTACATCTATTTTATTTATTTCCAATCTTTGTATTTTTACCCTGGTGCTTTGGTAATAGGTTACGTTGGTTACTATGACTGACACTGCATACAGATATTGTTTTCGTAGTCCAGGAGCATTCTGAACCATTTGACCATCAGGTAAAGGAAAGCTGTCACATATTCTTCAGCCATTTCTTTAGTTTATCCTATGTTTTATACTGTAGCTTTAGAGAGCCAATGTTAAATTGCATTCTTTATTCCTTCATTTGTTTTAAGTTTAGTGTATATGGCCACATTTTAAAGAGCCTTGGGATTGCAAATGAGATTTTATAAAATGCATAAAAGTAAGCTGGAAAATGCCTTCAGTTGGGGGTTATTATATAAACATATACTCGCGTGATAATGTTGGATCGAAGATGTCTGGCTAGGTCTGCAGTTTTTATGCACACTGTCATCCCTGGGCCTTCAGGTACTTCTCCACTGCTATGTCACTTCTACCCACTGTGTTCTTTTCCATAGTGCCGGCACTAATGACACCAGTTCCCGGTCAACCCCAGGGAACACGTTCTTTTACTCCACAGGAGTAACTGCTGTCAAATGTGAGCTTCCTCTGGCTCTGTAGCTCCTTTGTTGGCTGTAGAGCATCCTTTTCTCTCACCATTAGGGATTTATTAAGCACACCGAGATTGAACACCACCTTTTCATTTCTCGCCACTGAACAGATGTCCCGAAGTCACTTTCTCATCCAGCTCTTCACCCCACGGGCGGGCTTCTGGCCAGGGATTCCCAGTTGAAACATTGCCCCTTTGGGAGATGTCAGGACTGCTTTCCTATGTCAGGATCAGTTTATAAAGAGACCAGTTAGCAGGGAACCTCCTAAGGGAACTCAGTAAAAGACATGTTTTTAAAAAGCAACTTTAACTTTATATGTAAATTTAAGCCAAACCTTGGGTAGGAAGAGCTCTGTAGTGGGTCTCTTGCTGTTATCTCTAAAAAATGCAACGTAACCTAAGGGAACCCAAAAGCCCCTGCTGGCATTGGTCAGCTATAACAGAGGCCTGCTGCTCTGAGCACACTTAATGGCCCTCCTTGGGCATGTTTGAAGTGACTTCTGACTAAGGGAGTCGATGTGACCAGGGTAAGAATATCCACTGAGAAACATGTTGGTTAGGGTACAGATGCAGAGCCAACAGGTGACTGCAGCTCACACGGGGAGAAAGATGTTCATTCTGAGGTTTATCAGGGACATGATTTTTCTCCAAACAGTAAAAGCCATAGGACTAGCGGGAGAGCCCTTTTGGTCCAGAAGGGCTTTGATGCTGACACAGTTCTGCACTCAGAGCTATCTATCAGCATAGGAAAGAAATAGATGCAACTTTGTTGAATCTGTGTTCAGAACAGATGATTATGTTGATTGAAGAAGAATACAAAGAAGAAAGATGGTTACTTTGGGGGGAGGGGTGCAGTGCATATATGTGTGTTTATGTGTGGTATGTGTGTTTGTATATGTGCATGTATATGTGTTTGTATATATGTATGTATATGTGTGTATGTGTATATGTACGTGAGTATGTGCTGGGCTGTGTCCTGCTTTGCTGCTGGGGTACGTGGAGCGCCTCCTGCAAGCCTCAAAACTCATTCTGTAATGGGAATCCCCAGTCCCTGTTTTTCCCAGGTGAGCCTGGGATGATTGCTGTGGTTCCCAGTTTTTTGTGTATCCAGGTGCTACTGGCATGCTGCTGGGAGGTGGGAATTGGGGTCCCCAGTCCACACTTCCAGGAGCCAGAAAAGAAGGGGGCAGGGAACCGAATGGGTGCCAAGAATATGTGATTAATTCCAACAAAGGCCACTCCCCGTCCTCCCCTATCCTTGATAAAGAGACAGCCCTTGCTTGTCTAGAATGCTTCACGTGAATGCATACACCTTATTCAGGGTGACCCAACAAGTAAATATATTTTGCAGGAAGGAAAGTTCATTGATTGAATGCTTGGAACCTGTCTAGACACCTCATTAGCATGGATAATTTCAGGTTTTTATGCAAAGGGACTGATTGCTGTGGTCTTCTCAGTGGGATGTGTCGTGGCTACATGTTCTAGAACAGGTAGTGTTAGCTAGGGAGTTGGTTCCACTACTACTGTTCTTAATTCTGAGATTTATGGGGTTTGGACTCCCTCAGCCTTACCAGTTCTTCTGTCTGGTAGCATGGTCCACTTGCCCCACATGTATTTATGTGTATATATATGTATGTGTATATTAAATGTGTGTACGTGTATATGTGTTATTATATGTATATGTGTCATATATGTGTATGTATGTGTGTGTTTGTGTGTGTGTTTGTATGTGCATGTGTGTTTGTGTATGTCTGTATGTGTATGTATATATATGTATATGTCTATATGTGTGCACACATAAGAAGACTAATGTTCAACTTCATTTTTCTTTTTTTCTTTTTATTTCCTATTACTTATCTGAGCCAGGGTATCTCACTAATTTGGAAATTACTCAGATACACTGACTAACTTTCAAGCCCCTTAAACCTGCTTTTCTCTGCACCAGTAATGGGGTAATAGGTGTCCTCTGCTCAGCCTGGATATTTATGTGGGCTCTGGGATTTAAACTCAGGTCCTGTGCTTGCTTGTACAGGAGGGGGATCTCTCACTGAGCCATCTCCTCAGTTCTCTTCAAGGATTGTTTTTCTTTGTTTGGGTAAAATTTTGTCTAATATTAAATCAACTAAGTTTTTATTCTTTGTCGTAAGAACTCTCCATCGGTGCTCGCCTCCTATCTCAAATAAGAGATTGGTCTGCACAACTGCAATCTAAGAGTAACTTCAGTAGAGCTGAAAAAGCATCCCAATGAAGAAACTAGAGAAACAATGTATAGGTGATGGCCTTTACAGAATAGGCTATTGAATGGATAAGTAGGGGGAAGGGAGATAGAGAATGTTGTGTTTTAATTTTTGTAAAACCAGCGCTAGAATTTGAGGAAAAGAAAAAACTCTACAGTGTGATAGCTTAAAATCTAAGAGACTTTCCACGCTTCCTGCAGGTCACAGGCTGATGGAGTCACAGGAGGGGACTTGGAGTCATTAGGCACTGGCTTTCAGGTGTACCTGTACCGCAGGAGAAGAAAATAACTCTATGTTTTCACACCACAGGAGTCTTTAGGCTACACTGACTTCCCCTCCTTCATAGCATAGAAACTCAAGAGGTACTCTTCTAGGCAATTGGTTGAAGAACACTTCTCTTAATCTGTTTCCTGCTCCCTTGGGGCAGAGACATTGGTCAGCTCCTCCATTCCTTCAATTCGCCAGAGTGCTTACCTGCCTGGCCCCTTGCTTCTAACAGTTTCCTGTAGCTGTGACTCAGCAAAGCGGGTCTTTGGTGTCTTTAACCTCATTACCTCACGTGGTATCTCACAAAGGTCTCACAGAGACATCAACAAAATTAACGTCGGCCACGTCAGGCCCTCTCTCTATCTCACTCTCTGCATCACATTTTTATCATATAGTGTTTGCCACACTGTTTTACACCTTTAATTAATCTACCTATATCATGTTTCTATCTCTACAATTTATGTTATGTAAAAAGGAGGATTTTTTTTTAATAGCATTTAAAAGTAGAAATCAATTTTTTTTTAAGTGGTTGATTCGGTTTCTAAATTTTGTACTTCAATGACGTGTTCAAACTGAACTGCAGGGAATTTTGGGGCAAGCGTATGATGGTGCTACTTTGATATATTTTATGTTATAAAGATAATGAGATATCAAAAACTAACCTGAGAAATGTTTTCCCAAAGAATTAGAATGTGCTATCTCTTTGAGGTAAGCTATGTTTGTTTTCTGTTCCATGGTCATGAACATGACCATGAATATGTAATGTGTCTTTGCTAGTACTCTTTATTATTATTAGTGCTCTTGGGATATCTGAGAAGTTGGATCTATGGTGCCATTTATTTTGACGTTTTTAAAAAGATTTATTTATTTATTTATTTATTTATTTATTTATTTTTATGTGTATGAGTACACTGTAGCTGTACAGATGGCCGCTCGCTCTGGCCCCACTCACTCCAGCATAATACACTGTAGCTGTCTTCAGATGCACCAGAAGAGGGCGTCAGATCTCATTACAGATGGTTGTGAGCCACCATGTGGTTGCTGGGATCCGAACTCAGGACCTTCGGAAGAGCGGTCAGTGCCCTTACCCACTGAGCCATCTTGCCAGGCCTGTTTTGACTTTTTAAAAGTACACTATTTTTGCATGTATGCATCACATTTTTTATCATGTTTACCCTCTTTCTCCTCCTAACTGCTCTTATATCCAACCTTTGTTGCATTCCTTCCCACAGACTTTGCATCTCTTTGTTGTAACCCACTGGGTCTTATGTATGCTACTCATACATTCATGAGTATGGGCTGGCCCATTGGCACATGGTAGACCTACCCGGGGTCTCCTGCTTGTAAGAACCTGACTCTCCATCTACTAAAGCCATCAGTTATTGATAGTGCAGCTCTCAGATCTCATCAGAGGCACTTTTCTGTGCAGTAAATTTCAGTTAACTAAGAAATACCAAATGGTTACAGTGTAGACAGTAAGTGATGGGTGTTGTTTTTTTTTTAAACAAAAATCTCCATCATTCATTTCTACCACTAAAGCCTCTGGAGCTAAAGGTTGGGGTGAAAGCCTGCTAGCTCAGGGAGGCAGAGAGAATACTGAGCTGAACTTCCTCCTCAACTGATATTCCCCAATAGGAGTTCCCCTTCTCCATGCTGTCTCAAAAACCCTTCACACTAAATGTCCCTCCTTTCTACATTTTATGTATCTATCCTCTGACTTCTTACTCTCTACAGCTTTTCCTGTGTTCATTCCTTGTCAACTGCTTGCTTGCTTCACCTCTTGAACAATGATCGACTTTACTTAATCCTGTTTACAATAAACAGAGAACTCTTGGATTAAAGGTGTTTGCTAGGGCTGAGCCACACCACAATGAGAAATAAGGTTTTTCCAGTAAATAACCAAATCTCAAGGTTCACAGTGTGATCAAATATCCTATAACACTTTGGTTTCTTTTTTAAAGATGATGACAGTTTAGGAAGCCCTATGAAGAACTGTTTTTTTTTCTATAATTCTTATTTTTAAAATTTGTTTGTGTGCATTGGGCACCCCTATGCAGAAAGAAGCATGAGTTTCACGTGTTTGCTTGCCAAAATATGTTCGTGAGTATTGAGGGCAGCCTTGGATGTTGAATCTCCCCTTTTGTTGAGTGCACGTGCTACCACACCTGGCTTGACATGGATTTGAGGGATATTATATAACTCAGGTCTCTATGCTTCCCTCAACAAGCATTTTCCCCATTGAATAACTCCCCAGACCACAACAAGACTTCACTGTGAACATTTGATGTTGTGTTGTGATGAGAGAGAGAGAAGAGAGAGAGAGAGAGAGAGAGAGAGAGAGAGAGAGAGAGAGAGAGAGAGAGAGAGAGAGAGATCCTTTAAGACAAAGCTTGGAGCTTGAGAAAGAACAGGTTATTAATATTCTCCCTCCATTATCAGCCTCTTGGTGTAATAAGCTCTGAAAAGTCACAAAATAATCTACAAATTCAGTGATTAAAATGGATTTTATACTGTCTTACAGTGCATTATTTCAGAGTGAAATCAGAAATGTAATTAAAGTCGTAAAACACAAAAATATACCATAGCAAAAAAAAAAAAAAAAAAAAAAAAAAAAAAAAAAAAAAAAAAAAAAAAAAAAACCTAACCTTAAAAATGGCTGTAAAAAACATTTAACCACTCCATAGTGGTCTGTTTACTAAAACATATAAAAGTGAAAATAAAGTCAGGGAGTTTTCCATATGTTCTGTTGTCACTGAGTTAACAGCTTGAGAATAAAATCAGCATATCTATTTTGCAAAAGTTTGTATGGACATTAATTTTACTGGCATACAATCTATCATAATATTTAAAAAATAAAGTTCTTTGAGCACAGAAGAGAGCTATGCCGATTAGATGAACAACAAAGAGTCCTTTCCAATATATTTACAGTTTAAATTCAATGAAGATAGGAATTTTAATCAAATACTAATCATACTCTTTATGCCTCACTAAATATATTGATCAAGCTTAATTTGGGGGGATTAATCTTCCTTAGTGTAAAGGAACCACTCCAGAAGGGGCTTTAGAAGAGTGAGGAGATAATAAGGCTAATAATGATGATAATAACAGGAAACACTAAGGCTTGCATTTGGAATGATGTTTCCGTACTCCCAATGAGCTGAAACCAAACCCACTCCAAAAGCATCTCTAAGCACCTCACGGACTCTGAGGGGGCATAAGAAATCATCCTGGCAGTCACGCAGGCTCACCATCGGAGCAGCCAATGTGGAGGAACAGAAGAAGTACAGTCTCCCCAGCTTCAGAGACTCATGGAGCCTGTTCCAGGGGATCACACTTCCCTGATTACAGAAGAATGTTACAGTGATAGAAGAAATTGCTAGTCAAAATGCCAGTAGGAGATGTAAATGCGAAGAGATAGTCGCTCGCCGATTAATACACAGAGGTCAATTTTCTCCTTCAGAGGTTGTTTCCGTATTACATCAGAAGCTTTCAATGTTAACTGCTAAAGAATTGCATCAATTACAGAAGGCTGAAGGTTGTTATTATGGTATTAGCACAATCAGGAGATCGCATGTCTAAGTCTCATGGGTATTCCATAGTGGCTATGGAGTCCCAACTCTCTCCTTTAAATACACTGTGACATCAAGTTAGGTTACAAAAGTAGGGGTTAGTCACACTTATTTTTCTTACTTCATACAGTTTAGTGGACTTCTTGCTCTTACCTTTCCTCCCTCCTTTCTGTCTCCTGTCTCTCTGTTGTCCCTTGTGGTGTCTTAAATAAGAAATGTCCCATAAAGGCTCACATATTTGAATTCTTAGTCCTTTGGTGGTGCTGACTGGGAACCTTTAAAAACCCTAAGGGGTGGAGTCTTGAGAGAGGAAGCATGTCACTGGGAGAAGGCTTGGAGAGTTTATTTTTCATCCTTTTCCCAGTTAGCCATCTCTGCTCTTTTCTTTGTGATGCATTTTCTTAGCTTCTTGCTCCAGCTCCCTCTTGCCTACTGCCTGGCATTATGGATTCTCTTCTAGACCCTCTAGACCCATAAGCCAAAATAAACTTGTTCTTCAATAAGCTGTTTCTGGTCATGGCCCCTTCCTTTCTATCATTCCTTCAATCATTAAATAACTGCTTTAATAAATATTTAAATAAATCTTATTGGATGACTATTGTGTGCCAATAAAAAATTTAGACAAATAAAATGTGGCTATGTCATTAGGGATAGGAGAGACATGTACTTCATCTTGGGGAAGACACAGGGGAGAAACCATTGTTAAGGCTTCAATATGAAATAACCTCTACAAATATTTAATAGTTGAAGCCCCTCCCCTTTTTTAATAGGTGAAAGCCTTTCACCAGTGCAATAAGACTTCAGAAGTCAGACTTTCTGGAAGTGAGTGAATTGTGATGACTTTGCCTTTAGCAATGGATTAGTCCATCGGCATAGATGGTATCAGTGCTAGAAGTATGGAAGGTTGGGGGTATGGTTGGAGATTGTAGATCACAGGGGGTGAATCTATGAATGTTCCAGTAAACAAAAAATATCACAAAGTAAGGAAAAATATCAGAAGGTCTCCAATCTAAGACAGGAATCTTTCTATTATGTAGACTATTGCTTCTTTGGACAGATTTAATGAGGTGATGTGTTCCTGGTCTGTGGGGCTGTGGATTCTCAAATGGGAACATATGCTTAGGTGTATGGTACATTGTGTCAGGGTATCCTTGACACTGGCTAGAAAGGGTACAAAATACTCGAACTATACTCTGAGAGAATCCCCAACTGGGGTTAGAAGTAGTAAATACCCATGGATCTTACAAAGATGAAGATTCAGGATAGGGACTAGGGTGGGCACTAAATTTTCTTGGACTGTTTGGTTATCAGAAGGAGAGATTGGAAGTGTTCTTTGTTTTCTCTGGAAATATTCTTTTAGATACCCTGTGTTGACTTAACCTAATAATAGAGGGAAGTGAGGATGGTGCCCCAACATGCTGGCAGTGGCTGGAGGCACAGACCACAAAGTGAAGTCCTTATTTATGTAGTCATAAGTCATGATCACAAACCTTCTAAGGGTTTTTGCTAAGATCTGCTTCTTAATGACTTTCACTGTATCTTGAATTTTCTCAGTAGTCTTGTTTTACTTTCTTTTGCCTTGAACCCTTCTGCCCTTTCTCAGGAAGGCCTCTTGCTTCTTGTACACTTATGAATGTTTGCTAAAAATCATTAGTCTTTACTTGTGTGCTTTCTGAAATAATTGTCTTTAAACACAGCCTACAGCTATTGATTTCTTCAGAAACATTTGTCTTGCTACAAGATGTTCTACAAATGCTGCCCTTGCTCTCTATGTTTACCTTAGAGATGGCAGGTGCCCAGCTCTCAGAGCCTCCCACAATGAAAAGAATTAAGATCATATGTGTTGTCTCTTCTAACTGTGTGTTTATTATCATAATTAGGTTTATATCATAGAAGCAATCAATTACTTTTAGAGGTAAGTACAATTTCCTGCTTAGGTTAGAGATAAAAAGAGATGTATCCACAGGCTATTCAAGGCATTTCCTGTGAGGTTTTTTTTTCCAGCGCATATTCCTTTACCTTCCTCTTCCTCTCCCTCTCCCTCTCCCTCTCCCTCTCCCTCTTCCTCTTCCTTCCCCCCTCTCTCTTTTTAGTAACTCTATGCCCAGTTTATGATTAACCCAAAGACTTTGTTAAAATCTAAAAATAAACATTGTCTAATGGAAATGTTTAAAATTATACTTTATTATATAAAGAGTACATCTTTACAAGGAGAACAGTATAGGATGAGCTATGGTAAAAGTTAAGTCCAACTACCCTCATCCCCTCATCTCAATTTTTTTTCTAGCACTATTTGCTGTTTTGCCCATTGTTCAGCATGTTTAATATCATTTTCTCCATCAGTGCCCAGGCATAACATAGCTTGGGTATGTGTGATTTTTGTTTATATGTTTGAAAAGAAACAAAAAAACAAGAACCAAAAAAAAAAAAAAAGTCCAAGAATTTCATACTGATCTAAAACTTGATTTCTTATTTTTCTAATTTTGCCATAAGTCATAGGTAGTGCCAGTTGCCTCAAAGTCAGCATGAACTTGTTCCCACTGTTAATAAGGCTGCTCATTCCTGAATGTTTTCTTCTGGGCTGGGGGAAGAAAAGGGTAAAAGAAAGGAGTAGAAGGGAACTTGAGAGAAACACAAAGGAAAGGTGGAAACATGTTTTCATGTTGAGCTTCTGTTTAAATATATGGAAACTCAATGTGATGCTCTTAGAAATCTAGTCATGAGCCCCAGAAGTACAACTGAGTTGGGCAAAACATCAAATATCTCAAGACTGTTAGGGGATTTCAGAATCTATAAAGCTAGAGTGAGTTTATGAAGCTAACTAATGTCAAAGTCAGAATTGTAGTTCAGATTTCCTGATTCAATGAAAACAAAGAAACAAACAAATGTCAAGCAAAACATATTGCATAATTGCAGTCATAATTAAAGGCATTGTATCAAATACAAGACTAACAACACCAAATGTATTTGAAATTGGTGGTTAAGAATGAAATGCATCAGAAGCAGCAAGATGGCTCCGTGGGGTAAAGGTGTTTGCCACACAAGCCTAATGACCTGAGTTTAGTCCCTGCAACCCCAAGTGGAGGTATGAGACCAACAGCTTGTTCTCTGACCGCCACACATTTGCAGTGTTGTAGCTTTGGAACTTGCTGGGAAAGACAAAAAAAAAATCAGTTCAAAATTAGTTTAAATAAATTTATTCTTTCTGCTAACAGAAGGACAGGTAGCCTTAGAGCCAGATAGCATACAGTACAGAAGAGAGGGAAATGAAGGGTTTACAAATGTGAATATCAAAGGGGTATATTACTATTATGCATAGAATCCACAGCTGGGCAAGAAAATTGTGTTCTAATAAGAAGACCACTTTGTCCCAGACCCCTAGCAATAAGGAAGTTTACAAAAATAGAAGGCAGATATACCATCACCTTATTTTTATCTCTCACCTGCAGGCCACTAGGATCTCATAGGAAAAGGTCAATGGGCCTTAATGGATGTCAGGTACCAGGTTAAGTTTCTTCAGCCATCATGGGGGATGTCGGTGTAAATTATTACACAGGTCTGAGCATTCTGGGGATAGAGTTGCTGAATGACTTAGATAGAGCAGGCAGTGACACAGTGCCATCAAGTTAAGGCTGTCTGCCCTGTCCCCACAGCAGTGGTATGTGTACACACACACACATACACACACACACACCCTACACATTCTATCAAAATAAATAACATTAATAATACATTAAAAATAATTGAGCACATCAATATAAGAACTAGAGAAAGAACAAGCGACAGATTAACATGAGAGGAGGCAGGAGAATCAAATGGTTGTCATTTCACTACATCAGACCTCACTTTGGAAACCAAGCAGAGAAAACACCATTCTTTAAAACATGAAGCTTCTCATAGAACTGGAGGAAATCAATCAGAGGTAATGTCCTGCCCCTGAGCCACTGGTAAGGAATCTAGCCTGAGGGGAGGAAGTTTTGTTGCTGATCAGCAGCTGGTAAGTGTACATCCCTCTTCTCATTTCACCCCTAAAGCAGCCCTTCAGGCAGGGAGACTGCAAAGCAATCTGCTCGTAGGAAAGAAGACTCCTACCTTCACGTCGCCTTCACCAGGTCACTCTGAAAGGTGATGATTGGCAGAGCCGTATCCAAGCATCTCTGTGCACAAGCACCCCCGAGTCTTGTCTCCAAAGTCTGTATTTCCTGCACTGGGAAGTCCTTGAGCTGTTCAAGATCACTAGGTTTGACATAGGCTACCTGGATATGAAGGTGTGGGGGCATCCCTTCTGCACCATCCTTAGAAAAATGTAAATATGACTAAATTCAGTTGTAGAGAAGGTTAGGTCATAGAAAGTGGTTTGTTGAACACTGTTAAGTATTACACTGTTTTTTAAAAAATGGTTTCTGAACATAAATAAATACTCTGTCGTAACTTAGTTCCCCCTTCCATTGTTTATAATCAGTTTAGTGATTGAAAAAAAATCTGTGTAGGTAAGGATAGGTATTAATATCAACGTAGAACAGTTAAGACTACAAACGTAGGAATAGGGATGCAGTACTGATAGTGTGCTTGCTTAAAATCATCCAGGTCTCATGTTTGATTCCCCAGTACAGAAGAAAAAACAAAAACAAAAACAAAAACAAACAAACAAACAAAAAACTGATCTAATTTTGCTGATGGGCCCTGATATAAAGACTTAGGGTCACATGGGGTAGAATCAGGCTCTAATGTTTATTTTCTGACAATCCTTATTCTATTTTCCATGTACGGAGGAGATACCATAAGGTCAGATTGCCATCATCTGGCTGTGAGTTTGGATTGACATTCCTCTTTGAGAAGTGATGCTTTTAGGAGTTGCATGATGCTCAGTGGTAATCTAAGGGCCTGAGTGTAATCTCTAGCACTCCCTTACAAATCCAAATATGTTGGTGGGGGGGCTTGTAATCCTACCGTAAGGGATATGAAGACAGGAGGACCCTGGCATTCTCGGGCAAGCTATTCTCGCCAAATTAGTGAGTGTCAGGCAAATGAACTAAACCTGTTCCAAGAAACCAACCACAGTCGTGCATCTACACATACCTGCCTGCACATGCATGTCTACCTACGTACATGAGCTCATATACACAAAGTAAAAGAAAAAAAAAACACAACTGCTTTAAAGTTAAAGGTATCATTTTGAAAGGGTGGAGTTTTAAAAATAAACATGGGTCAATTTCGAACAAGCAAAATATCGAATTTTAAAGAATAGCCATGAACTTAATAATGATAAATAAGTAGAGGAGAGACTTGAGAGAGTGCTGGATCCCTCTGTCCTCAGGAAAGTGAGGAAGTTACCTTCCTCTGTTTCAGGAGATAGGAGAGCAGAGGAAGCAGGAAAGACTACTTCAGCTTAGGGCACACTGGGAAAGAAGGCATCCGAATCCCCCTAGGTACCTCCAGGATGCGTCTCTTTAGGGGCCAATCCCAAGAAACCAATATGGAGACATTTTAAATCTGATAGGTAATTATTTTTTATTTTTAAGATTTATTTATTTATTATATGTAAGTACACTGTAACTGTCTTCAGATGCACCAGAAGAGGGCATCAGATCTCATTCAGGTGGTTGTGAGCCACCATGTGGTTGCTGGGATTTGAACTCATAAACTTCCGAAGAGCATTTGGTGCTCTTCCCCGCTGAGCCATCTCACCAGCCCCGATTGTTAATTCTTTATTTCCGATTTTTCATTAAAAACTATCAATATTTTGGACTATTACTGGCAGATTCCGTGGATTTTACTCTAATGCATTGCTAGAAAAGTTCATCATTTTAGATGCCAACTTACCCTCCCTTAACATACAAATGCAACTTTAATTTACCTTTCATTGACAAAGGTTTTAGAAACTAGCAAAGTGACTCTAAAAATTCCGTCCTAAGAGGGTAAATTCATCAACATGTAAGAAAAATTTACAGGAGTGAAGTTTCAAAGAGTCTCTGTCAAATGTCACCATTTTATAGTATCAGTGGTACAGTATCAATAATCCAGTTCTACTCCACAAATTAAGACTTATTGCTAAGAAGCCAGAAATGCTGCCGCCACCCCCTCACCCCCCAATCTTCCTTCTGAATCCTTCCTGTGAAACTATAGGCATTGCTTTTTTTTTTTTTAATTTACTTTTGAGGGTTTTTGAGAAATGGTTTTCTGGGTTTAGTCCCCTGTGATGTGAGTCTGCAATCCTATCCACAGCCTATTAAATCAGGGATGCTCAGTGCACGTTTTTGTGTGCACTTTTTGTGTATTTTTGTGTTGTAGACAGGTTTCTGACAGTACCCGACTAATACAGAAATAGATTATTATTTTAAAGGAAAAAAAATGTGTCGATTCTGTATGTATCGGTTACTTTTCTCGACTACAACAAAATGCTTGACCAGGAAGAGCTCAAGACAGGAAGGGTGAGTTTTGGCTCGCAGGTCAAGGACACAGTCCATCAGGATGAGGAAGTTATAGCAACCGAGGATGGAGGGAGCTCCCACTTCAGTCTGAAGTCAGGAAACAGAAAGCAGTCAACCAACAACTTCCTAGTTGTATTCAGAGTAGCAACCTAGCCAGACTAGGTAATGGTGGTACCTACCTTCAGGGTAGGTCTTCCCACCACAACTAACTATTTTTAGATTTTTTTTTTTCCAGACAGGGTTTCTCTGTATATCCCTGGCTGTCCTGGAACTCACTCTATAGACCAGGCTGGCCTCGAACTCAGAAATCTGCTTGCCTCGGCCTCCCAAGTGCTGGGATTAAAGGCGTGCGCCACCACCGCCGGGCTTTTAGAAACTCTTTTATAGAAGCACTTTTAGAGATGCTTGTTTCCATGGTGATTTGAAATTCTATCTCATCAGTCAAGACTATTAACTATCATGCTGTGATTGTATAATAAGTCTTCTCAATTTCTCTAGGATCAAAGTGGTTGGGAGTTCAACACTTGACTTAGTTCTAGTTGAAACTAGTTGTTAACTATCCCCTTATATTTGAAATTTTACAATAATAGTTTATGTTTTTTTTAAAAAAATTATTCATAAACCTCTTTATATTCAATGGTTCATTTTGGCTAATGAAAATATTTGGGTTTCTTTTTTTCTGGTTTTGACGGGACTACTGTTTTCATGATGGTTTGTTTCTGTTACTATTTATATACGCCTGCTCAGTAAAGCATCCACTAAGTCTTGTTTTGTTTGGATTTAGGTCCCTTTCTCTGCTTGTTCATAATCAAGCTGCTCTTTACAGATCCATGATACATAACATTCTCACTCCATCAAACTCAGGCAAATCTAATCATTCTCTTAGCATAATAATTTGAAAGAGTTTCCTATTGTATTCCCCTGAGGTCTTAATTCTATGCCCTATGAGAGATCATAAGTTCCTGGGAACGACTGTTAAAGGATTTAGTCCACTCATCTTTCAACCTATAACTTTAAAATAATTAAATAGACCATGTTTAGGTTTTTTTGTGTTTTCATTTTGGTATCTTGAGACTGTTAGATTCAAGTGTAGTTGTTGGAGAAAAATACCATCGCACGCCTACAATGCTCTATCACTGCCAGGGAGCCAGCTGTGACCTTATTGGCGCCACTGGTTTTTTACACACTCCTGTTTCTGCATGTAGTTGTTCTTTATTTTAGGAAGGCGTGGATTCTAGGATTCTGGTTGTGATTTATCTGGAACAGTGTGAGTGAGTTTGGAGAGCTGCTCTTTTTGCTACATCTCTCATTTTTACTTGCAAGGGAATCCATGAGTTACTTCCCACCATGCTATCTTTGAAATTCTTATCCTGTGATTTCTTCACAGTGTTGCCCTTCCGATTCCAATCTTTTTTTGCTTCTTATAATCATAGAGTTAACAATTGCCCGTCACTGTTATTCATGCCATTTTATATGTTTCTCATCAAGTGCTA
>NW_022196909.1:29815133-29820039 GCF_008632895.1 Mastomys coucha
ACTCCAGTCCATTCTTTTGTTCTTGAAGTCTATCTTCTTTATTATTAGAATAGTACTCATTCTTGGCCTGATGGCTTTAACCAGCATCCCAACATTCTTTCCTTTTCAGACTTCCCAGTATGTGAAAATACTTTGTTTTGAATTTCCTCTCAATCCCTATGTGTAAAACCTTATTTTCTAACAGAGAGCATCTGCTGTTTTAATTTTGTGTGGCAGTGCATCTGGTCACGCAGTAGGCTATCCATTTGCTTCATTCCGGCTTCTGAAGGTATTGTGAAGATGATTGCTTGCTTTGGGTAGCTGGTGTCTACTCAAAAGGGCCAGAATGGAAACACATAGGACTGATATGTTCAGGTTACAATTGCTGCATTTTAGAATCAAGACTGTCAACTGTGGTTATTGTGAATGAACCGCTGGTATAAGTTAGTATTCGTTTAAACATTGTGACTTGTTTTACTTGATTTTGGTGTGTGAGGCCAGCCCTCTTCCTATTGAGCATTACCTCAGCCTTTCCCAATTTTTGCTACTTTATTCTGATTGTTAATTATTTATGGAGTTTTATGTTTATTTATTCTTATTGCATTGTGGTGGCAGAATGCACGTACCACTGTGTGCATGCAGCGATCAGAGGACAACTTGTGGAAGTTGTCTCTCTACTTCCACTATGTGAGCCCTTTGGATCAAGCTCAGGTGCTCCATCTGGTAATGAGCCCCACAACCCACTGAGCCACTTCACTGAACCCAGTACACGTTTACTTTTGCAAGTGCAAGTCTCTCAAATATAGAATGTTAGAGAGTGATTATTATAACCCAGACTCTCCAATTGCAGAGCTATGAATGCAAAAATATTCAAATGAAAAAATTATTACGAAAAACAGAGAAAGGAAAATTATACCTTACAGGCTATGCATACGTTAGCATTGGGTTACATGCAGACAGATACAAACACATTTCATTCACCATGATTGAGTATCATTTTTCTTCTTTAACATTTACACCTCATTTCTTACAGTAGCAAGCCGATGAATTTAAACTGAGCATATTGGACAAACCTAATATATAGCCTTTATATCATGTGATTCTACCTGCCTTAACGGTGAAGAGAAAAGTCTAGTAGTTTGTATCAGGCACATCTTGTAGCATCCGGTACAGTGAGCTGAACATGATTGTGATAGATAGAATAACAAACAAACTGGTATCGATGACTCCTGAAACTTGTAAAATAAATATTTCCATCGATGTCAAGCAAGGCAGAAATGTGGTTTTCTTCAAAAAAAAAAAAATAATTCCTAGGTAAACTGGAAATGGAGTTAATATGACTCTAGGCTCACGCTATTTCTCAATAATGATAAGATACTTTTTTATTGTTGAAGTGTTATTTTTTGTTTGGTTGGTTTTTAGATTTCATGGGTGTTGTTTTTCTCACTACAGTTTTGAAGGAAAGCATCAAAAGGCAATGGTCTTGTTAATCCTTTTACAGTGAACTGTGCACAGAGTGGAAAGGCTGAAGGTAGGACTATCGCCATAAGTTCTCCCATTCTTTAAACTTAAGGGAATAACAAATTTTGGCTTTATTGATTTTTTTGTGTCTTACTGGTTTTTCTTAGGTTATTTTGTTTTTCTTTTTCTTTCCTTCTCTTTTTCTTTTTTTGAGAGACAGACAGACAGACCAGACAGACAGACAGACAGAGAGGACAGTGAAAGACCATGCACTTGAGTAACTAGTGAGAGGGTAACGATCTAGTAGGAGCTATGAGTTCAAATATTGTTTGCAAAGAATAATGAAAAAATATAAAAGATTTTGAAGCTGAAAGGATGCACACTTGATAGGCTGGTGTTGCAGTGTGATTAATTGATGGGAGAAGCCATCATCCCATCAATAATGGCTTCTAATTAGAGTTCTTCTTATGTCCAGGGCACCATGAGCTCTTGAACTCCTCACAGTAGTCAAAGCCAAAGCTCTCACACCATTGATTTAAATTATCACTGTATCTCTGGGTTATTACAATTCCTTTGTTAATTATCCACATTTCTGCTACATTATAACTCCTCATGAATATTCACATTATTTACAAATTTATTACAGATCTATAGTGTAATATTGTCACCTTGGAAAAAGATAATTATTATGAAGTCATTTAAAATGAAATACTTTTAAAATTATGTCTGTATGGCATATGCATTTTATTATAAAATGATAGAATAAAAGAGAATTATTAGTAATTTTCCCCTCAAAGCTATCTGTAAGATCTTTGTATTACATCCTATGTAGACTTGTGAAAATAAATATACATCTGTCAATTATAACAGATTATATATATTATTTTATAGACTTCTATTTTATTTCAAATCTTTTATATGTTATTTTCATATCTAGCTTAAATTTATGCTCCAAACCTCATTTATCCTTAAGTTAACCATTTCATACAATTTTAGTCACACACACATGTGTATCATATATATATATGTATATGTATATATGTATATATGTATGATATATATGTATATGTATATATATATATATATATATCACATATATCATGGACGTGTTTTTGGATGTTTATATAACCTTGAAAGACCATACAATAAGAAATTAGACTAAGGGTATGGAGAGATTGCTCAGTGGTTAAGAACACAGACTGCTCCTGGAGAGGTCCTGTTTTCAATTCTCAACAACTACGGGTTGGCTCACAATGATCTGTAATAGGATCCGATGCCCTCTTCTGGTGTGGTGTGTGTACTCAGATGTGTAACATAAATAATCCTTTTTAAAAAATAGACTTTATAATAGTGATTTTGCGGCAAACAAATAAATGTACATTACTTTATAATTGAAATATGTAAATTTCCTGTAAATTAAATTATGTACAAAATGATATAACAACATATGAAAACATTGCTTTCTCAATCAACTTAGAGATTGTTGGTCCCTGCTCATTATGAGTCTCTATTTCCAGATCTGTAGAGTTGAGTATCATGGCCTGTAACTCCATAAATCCCCTCTGTCTCATGAAACTAAAAAGCTTCTGTAAGGCAAAGGACATAGTCAATAGGACAAATCAGCAACCAACAGATTAGGAAAAAATCTTCACTAACTCCAAATCTGATATAGGGCTAATATCTAAAATATATAAAGAACTCAAGAAGTTAAACTCCAAAAAAATAAAAAAATAAAAAATAAACCAAACAACCCAATCAAAAGTTGGAGTATACACCTAAACAGAACATTCATAACAGAGAAATCTCAAATGGTCGTTTTTGTGTTTTTGAGAGAAAGAGAAAGAAATTGAAGTTAGTTGTGCGGAGAGGTAGGGAGGACATAGGAAGAGTTGGAATAGGGAAAAACATCATCAAAATATATTTTAAAAATTAGGTAAAATTTTTAAAGGTGTATTTCCTTTATAATATGAATTTAGAAAAATGTTATTAATTCATAAAAAATAGACCTTTAATATGGAATCATGTTTGATATAAGTATGAGTTAGGAAATACATAATTAGATTTTTTATGTATTTTTATTTATTTCGTATATCTTTATGAATGTTTGTTGCCT
Organism: Mastomys coucha; assembly: GCF_008632895.1. Taxonomy (NCBI): domain Eukaryota; kingdom Metazoa; phylum Chordata; class Mammalia; order Rodentia; family Muridae; genus Mastomys; species Mastomys coucha. The sequence continues at coordinate 29,818,687 of NW_022196909.1, forward strand.
CTCTGAGAACCAATATGTGTTCAGAAACCACTGAGGCTGGAGGGAGCCATAATATCCCTGGACTATTGTCAACCTTGGGCCTCTTACAGACCAGCAAGTACTCTTCACTTCTAAACATGCTTGGTAGCCTCTAGTTTATATTTTGAAAAAGTTGTAGACCTAAAAACAAACTGAAAAAATAAATAGTTTTGGCTTTATATGATCCATGAATCAATTTTAAAATGCATACCATATACTCATTGTTTTAGAAGAAATTATATTCCAAAACTTGGCAAAGTAATTGAAATAAACAATAAACCCACTGCCCTACTTTATCAAGAGTCCAAGCACCAGGACTGGAAAGATGTCCAAGTCTGTAAGAGCACTTGTCCTTGCAGATGACCTAGGTTGTAGTCGCAGCACCCACATGGCAGCTCACAACTGTCTCTAACTCAAGTATTAAGGGGATCTGACATCCTCTTCTGATCTCTCTAGGTAGTAAGTACACATGTGGTGTTCTTATATACATACGGGGAAAACACTCATACACAAAATAAAAATAAATTAATAAGTGAAAATAATTTTTCAAAGAATCAAAACATTATGATTTGAACCCTTGTTCTTTAAATTTCAGTGGTCTTAATGTTTGGAGAGTATTCTGCCAGTTAATAAATTGCTGATATTTTGAAAGGAAGCCATTGTAATATTTCTTTGAGAGGGAAAGATTTACCATCTTCTATTTTAATAATGTGTGCGAGACTTGACTTGCCCCAATAGTACATTTTTCGTTCACTTATTCTGTAGGTCATTGTTGTAATATTAATATTACATATGCAAATGCTTTATCACAAAAAAATTCATTATTGGCCTAGAGAAAATGGCATTTTGAGAACATAATGAAGCAAATATTAACTATGAGACCAATAATATCTTCAAACTGCTAAGGATATGTCTCCTGAATTAACTAGTTTGTTCCATTCAGATGAAGACAGAACAGTAAAGCTAGCAGGCTTACCACAAAATACCATTGATTGATCCCTACCATTGTAATATCATCCTTGAACCTTCAATAATGCTCTTAAAATTTTAATAAAGTAGCCTCAGTATTCTAGTTGAAAATTAGCCAGGCAAAAGTTGTTTATTGTGTTATTATTATTATTATTATTATTATTATTATTATTATTATTATTAATTATTGAAAATAGACTTCTCTGATACAATACATCCCAAACTGTATGAGTGTCTCCTCCCTCCACTCCTCCCTATCTCTTCTCTCCTTCACTCCCCCTCCATCTCTCTTCAGAAAGGAACAGGCCCCTCTCTCCTTTTCCTCCTTCCTCCCTCTTTCTTGCTCCTCATCTTCCCTCTCTGTCT
>NW_022196909.1:29820100-29836279 GCF_008632895.1 Mastomys coucha
TCTCTCTCTCTCTCTCTCTCTCTCTCTCTCTCTCTCTCTCCCCCTCTTTCTCTTTCTCTCTCTCTCTCTCTGTTTCTATCATGCAAATCAGAAACAAGCTCTTAGCTACCCTTGACTGCCTGCCTGTCTACTACCATGTTCCACACCACAACAGCAATGGACTCACCCTTTGAAACTGTAAGCAAGCTCCCCAGTTAACTGCTTTCTTGTATAAATTATGTTCGTCATGGTATCTTTTCATGGGAGCAGAAAAATAATTAAGCCACATATATGATATTCTTCTATAGGTAGAAAATAAAAGTTTTCCTCCCCCAGTACAACTTTGGATTAGATACACAGAGATATATACATTAGGTAGACAAAAGTTTCAGCTAACATATATCTTTTTTTTTTTTTGCTAACATACATCTTATCATTTCATAGGGAGATATAAATAAGCAATTTCCCTTTCCTTTCAACATATCCATATGTTAGATATACATCTTTCTGTTTCTTATAACTGTGTGACATGCTTGCATGTTTGAGGTTCATGTGACCTAACTCTGTCCAAATGAAAATAATCTGGAAAGTCCCCAGCTAAATCAAACCAAATGAGTGTGGGCACTGTAGAAAGAAGAGCCAGAAAAGCAGGTGAATTTCTCTGGGTATTACATCACCTGTGACAGAGTATCTGATGAACGGGTAACATTGGGAAGGGAAAATTATTACTGATGATTTTACATTTACGTTGATGCTTCTAAAGGATCTTGCCGTAAGATTTTGCAAAGTTTGTATATTTCATGATGAGTAACATGTGACACAGTCCAAAAGAAGAGACTGTATTTACTCATTGAAACCCCCAAAATGGCTTGGAGATTAAGCATTACCAAATATTTAGATAATTACCACAACTCCAGGATATGTTAGGTCTCTCTGTTTTATTACAGCATAACTAGTCTCATGTGTAACATTTCTAAGAATTTATATCTGTGCTGTATGTTTATACCTTATTATTTTTGTATTAGATTGGCCCAATTCTGTAAGAATTTACTTATCTAGGGAAAATGAGAATATATTAAGAAGATAGACTTGATTATTAAGGAAATTTGTGTTTCGTTCTGACTTCTGTGTTTCTGTTCCTTACTGTGTCTCATTTTCTTGATTGACTCTCCCTGTGTCTTTCTTAATTTGCAAGGATTAAGAAAAGATAAATGAAAACATGCACCTCTCAGTCACCTCAAATAAGACTCCAGGCAGCACACGGAAAAATATAAAATTTGCTTCATTTTTTTCATTAACCAGAATGACCTTATTTTCAAACAACAAAAATAGGAAATGGGCGCATCGAATAAGGAAAGTATACTTTAGATAAGTAGGGCAGATGACTGAATTATTCAGCATATAGGTGCATATGATAGATCTGATAGGTAATATATTACAAACAAATGCAAGTTTAACGATACGTTTATATTTATCCTAATATCATCAATGCAAAAATCACAAGCAAATCATGTGAGGACTGGAGAAACTGCCCAGTCAGTAAAAAGCCTGTTGCATAAGCCTGAGAACATGAGTCTTGAATCAGCAGCATGCAAGGAAAAATGTGTGCTGTCATCTTTGGCATCCTTTATTCACCAAAGCACAGCGGTGTGAGGAGCTAAGCAGATCCTAGAGCTTTCTGGTCGACCAGTCTAGTCACTAATTGGTCAGCTCCAGGTTCAATGAGAGACACTGTCTCAAACAAACACACAAACAAACAAACAAACAGATAAGGAGACCAATCAGGAAGAAACACCACGCCTCTAACTTCCTTTGCACATGAGCACATGCATGCAAGCATGTATCAACACATAACTACCTCCCATAAAATTATAAAACAAACATGTTAAAAATGAATAAAATAGCAATTTCATATACTTTTCATAAATTTTAAACATTTTTTTATCTTTTGCTCTGTAATAATCCTCAAACTGTGTTTTTCAAGCAACAATACTAATTACTTCTTATTTTCTCTGAGTCAGAAATGTGGCTGTTTCATGGCTTGGTTCTGTGGGGAAGGATGTCACAAACCTGCAATCAATCTGGCACTGTATTTGTTGTTAGAGGGCACAATTAGGAAAAGTTCTAGGTCTGAGATCTTATGAGCATCAGTAGCAACACGTTCCTATTGGAATGTTAGATTGGCCTCTGGATGGGAGCTACCTGCAACTTTTTGTCATAGATGCCTCACCAAAGATTATCTAATAAAACTTCAGACAGATCTACCAGCAGGGACCACCTGTAAGGGAAGAGACCAACATGTATGGCGAACCAGAGTTAGCAGCCTTTTGTGGTATTTTTGTTCACAACACATGAATCGCCAGTTCTAGACTACTCTGGAGAAAGCAGCTCAACCTAAGTCCTCTTGGGAATGCTTAAGATGTAGGTATCTTAACTATGAACTATCATGCACTGCAAAATTAGAGAAGATCCACCTATGACCTCAGTTAATCCCCAATATGTAGTTCAAATTTCTCCTATACATAGCACAATTTAATAAAACAGATACTTGCATTACAAGAAGGAGCTACTGGATCACCAACTGTATCTTAGGAGCATCATTTGAATTCAGTGAAGTATGTGTGTGTGTGTGTGTGTGTGTGTGTGTGTGTGTGTGTCCAACTTTGTGGAAAGTGCAGGTGAACCAGTATTTAGTGAAGGAAAATGGATTCTACTTAAGGAACTATATTTGACTTATAACAAATATACAACTACTTGAGTTTTCTACTGACAGTCATTTTAGTAGGATATCATACCTACAACAGAATAGAAACAAGTTTTCTGACTATATAAATTTTGAGAACATCCAGGAAACAACTTTTAGGTTAAGAACTCGAGTGACATCACTACCCAGAAATTTCCTTGCTATGCGTATCCTATCACAACACAGGCACCGTCACCACAAACTGATTTTACCTGGTTTTGTCTATTTTAATTATAAAGAACATAGGTTAATAGAACCAAGCATGTGCATTTTTACAGTGGACTTGGAGACTTTCTTAAAAAATGTTGAGATTCAATTGTGATGTTTTGTTTACGAGGTTCACTTCTCTTGCTTGGGATGTATTCTGTTTTTCAATTATTTACATCACTGGTGTGAATATTCTTTTGCATATATTTTAATGGGTGTGACTTTTGTCACCTTTTTGTTGTGACCAAATAATTTAAGTGAGATCAGGATTACTTTAATTTATGATTCAGGAGTACAGTTCACCATGGCAAAAAAAAACACATAGTGGAAGGATAGCAGCTGTTTGTGTAAGGTCTTGCTATATCTTGGTGGGTCTAGAAGCACTGAGGGATAGATGGAGCCAAAAGTCAGAACTCAGCGGCCAGTTCATTTTTATCCACATTTACCACTTAGGTTCCACTTCTGAAGGTTTCATAACTCCCAAACACAGTGCCATCTGCTGGAACCAAGTATTCAAACACATGAGCCTGTTTGGCACATTTCACACTTCAACTAATACCCATATAAATACATTTCCAAGTCTGTGTTTGAGTGGAATTCCTAGGTTGCTGGTGTGGCATATGCAAATTCAGAATATACCGCTGGTTTTCAAGTTTCACATCGATTTTATACACGTGAGAAGTGCACAAAGATGCCTAATTTGACTCATATTTCAGCCAACATGTCATAGGATCAAAGAATTTGATCCAACCTTGTTGTCCAGGCTCTTTCTCTGACTGTCGTACTGTGATAGCCTCATGGCCACCAGTGGATCCTGAGAGGAGAAGCAAGGTGTGATGGCTGGAAGCCAAATGACATCAGGCAGCTGTGAGTGAAGCAAGAACAGACTCTTGGGAGGCAGCTTCAGTGAGACAGCTCATTGTAACGGTGGAAGGAGGAGACGAAGACTACTTAAACCTTTGGGGGATGAGTAGGAGATATGGGAGAAGTGAACATCATTGGCCAGGGCCAGAGTTCTGGGGCTGCTTCATCTGCATAAGGAGGGACTCCAGATGCTGCTGGACATGATCGTATAAGGGGAGAAGAAGTTTAACCTGGCTACTGGGCTACATGATTTCCTCCAGTGGGGCAGTGGTAGGGTCATAGGTGGAGTCCTAGGGGTAAGGAGTGCTGGGAAATGTAGGCCTGTGGCAGGGGAGAAATGATCCTACTCCTGCCAATCTCAGCTCAAGGTTTCTAGGGTTTGGGCATACCTCATCCACAGTTCCGCGGCCCCCAAGTCCCACACAATCTAGTTCAATATTCACCGGTATCATATTACAATATACATTTTCTTTATAAATGTGCAGAATGGAGAAATTGTTTGTATTGATCACGCGGAATATGTGAACACCTATTTAAGAGACATATTTTTTCTATGATTCTACAAATCCATTCTTAATGTGTTTATCCACTGAAAGACGTCAGGAGGTCAAAAGCATGTATTTTGAGTTCAAATATTTCCTTCAGTGGCATATTTGAAAGCAATTTTTGTTTCAATTTAGCCAGTATATTAAGTGCATCCTTGTTTTAATATCAGTGCATTTTGTAGCCTCGTAAAGAAATAGTTGCTGGATCTGGGATACTGCAATCACGATAAGTTTTCTAGTTCCACCCATTTGCCTGCAAATTTCATGATGTCATTTTTTTTTTCAGTAGCTGAATATTACTCCAAGATGTAGATGTTCCAAGTGTTCTTAATCCATTCTCATCTAGGTTGTTTCCAATTTCTGGCTATTAGGAATAGTGCAGCAATGAATGTGGTTGGGCAAGTGCCTCTGGGGTAGGATAAAGCATCTTTTCCAGATATGCCCATGAGTGGTATGGCTGGATCTTGAGGTAGATTGATTCCCATCCTCCTGAGGAATGAACTCCTTGGCATCTTCACAGGTCCCTTGTCTCATAACGTTGTGTCAGAGCTTTTTGCATTGTTGGTTTTCATCTTTTATTTTTAATTTAATTTCATATATATTGTCTTCTCTCTTTTTACCCTATAGATCCTTTGAGTGTATATTATGGCTTCTAGTTTAGTGTTCTTATAGGATTCCTAAATGTGCAAAATAGTGGGGTCTTGAGTGTAAATATATTTTTTTACCTTTCCTTGGGCTCTTTTCTTTCCTTTTTTGAATTGTCCTAATCTGATATGCTAGCTTCGTTTTATTTTATGATATTATTATCCATTAGAAGCTTGTTTGTTCTCTAATAAGAGTCAGAAAAGGGAGCAGATCCAGATGGGAGGGAGAGAGGGAGGGAGGAGCTTGGAAGTGGAGAAGGTGAAGAAACACTCACCAAGGTTGGACTATGTGAGGAAAAAATATACTTTCAATAAAAGGAGGAAAAGCTGAAAACTGCTCCCCAAAAGAATTGCTCAGCATTAACCTTCAAAGGGATTTATCTGATACATTTTTAATATACCTATACCTATATCATATATCATACAGAAATGCAAATATTGAAAAAAATGTCTTCTCAAAAAGAAGAAAGAAAGAAGAGAGAAATCCTGGGTCTTTGAGCTGTGGCTGTGTTACTGTGTTAAAATATCCCAATGAAAGCAATGTAGAGAGAAGGAGGGTTTATTTATTTTGGTTCTTGATTCAATAGCAGTGCATCATGATAGGGTAGTCAAGGCAACAGAAGCTTAAAGCAGCTGGTCGCAATGATTTGACAGTGAAGCAAAATAAGCATGTGCTTTTTGGAAGCTATCTTTTACCTTTTTTAATACAGCCCAGACCTCAGATCCAAGGAATAGGACATCCACCTAGAAGGGATCTTCTTCCTCAGTTGCCCGAATTAAGATAACCTCTCTTAGACATTCACTGACTAAATTAGTAATTCACAACTAATTTAACTAATCTCTCACTTATAGTCTCAAGCTTGGTCTCTTAGATGATTACAGATCCTATCAAAGTAGACTAGCAACACTAACCATCACATTAAGTTTCAGGGTGTTACATAGAAACTACATATTTCCTTCATGTATAAATGCAACGCTATCTGAAATTAATTGCTGATAAATTGTTGAGAGAAAAATTAATATGTAATTTCCCTATGTAGATTTTCTATAGTCCGATTTAACAATGATCAAATAAATTAACTTTTTCCCCTGTCTTATTTGCATTTGTATTGCTGTGAAGAGACATCATGACCAAGGCAATCTATAAAATAAAGTATTTAACTGGGGGTGTGTTTATAGTTTCATAGCATGGTCCATGACCATCAGGTTGTGGAAGCAGGCAGATCAGCTTGTTGCTGGAGCAGTGCCTGAAAGCTTACATCTGATCCTCTAGGTAGAAGCAGAGAGAGAAAGAGAGAGAGGGGCAGGGGGAGACAGTGAGACAGAAAGACCTAAAGACAGAGAGACAGAGACAGACAGAAGGCAGAGAAAGACAGAGACAGAAAGAGACAGAGAAAGAAACAAAGACACAGAGAAACAAAGAGAGATAGAGACAGAGGCAGATGAGAGAGACAGAGAGGGGGAAGAAAAAAGAGAGACACAGAGAGAGAAAATAATAATGCATATCTTACTCTTTTTTTTTTACCCACTAGTAACTCCTTTTGGTTACTTTCTTTTGTATTTAAATTTCAGATTCTCTGTTTTAAATTTCTACAGAAATTCAGGATTTTTTTTTTTTTTTTTTTTTTTTTTTTTATGTTTCTGACTGTTGGCATTAGTAGTCCTGGTTGTCATCAAATGAAGTTGGTAAATTGCGCTTATTTTCTTCTGTGGCCTAATGGTTTGCTGAACATTCATCACCCCCAATAATACATATTTCTTATTTCACTCTTTCTACTACCGATGGCCTAAGGCATATTAGCTGGCGCTTATCTCAGAATCTCACTATTGTGAATCGGAAATGTTGAGTCAAGGCTCTCTGCGAATCATTGGTCCTAAGAACCTAGCTCTAAGGACTGCAGAAGCACTTCAAATGTAGCAGAAATCCCATGTTTCATCGCACTTGGTTTTCCAGGAGTCCTCTCTTCTGCCCAGACAGAGAAGCAGTGTGTATGCCTAAGAAGGTTTTAGCATGGCATTGGGCTAATTCATTCAGCAGTATAACTCAGTCTGTGAGTTTTGAGGATAAGGAGGAGGAGGAGTTGAGAGAATCGGGGAATTCCTCCAACAACTGTGGAGCTGACAGCCTTTCATTGCTGGTGCTCAGCAAACAGCTAAGTCGTCCATGTATTTGTAGATAATTGGGCGATAATTAATAGGTTATTTACTTCAGTTTTTAGCTCTATTTCTCTAATAAATGGAGAGGATGGTATAAACATACACCCATTTCTAGACATTTCTTTTGATTTGCCCTTTGCTCTGAAATGAGTGTGTTGACTAAAAGCACTAATTACATCCCATGAAACTGTCTTAGTTTATTATAAGGAAAATCCCATTAACACAAGGGGACTAGAAGTCTTGTATTAATTTGTGTCCAAAACACTTAAGATTCTAAGAAGATTTCCCCATGTCCCACAAATATTCCCCTCCCCAAAAAATGACTGCTGGCTAATAAATTCTTTCAACCCATTCCCTACCAATAACACAACTATCTGAGGTCTACATGTGCTATGAACTTTTTTCTACTATGAAATATTTCCTCAGTAAAGACTTCCTCCAAATCAAAGTGTGCTCAGAAAATAAAGAAAACATGAAACTAAGTTGAGATAGCTTTTGAAAAACCCTTATGGTTCATAAATTCCACTGTACACATAGTTTTACATTGCTACCAGAGAGCTCTCTTAGAAAGTAAGACTTTCATTTCTGATTACCTCCTGTCTGAAGAGAGCCGACCCCTCCCTTCTTCAGTTTTATTTGATTTAGGACTTTTGTGGAAATGGGTCAACTAACAGAGATCTGTGCTGTACATCTTTACACGATGACTGAAGCAAGCTGTGTAGTGAGAGCTACGTTAATGTCAGGGACTCATCTATACCTATCTTAACAGAAAATTCCCATGCTGAAGGCAAATATTTGATAGTGCAATTATTGTAATTTATGCTGTGACTGTGAAAACCAGTGTATGATGTTTCCAAATATCAAGCACTCTAGAAGAAGTATTCTCTAACCAGCAGAATGTGGGGGGAGAGGAAAACATAAAACGTGGCAGGCACCTAATAAAAGTCCACTGGGTGAATTTTGTTTGAACTGAGTTATCCCTCTTGTATCAGTTGACATTATAAAGAGGCACAGAACTATGGCATGGATTCCACCTGCACCACTGCTTCTCTTTCATTTACATAAGCTATATGTCTGTCTATCTGTTGATCTCTCTCTCTCTCATCTCTTCCTGTTCTACTTCTCTCTAATATACACAGCACATTCATTCTCTAATACCTGCACACACACACACACACACACACACACACACACACATAATAAAGAGATTAAAAAAATAAAACATGAAATTTTAGAGCCAAATCTGCTAATACTAAACCTTAAGTGAAATAATATTACATTATTGGGAATCTTTTACAATTCCATTTTGTTTAAATATTCACAGTTGAATTGTCAATATATATGTATATATATACATATATATATGTGTATATATATATATATATATATATATATATATATATATATATATATATAGTGTTCATGTGGTGAGACGCATTATAGAATACAGAAATTTTTACTCCAAAGAGTTTCCATAGAAGAATATCATGTGTGCTTACTATTAAAAAACAACACATCACCTAATGTACACTCAAATCTCCATCCTGTTGGTTACTCCTTGGTATTAACTACCCTCTAGATATTTCTGTTTTTATTCCTAATTTATATGCCAAGCTTGCCAGATTTGCATATATTAAAGACATTATGTTCTTAATGAACAACCTAGAAGAATTATAGAAAATTTCCTCAGAATTTAGACACAATTTTTAAATATGGATCTGAGACAGATGTAACCCAAACCCCTAATTACCATTATCTTAGATAGCTTAAATCATATGAATAAAATAAAGCTAACATAATTATACCAATGTTTCAAAAATCAAGGACATTTGTCCACATGATCTTTGCCTAGAAGAGAATGCCTATGGAGCATGTGTGCTATGACATATTACTGGTCTCATTTTTTTGACATCCTTCTTAGATTTTAGGGTGTCTGGGAGTTGTGGTTTCTGGTTGCTTTTGCCCTGTCTCCCTCCCTGTCTTTCTCCCTTTCTCTTCCATCCTTTATCCCTTCCTTTGAAATTTAACACAAATAATCAGATACTGCTTTCCAAATAAATGGTTAGAAGATATGGACAAACTATTTGTCTTCAAGTACATTAAAGTAAAGGGTCGGGCTGTGGATGTAGCTCTGCCAGAGAGAAGGAAGCAGTGGTCAGGAGGCCTTGCTGAGTCAGCGCCATGCAGAAGAGCTGTGATTCTGATTATAGAGTGTTCAGATTGAGTGTCATCTCCACTTTATGACTCAAAAGCATGAATAAAATGAAAAGAAACCTGCAAAATAAAATCAATGAAGAAAGGGGGAATCAGAAGAGACAGGCAACTAAATAGGATTGATAGACATCATAAGAGAGGTGGAGACTGATATTTTTCATTCCTTTATCAAAGCTTCCAACTCTTAGAAAAGAGTAGCTGTAATCAATGTTTTTATATCATCAAGGTAAAAGTAGTTTAATTAAAATTCTAAATGGTCAGTGGAACATTGATCGGACAGTAACATGGGACATAAAGAGGCAAAGCTCTCTCCTACAGTTGTACTTATGCCAGAGTGTGTGGTTGTCTGTGTCCCTTAAGGTAATTCCCCAAACACAATAAACTCTTTTTAAGCATTATGGTTAGATTATTAAGATTATCTTATAGTGTCATAAGATACATAATATTGACTATTAATATATTAATATCATTTATATAAGGTATTTGATAAATATGAATAATCAATAAAGTTGAAGCAAATTCTCATAGTAAATTGGTGACATACAATGTTACCTTGGCACCTTGAACTGTTTTGTCCATATTCTCAAAGTATCATCTTTGGACTAAATCTTTCACAATTCAGTTGGCCTGTTATTATTTCATCCAGCGGAATTAAATGGAATTATGCTTATAGATTCCTGGATACTAGTAATGGGCTGCCAGGGTGAATGTTAGTGTAGATGACCTTATAAGATGTTGAAAGTGTGGCACAGAGTTTACAAAGAGATGAATTAAGGATGGCATTATGAAGAGCAATTGACTGTCCAGATGAACATAAAGAACCTCACTAGCATTGATGGTCTCATCTACTGCTATGGTTTTGTTGCAGGACATCAGTTGGTAGAGTGCTTGCTTATCACACATGAAGCCCTGGGTTCCATTCCGTGCACCACAAAGAACCAAGTGTGGCAGTCAACACCTATAATCCCACACTTAGGAGGATCAGAAGTTTAACATCATTATTGGCTATAGAGCTAGTTTGGGGCTAGCCTTAGCTCGCTCTATCTATCTATCTATCTATCTATCTATCTATCTATCTATCTATCTATCTATCTATCTATCCAACTATCCATCTATCTATCTATCTATCTATCTATCTATCTATCCATCTGTACTCAAAAACCAAAAAGATTAAGATGATAACTTTTCTATTAACATGACCACAAATTTCTCATTCAAAAGTAGACTGTGAATTTGGTGACAAATGTTAAGTAGCTTTGAACTGGCTGTTGAACTGGGTTCCTTTAGAAAAAATACATGCACTAATCTAAAATATACCAAGAATACTGGTAGAACAAGGCATGAAAATTACATAAGAGCCCTTGGTTGTTAGACATTTACCCCTAAATGTTGCCAGGTAGATATTGCAGGTTTCTTGGTTAGGCGTGTGTCACTCTTGCCAACTATTAAGTCCTTAAATCCAAAATCATACAAAGAGGATTTTCAAGGCACTTTAGAATACCAATGACACCGTTTCTTTTTTCAAAAAGTCTCTTAGCCTGTCTTCAGCTGTGTGTGTGTGTGTGTGTGTGTGTGTGTATGTGTGTTTACTCAACAGCAACTTTATCTGTGATAGTAAAAAACTGGAAGCACTCAAAATAACCTTCTACATAAAAATAGTTACATAAGCTATAGGCCACCCTGAATAAGAAACACTGTTCCTTGATATAAAGTCATCATCTATTGCACATCCAATATTTGGTAATGGGCTGCAGGAGTGGAAATGTAGAAAAGCATAGTGTTTTAATATCAGTCCCAACAGTTCATATACTGTATGATTATATTTGATATTCCTGAAATATAAACACATAGTGGAGACTGGCTTTGCTGCTGACAGGGTTAGAGGTGGAAAGATGGTATGTAGAATTGCAGAAGCTTAATGTGAAGGCCACCTTGGTATTGAGTAGTTCTGTATTGTGGCTGTGACTGGACTTTCACGAATCTATGCAGAACATAAAAGGAGAAGAAGCCATACATATGTATACACACACACATACACACATATACATATATATATATATATACACACATATATACACATACATATAAATAAACACACATATACATATATGCATACAAACATACACACATATACATACATACATGTACATATAGACACACACATATACACACTTATACACTTATACATACATGCACACACATATACACACATACACACATATACACTCATGCACACCCATATATACACACATATACACACATACATACAAATACACATATATACACATGCACATATACACACATATACACGCACAAACACACACACATATGCACATACACACATATATACACATACATACAAACACACATATATATGCATGCACATATGCATACATATATACATACACACCCATATATACACGTACATACAAACATACACACATATACATATACACACACATATATACACATATATATCCATACATACATGCATATATGCACATACATGCATACACACAAACACATACACATACACACACAAACACCCATATACACACATACACAGAGTACATCAATGAGACTCTCCCCAAACTGATCTCATACTCCAGTTATTCACCATGGTACTACTAGGAAAAACTGTGTCAAGTGTACATGATTTCTGTGTTATCTTCCAGATGTGTGTGGATATTTAATTTTAACATAACAAGTAATGGGAAAAAAACTAATAGACCAGAAAAGGGTATAGCGAGAGGTGCTGTGGGAAAATAACATGGAGACACAGCCAGTGTGTGTATGCCTAAGATACTTCCGACTCCAAAGATGCTCTGGGAATCCAGAGTCTTCACATTCTTGTTATGACCATAACACATGCCCTTGAATTAATTGCCTCACCAAAATCCTTGATAGCTACAGTTACTACTTTAACATCATATTTTTTATCCAAAACAATAAAATTTCACTTTGTATCAAATAATTTATACTTAACAATATTTTAACACTGTCTCAATCAATGTATGCTAGCATGCATTTTCTGTTTCAGTGTTTGTGGATGACATTGCTTCCCAATTTTTGATCTTCAAAAGTTAAGTCTAATGCTCCCACTGCCAGAACAACTAAACAGGGAATCATGGCATGTTCACATGTGTGAAGGAATGATAGCTAGAAGTAGCTATGTTGCATTAAATTATCAATGTCTTTGCATGCAAAGTGAAAATTACATATGCAGTTTCCCCCAGCAGTACCATGGTGAATAACTGGATTGCAATTTCAGTTTTGAGAGAGTCTCATTGATGTACTATGTGTTTGTGTTTGTATGAGTGTATGTGTGTGTTTGTGTGTGTGTGTTTGTATGTATGTGTGTATGTGTGTGTGTGTGTTTGTATGTGTGTGTATTTGTATGTATGTGTGTATATCTGTATGTGTTTGTTTGTATGTGCATATGTGTGTATCTGTATGTGTGTTTGTATGTATGTGTTGTGTTTGTATGTGCGTGTGTGTGTTTGTATGTATGTGTGTATGTGTGGGGGCATGTATGTGTGTGTATGTTTGTATGTATGTGTGTTTTTATGTATGTGCATATGTGTGTGTGTATCTGTGTGTGTTTGTATGTATGTGTTGTGTATGTATGTGCGTGTGTGTGTTTGTATGTATGTGTGTGTATGTGTTTGTATGAGTGTGTGTGTTTGTATGTATGTGCATATAAGTGTGCATGTGTGTGTTTGTATGTATGTGTGTATGTGTGTATGCATGTATGTATGTATGTGTGTGTTTGTATGTATGTGTGTGTATGTATGTGTGTTTGCATGTATGTGTGTGTATGTATAGCATGGTAAAAATCTGAGGAAGTGGATATAAAGGCACAGCACTTTGTCTTGGTTGACTCAGACAGGAAAACAGCAGGATAGCCCGTGTATTTGACCCTTTCCTGTCTTCCCCGCAAGGGGGGCTTCTTGCTCCTGTTTTGATTTTCGCCTCCCACTGGATGTTACTCTCCCGTTGTTCCTGGTCTAGCAGTCAGCATGCCAGACTCGATTAAATACCAACGCCAGATTGGAAAGAGGATCTCCTTTCCTTTTGCCTACTGCTAATATTACTTTCTAGTATACACACACACACACACACACACACACACACACACACACAAATGTAATTTATATACACACATAAAGTCACATAGAAATAGAGGCACAGAGAAAGAACCAGAAGCAGAGAGCCCCTCTTGAGAGTGTTTAAGCAATGTCTCTTTCTGTGCTATTTATGACTTCCTCCTGAACTGAGAATCCGTATGGACACAGACTGGCATGTCCTAGGAGGAAGTCAACTCAGCACTGAGAAACTCCAACATCCTCAGGCGAAGGGTTTGCACATTTATACAGGAACTCTGGGGCATAGCTTCTGCTTCACTCTAGAAGCACCTGGGAAACTGCTAATTGCTCCAGATAGTACACTTCTTGTACAATAGAGACAAGGCTAATATAAAATGAAGATTTTTTTTCCTTTCCCAATTTTATGTAGAGAATATGCACTAGTCATAATTAAAAAGAAGTCTCATGGACCCTAGGCTGGTTATATAGACCAGGCTAGCTTTAAAATCTTGATCCTTCCAGGGTTGGGGTTACACATGGGCCACCACATGCAGGTCAATCTATGTTTTGTTTCTCCCTGTTCTGAAATATCAAAATAATAAGTCGTATGTTAGAATGCTAGAAGCTACTCACGTCACAAGCTGTATTATAAGAAATAGGAAGACATTCAGACATTCATACTTTTAAGAGCAACAAGGCATATGTTTCATTATTTGAACTCTGCAGTAAAATACTAGATTATTTCAAATGTAGTGTAAATATATACTTAACTCAGCATTTATACCATGTTCCGTTTAGTTTTGAGTTGCTTTTGAAAGACTAATTACATGTGTGTTTGTCCAAGTGTGGGTTTGTGTATGTGAGTACCACTGCCCATGGAGGTCATAAGAGGCCATGAGGACTCTTGAAACCGCGGTAACAGCCAGCAGGGAGTCACCCCACTGGAATGCTGAGAACCAAATTCAAGTCCCTCTCAAGAGCAGTGTGACATCAGCTGCTGAGCCACCTCCCTAGCACTCATGTTTTCTTTAACTTAACAAGTTTCAAGAAATCACTCAGGTAACTATTACCAAGAAATACCTTTTTTTGTTTGTTTGTTTTGGTGTGTTCTACAAAGTGTTTCTTTAAATCTTATAAATATATGGTTTACATTTTCCAGGGTTTTAATTAGTACTGCATTTAAATACACACACACACACACACACACACACACACACACAAGTGTGTGATGTTATAGCTGATTCCAACTGAGCGTTTAACTAAAAGTTTGCCAAAAGTTAATAAAACTTTGCCTCATTGTTAAATTAATATGCTGCTTCTCCAATTCACACGTAAAGCAGAGATTTGACCTGCTTACCACTATTTCTAGGAAAGAAGGAAAGCACGGTTTAGGCAGATGGAATGCCTGCAGTAGATCTCACCACACAGCTTCCCTTTGTTAGCCGCAGAGGTGATGTTACCCTGAAGAGAGTAAAATGGGGAGAATATAGAATATGGCCCACCCTGTGTGTTTGGCATGCTCCCAGCATCCCTGGCAACAGAGTATGCTAAATCTTTTTTTCTCCCCTGCTTACTTGTACTCAAGCTCACAGCTGAAAACAGTACCTACCGCTACCGCCCTCTCTCAATTACATAGCCCCCAACAGATCCTCACAAGGCCTTTAGCTATTAGCAACTAAACCCTCAGATTTGCTGATACCCAATTTTGAAATGACTTTTAAAACAGCTTCTTTAATTCCATTTCCATGAAGCAATTCCAGGGGACAATAACATTCTCTCCCCTAAGAAATCTGGGTAAATGTGACTGGAGACAAAGCAGAGAGCCTGCTTTGCAAAATGTCAAACCTGCAAATGGAAATTGGGAATTGAGTTACCTATTTCTCCCTTATGTGGGCCTCATGGCCTACATCCCTGGAAAATTTAGGCGTCTCAGTTAAGTTCGTGGTCTTTGATAGAGTACAAAAATGCCGTAGGAAGCTGGGATTGAGTTGAGTTTACAAAGATGTGCAAAGTAGATCTAGCATTCATTGTCATCAGCTTAGCTCCAGTGCTACTGTAAGAAAATAACTGAACCCTTGTTAGAGACCATGCGTTTTTATCTTCTTGAGGGGCTAAGCACCAAAAGGGTATAATTTCCTCCAACATAGACAAGACATTCCTTAGTAAATCCATCTAGCACAGACCGTATAAGAGAAAGTTCCGCTGTAGGCTCAAGTGTTTGAACACTTGGTCCCTAATTGGTGATGCTGTGTGGGGGTATTCTAGAATTTCTAAGAGATGGAGCCTTGATGAAATAAATTTGTTACCATAGAAGAGCAACTCAGCATCCCCATTCTCCAGATGTAGTATGAAAAGGAAATCAGAAATCTAGCACTTGTAATGGATGACGAGTGAAACATAATTTTAAAATGTTAGGGTCACCCGTAGCTGTGTTGTTAACCTTTTAAACAGTTTTCAAAGAACTTATAGAATGCACAAGGCCCTGGATTTCAGCCCAGTACATAATGTAAGCATGGTGGTGCACACTTGCAATATCAACACTGTAGAAGTTGAAGCAGAAAGATCGGGAATTAAGGTCATTTTGGATACATAATGATTTCTGAGGGTAGCCAGGGCTACATAGGATCCTTATAAAATAGCAGCAAGATAACTTGAATATTGACGTGTATAAGAAATACATAGATATTGAAGTCCTTAAAGCATAGATATTATACAGAACAGTGAGATTTTAGGGCAAGGCC
>NW_022196909.1:29836289-29840041 GCF_008632895.1 Mastomys coucha
AAAAAAAAAAAACTAGGGAAACACAGCAGAGAAAATGTTAGATACTGTGAAGAATTTAGATGTAACCCACACATGTGGCTTTCTGCTGCAAACCCTTCATCACATCCTGGCCTAAAACGCTCATGCTGGACTGTTGCCATCCTGTGTGCGGCTGTAGGCTGATGCACGCTAGTGCATTTATCATAGCTGCCTCCAGGAACTCGCACCCTTTCAACATCAAGGTGAAGTGTTACTGTTAAGACTCAAATGCATTCTTCTGCTCTGTAACCATTGGCCTTTCCAGCCCTCTTCTGAATTAGAGAACCAGGCCAGATGTATGTCCCAACTGCCTGGAGTTTATTCCACTGCCTTTTGCACTTGCATTGCTTGGTTGGAGGTTAGAAAAACTCTCTCGTGTCCTTTTTGATATGGAAGGTGTGTGTACTCACAGCATAGCTCTAAATTAATCTCCTAATAAATGCTGCCCGTGGCTGCCAGAACCATTTCTAGAGGCCTTTGGAGCTCTAAACAGGAGGGAGGTAGCAGGGTACCATCATTCATTTTTAGCATTTCACTTTTTATATTCTGCATGAGGTCTAGCACCTGCCACGGAACTCGGCATCTATTATATCTTCATGCTTTGGCCCAAAATTCTTCCCCCCACCCCCACCCCCAATTCTTCAAACTGCTGCCCTCCTGTGTCGACTGTGTTACTATGCTGACTGGGAAGCATTCTGGGAAGCCAGCCAGCTCCGAATTTACATTGGTCATCCATCAGGCGATTCATTAAAGTTACTGCATAACGGAATGTCCCAACACATCGCTTCCCCGAGAGTTACCACTTAGTACTGTGGATGCCCCAGGGAGACCTGTGTTTATGGCGCCTGTTGTTTCTGCAGTATAAAACCTGAGAGCATTTACGAGTGTACGCCCCAACCAAGAATTTCAGTTTCCACGATGCATATCGAGGCCTGGACTTCAGAGAGATGTCAGACATAATTCTATCGTCTTCATGGGCATTATGGGTAGAACAGATTGCGCGTCATGTGAGGAATGTTCTTACAAACCTGCACGCCTAGGGGAAAAGCTCTTGTTTGTTCTGTATACTTAGTGTACAATTTTACGTATGTTCAGCTAACGCCTAATATCTTTCCTTTTAATAGTATAAGCCCATATATTATACTCTTGTATTCAATTCACTTTTAAGTGCTACCTTAGCGCAAGCTTAGAGCTCTGGAAGAAACAGCATTCTCGAATGCTGAGCTTTAGAAAAACCACGGCCACAGCTAAAGGTGGCTAAATCACCTGGTATATGACATCAACAGAAACAGAGGGAAAAAGCTATGCATTGAAGGCAGTGGCACTGTCGTGGGTCTGTGATCTTGGCCTTAATCTGAAGACCATCTTTCTCATTGCTAAACCCCATACATCATATCGTAATTTGAGCCTTGTTTTTTTCTCATCAGGATAAAAACAAACAAACAAACAAAAAACATAACAAAACAAAACAAAACAAAACAAAACAAAACAAAAAAAACCTTTCTTTAGCCAGGCAGTGGTGGTGCAGCATACCTTAATCCCAGCACTTGAGAGGCAGAGGCAGGTGGATTTCTGAGTTCAAGGCCAACCTGGTCTACAGAGTGAGTTCCAGGAGAGCCAGGGGTGCACAGAGAAACCCCGTCTCGAAAAACCAAAAAGAAAACAAAACAAAAACAAAAAACAAACTTGCTTAACGATTGCTACTATGTAGCAAGCGAAGTGGTCTAAGACCACCGCTCTTTGGAGCGGCTAGAAGCCATGTAAGGTTGTACATCCTTTTTAGCCACGCATAACTCGTGAATATGTAAGGGAAAACATCATAGCAGGTTGATCATCCTTATATCGTTCCCATTCCTGAGTGGCCGCACAGTCGTTACCTTCCACGTCATCTCCCTCTGCATCTGTCTACCTGGTTCTCACGCCTGATATGAGAAACCACGACGATTAGCTGTTTTCACCCTTTCCTGAAGGTTTGTTTGTTCCCTGGGAATCTTGCGGCCCGAAGTGGGCTGGAAAATTGAAGCCTGATAAAAACCACTCTTGATATTCTTCCCCTACATTTTCTCATTAAACATTACAGAGAAGCTCACTGGTGCTGACACAGTGGTTGATTGTAACTGGAAAGAGCATTGTGTTGGCAGGTACAAATTAGATCATCCCAGACTGGTTCTGTGTTTTGCTGTTTCAGCTGCCGCGAAGGACTCCAGCAAAATACATTTCTTATTAATATGAATAAATAAGTCAGGTAGAAAATTACTTTAAAGGCGGTAGCTTCGGCATCATACCAGGGTTTTCAGTTCAGATGAACACAGGAACCTGACAAGAACATCAACATCGCCATTGGCACCAGTCTTGTGAAAGTTCGAATTTACGTGTTTTAGAAATCATTTAATAATATCTAAAAGCTATTGCGAAACCTTTTGCTTACCCCATTTCTCAGCCTTTCCGTAACTGGCAATGTAAATGCAATGCTTTAGAAATTAGAATTGTTGTTTGGCAGCATAAGTACTTAAATTAATGGCACGAATGAAAGATAAGGCTCTATTTTGTAGCTCAGAATAACAGGAATAAAAGGAATAAATATATATCATTCTGGAAAATACTCACGGAAGTTTAAGATCCATGCAGATATCTGAAATGCACACATTGTGTATTTTCACTCGTGTTCTTTGGGTAGTAAGAATATATTTGTGATAAACATTATATCAACATATTATTCGTCTGTTGACACTTCGTGTAAGATTTCTTTTCATTCTCCCTTTGCATCTGAAGATCTCATTAATTTCATCTTCTATGGATGTTACAGTCATCTTAAGCAATTTTCCTGAGACTGTCACTCCATTCAGATTACTCTTGTTCATAAGTCTACAAGTGAGGCTATTCTGGAAAATTTATTTCACAACTGGTTGGTCATTCCTAAGAACTCATCCACTCTGTGGGAGAAGTGTTCTCCACAGGGTAGCCACTTACTTTGATAAAGTGATTTTCAAGACGTTTACTTAAAATGGAATCCAATTGTTAACAATTGTAAAATAACACCCCCTAGGAATATGTACTAAATCATTGTTAAGTTTGCCTTACATTGATCTTTTAAACTTTTACAAGTGAACTCTAGAATCACTCCAGGGTTGAATTAGTTCAGTATCCTCAAATATAATTATAAAAACCAAAACAAAACAAACAAAAAATATGGGAATGTGTGTAGCAAAATAACTGAATTTCTATTTTCTAACTAATAATTACATAATGAAGTCTATACCCTATGGTTGAGCATGTTGAGTAAATTTTTGTTTTTATTTATCAAATCATAAGAAGTTAAAAATGTCATTTATGTTTCTACTTATCAAATCATAAGAGGTTAAAATATCATTTATCTTTCTGGGGAGTATTTGGGTTCAAATTAACATAAAAGAGTTAGTTTAATATCTTTTACATTACCATCCCATGGCAAGTAGCAAAATAATTACTGCTGTTGTTTATAAAAATATTTATAGATTTTTATATAATTTTCTTCTTTAATGTTAATCTTTAAATGTTTGTTTAAGGATGCGCAAATAATGTACCATATGAAATAAAAGTCCAAGTGGAAAAACACATCATCATTTTTTTTTTCTATTAAGAAATAAATCTCTGCCAGGCAGTGGTGGCGCACACCTTTAATCCCAACACTTGGGAGGCAGAGGCAGGCCGATTTCTGAGTTCGAGGCCAGCCTGGTCTACAGAGTGAGTTCCAG
>NW_022196909.1:29840942-29917764 GCF_008632895.1 Mastomys coucha
TTATAAAATATTATAACAATAAAAATGAGTATTATAAAGTTGTTTGATATAAAACAACAATCAATTTAGCAGTCTTATATAGATGCTTGTCTACGGCAATACTGAAAAAAGTACGTTTTACTCAATATAAATTTTAAATAACTCCAAATGTATTAACTGTATATTTTAAAATAATATATCACTACTAATATTTTCTTAAATGAACATAAATATATAAAGTGTTTTTGTTTGTTTGTCTTATATTTAGTAGAGCTTAAAATCTTGGCTCTTACTGTGGTAACTTGAAACAAGAGTTACAAATGTCAAGCAAAACATTCAGTCTCACTCTTTGTTGTTCTCTTACAAGCAACTGCCCTAGCTAATCCTCTATGTTTCTTTTGGGTATATAAATACTTTTGAAATATATAAGCTGTTCTGAAAACTATCGTATAGTGTAAAAACATGAAATAAGCAGTACTACTAATAGAGAGGCTGAGATAGGAAAAGGAAGATTTCAAGACCCTTATGTTGTACATAGCCAGACACTGTCACGAACAAACAAGCTGAAAATATATATAGATTGTACAATATTGGACCTATTTCTCCAATTACCAAATTAGAGAGACCATTGGATAACAATCAACAAATTTCTAATTCCTCATATTTTTGGATTTCAATCGATTAGGATAAATTGGTAATATTAATTTTCATATTAAGATATTAAGAAAAAGTAATTGTCACTTCCTGTCGTTTTTGTTGTAAGAGTGGAATTAGGTTTGTGTGAATTTGTTGAAAGATTACTCTCTTGCCTTTTCTAGGGTGTAGTTTTGCTCCTTATGTTGATGTTTTCCATCTATTATCCTTTGTAGGGCTGGATTTGTGGGAAGATATTGTGCAAATTGTGTTTTGTCATGGAATATCTTGTTTTCTCCATCTATGGTAATTGAGAGTTTTGCTGGGTATAGTAGCCTGGGCTGGCATTTGTGTTCTTGTAGGGTCTGTATGACATCTGCCCAGGATCTTCTAGCTTTCATAGTCTCTGGTAAGAACTCTCTGGTGTAATTCTGATAGGCCTGCCTTTATATGTTACCTGGCCTTTTTCCCTTACTGATTTTAAAATTCTTTCTTTGTTTAGTGCGTTTGGTGTTTTTATTATTATGTGACTGGAGGATTTTCTTTTCTGGTTCAGTCTATTTGGAGTTCTGTAGGCTTCTTGTATGTTCATGGGCATCTCTTTCTTTAGGTTAGGGAAGTTTTCTTCTATAATTTTGTTGAAGATATTTACTGGCCCATTACGTTGGGAATCTTCACTCTCTTCTATACCTACTATCCTTAGGTTTGGTCTTCTCATTGTGTCCTGGATTTCCTGGATGTTTTGGATTAGGGGCCTTTTGCTTTTTGCATTTTCTTTGAATGTTGTGTCAATGTTTTCTATGGTGTCTTCTGCCCCTAAGATTCTCTCTTCTATCTCTTGTATTCTGTTGGTGATGCTTGCATATACGACTCCTGATTTCTTTCCTAGGTTTTATATCTCTAGGGTTATCTTTCTTTCTGATTTCTTTATTGTTTCTATTTCCATTTTTAGATTCTGGATGGCTATGCTCATTTCCTTTACCTGTTTGATTGTGCTTTCCTGTAGTTTTTTTAAGGGATTTTTGTGTTTCCTCTTGAAGGGCTTCTAGCTGTTTACCTGTGTTCTCCTGTATTTCTTTGAGGGTGCTATTTATGTCTTTCTTAAAGTCCTGTATCATCATCATGAGAAGTGATTTTATATCTGAATCTTGCTTTTCCCATGTGATGGTGTGTCTAGGACTTGCAATGGTGAGATTATTGGGTTCTGAAGATACCAAGTAACATTGGTTTGTGTTGCTTATATTCTTATGCTTGCCCCACATCATCTGGTTATCTGTACTGCTACCTCCCCTTGCTAAATCTGACTGGAGCCTGTCTTTCCTGTGATCCTGATTGTGTCAGCACTCCTCAGAGTCAAGCTGTCTCTGTGATCCTGTGATTCTGGGATCCTGTGACCCTGGGCTTGTTAGAGCATCAGCTGGCCCAGACAGACAGGAAGTAACCCAAGCCATTGGGCTGATGGAGTTCCTATGTGCCTGGGTCCTGCTGGTCCCAGTTACTCCAGGTGTGTTAGAGCACCTAACACACCTGTGTGGGAGTGGTGTTTCCTCTGGGTGTTGTGGGACTGGAAGGAACCTGAGCAGCTGGGCTGGTGGAGTTCCTATGTGCCTGGGTCCGGCTGGTACCAGTTACTCCTGGTATTTAGACAGATGTTGTGTCCTCCTTACCTCTGATGCTGCATGTGTTAGAGCGCCTGGGAGTGGAGCTTCCTCTGGGTGTTGTGGGACTGGCTGAGGAGCTTGCGCTCAAGATCTGCTCAGTTCACCAGCTCAGACAGACCAAAAGAAACCTGAGCCACTGGGCTGGTGGAGTTCCTATGTGCTTGGTCCTGCTGGTCCCAGTTACTCCTGGTGTTGGGAGAGATGTTGTGTCCTCCTCACCTCTGATCCTGGGTATGTTAGAGTCGATGAATTTCATCTCAAAAATATTTCCTTTCTTATCAGATTGAATGGTTGATTGATTGATAGGTCCTTAATTCAGTTCCATGGGGTAGCAAAAAAATGCAATAATAAAAAGTTATTGATTTTCTGTCCTTAATAATGCCATTACATACTTTTTACTTTCCAAATACTCATTGATCAACTCTTTGTCTATCACATATCCTTGACTAGGCATTAACGGTCCCATCAGGAGTAAGCTTCCATTGGTAGAATTCAGACTAGGGAAGGGTACCATAGCACGTAAACTGATAGACTCCACAGTGTTACAATGGTTACCATCCAAGGAGAGAATGGAAGTTGTGGTCTGTCACATTTGGTCACTAAGTACCCAGAGACTCTAACTGCAGGCACCATGAGACAGGCTATTGCTCTGATGAGATTCATGTCTGCAGAAGATAATTGGAATAAAATTGTAGTTTTGGAAAGGTTTATCTTACAGGCATCAGGGCATGAAAAAATTTTGATTGAGAAAGTACTCTTGTGATCATGCCAGGTTTAGTTCTGTGAAGCCACAAATAAAACTGATTAACTTGACATTATCTACTAGATTCTTTGTTCATAAATTCTGTACTTTCTTTGGCTATTGTGTCATTACTTTGTCCAATAAGGAGGAGAGACAATGGATGAGAAGTCCAAATACAAAATAATTGAAAACATACTAGTTGTTAATGAAAGTCTGGCTTAGATCAGTTCTGCTTTCCCACTAGTTGCCACCACCATCTTCAATAAACATTTAAGCAGGTGGAAACTTGGGGTCAAAGGTCAGCAGTCTTGAAAATTTGTAGTGGAGATCATGCAAAGAGGCTGATGAAAGTATTATCTTCTTCTTCAAACTGACTGGATGTGGAATCACCTAGGAGACATACCTCTGTGTTCTGTTGTGAAGGCTTCTCCAGAGAGATATAAATGAGAAGTCAGAGGAGTACCATCTCCTGGGCTTGGTCTGTTCTGAACTAAAAGGATTGTTGAAAGTTGCTGGAGAGAGAGATTGATCAGCAGTTAAGAGCATTGACTGCTCTTCCAGAGGTCCTGAGTTCAATTCCCAGCAACCACATGATGGTTCACCATCTCTAATAGGATCTGATGCCCTCATCCGGTGTGTTTGAAGACAGCTACAGTATACTCATATAAATAAAATAAATAAATCTTTAAGCACACAAACAAACAAAACTGTAGAAAGCTAGTAAATACCACAGTTTATCTATGAATCTTCTCCATTGATTCATGGAGAACCACTCACATTCAAAATGCCTTGGGTTCTCTGCACCAAGAAACTGTATCCTCTCAAAACATATACAAATATTTCTCCCTTTCAATTTCTTGTCAGATATTTGATTACAGCAAACAGAAATTACTGGCTACAGGGAGGAAACTGTTTTTAGTGAAGCTTTTAATGTAAATGACTTGGCTAACCCAAATCAGTTTTGTGTTTGGGCAGTGTGTCATGAGCAATGAAAGCAAATGAGTCTAAGAAATAAGTAATATAGGTATGTTGATTATGATAAAATAGAAGTTTTATAGTTTAATGAAGTTAATATTACCTGACTGGTATAGATTTTGGAAAAAAAAAAAACAAAAAACCAAACTGGGTGATACGATCTGTGTCATGAAGCCAGGTGGTGTGATAAACATGTTGAACAGGCTGTGTTTCTGGATCTCATACAGGTTGACAACACTGGTTGTGAAGTTGTCTATCATAATGGAAATGATATATATATGTATGACATATGATACATATGATATATATTATATATGACAAACATGATATATGATAAATATGGTACATGTATATGACATCTATGACATGCATCATATGATATATGTAACATATCACATATAAAATAGTATGTATGATATATAATTATATTATGTTTTATATTTATATATCTGTGTATTTATGTATATATTGCATGTATATATATATATATATTATATGTGATTTTATAAATATATATGTACATGTATATATATATTTAAAATGTTTTCTACAAACTGCAACTAAAGCAATTCATCTGAGAGCAACATATGACCTAAGCTTCATCTATTAAATGCAATTGTGCCCACTGAGTAATGCTTAACCCATCAACATTTCAGTGAAATACACTAAGCTCTGGATTGTGATTCACATGCATTTTTCAGAAATCGGTGGACTGAGCAGAAATAGAAAAGGACCGCTTGTGGTCGTAAATTAGGACTTAAATCAAGAAAATCTTATTGGCAACATTTGCAATGCAGTTCTGAGGAGGAGTCCAGTCATCAGAGTGTTCTCATCCATATTTCATACTGAACCTCATCATGGTGCTTAAATCGCCATTTCAAAACTGACTGGTATTTATCTAAACCCCTTCAGAGCATTCAAAAGCTCCTCTCCTATCTCAGAATGCCCATAGCCCTTGCAGGCACTGCTGGTCCCATAATTGCTGTGGGTTATTTTGCTTTTGTTCATACTTAGGAAGTTGCTCAATCTGTGACCTTGGTTATCTTTTGCTTCTGATTATATTCTTGCTTTACAACCCAGCATCACTGGGCTTGATGTCAAACACTGTCCCATTGGTTTCTTTCCATCATACATTCTCTCCTTTCTCCTTTTTCCTCTGCTACCCCATGAAGTTATTCTGCATACATGGTTTGAAAGTGCCCCATATCTATTCTGTACAAGTGAGAGGGGTATGTGTATGTGTGTGCACACACACACACACACACACACACAAACGCACAAACACACTATCACATGTACCCCTGAGCATTCCTCTAATCGTTTTACATTTATAAAAAGTATTTGAAAATAAGTATATAATGTTTCTTTGCTTTCCCTGGGTCATACTTCCTGTTTATATTGAAGTTCATGAGATTTTAGTTTAGGTAACAATATTAAGACAGATTTGATGGCGTATTTGCAGTATTCAGGAACCCAACTTAAGAAAATTCTTAGTTTGAGACTAGCCTGAACTAACTAGCCCTATCTCAAAAACAAAAACAAAAACAAATAAATACATAAAAAAATTTATCTAAAGTATAATAACGTAGTATGTAGTAATAGCCAGTCAGTCTCTTGAAAATTGATTTGGCAAATTTTAAAATTAAAATACACATACAGAACACTGAAGTTGTTTTGATTCACTAAATGTTTGTGACTCTAAGAACAGGACGTGTCAGAAGTCTAAAGAAATGGATTTCTTTTTCTATTGGTAATTTGGAATAATAATAAATAGAGGCAATAGCTGCCAAAAGAGATGTAAATTGAGCAGTTGCTATCTTTAATGTTAGGTTAAAAAAATTTAACATACTGCATGGTTTTTATTTTGTTTTGTTTTGTTTTTTTTTTGGGGGGAGGTGTTTCAAGACAGGTTTTCTCTGTACAGCTCTGCCTATCCTGGAACTCACTCTGAAGACCAGGCTGGCCTTGAACTCAGAAATCTGCCTGTCTCTGCCTCCCAAGTGCTGGGATTAAAGGCATGCACCACCACCACCCAGTACTACATTGTTTTTTAATGAGTCTGCTTTTGTAATATTTACTTAAGCTAAGGAACATTTCTGCTAGCTTCTGGCTGATGGATTTGGTAAGAGCAGCTCAAATTATCTTCTGATCCCCCCCTCCCTAAGAAGGGAAACCAGGCATATAGTGCCAGCTCTGAACTTCAGTAGGCAAAGGAATCAGAAAGTCATGTTAGCGTCATGGAGCAGCATCCCATGCTGAAAACAGCCCTTGCACAGAAGAGGGGAGCCTCTGATTATATTCTTACTTTACAGCCCAGCTTCACTGGGCTTGATGTCAAACACTGTCCCATTGGTTTCTTTCCATTGTACATTCTCTCCAACCCTGGACTTTTTCTCCTTTTTCCTCTGCTACCTCCTGAAGTCATTCTACATACAGAGGGGAACCTCCTTGTGTTGAAGTTTTCCATTTATTACCCTTTGAAGGGCTGGATTCGTAGAAATAATATTGTGTAAATTTGGTTTTGTCATGGAATACTTTGGTTTCTCCATCTATGGTAATTGAGAGTTTTGCTGGTTATAGTAGCCTGGGTTGGCATTTGTGTTCTCTTAAGGTCTGTATGACATCAACCCATGATATTCTGGCTTTCATAGTCTCTGGCACGAAATCTGGTGTAATTCTGATAGGCTTGCCTTTATATGTTACTTGACCCTTTTCCCTCACTGCTTTTAATATTCTTTCTTTGTTTTGTGCATTTGGTGTTTTGACTATTATGTGCTGGGAGGAATTTCTTTTCTGGTCCAGTCTATTTGGAGTTCTGTTGGCTTCTTGTATGTTCATGGGCATCTCTTTCTTTAGGTTAGGGAAGTTTTCTTCTACAATTTTGTTGAAGATATTTACTGGTTCTTTAAGTTAGAGGTCTTCACTCTTTTCTATACCTATTATCCTTAGGTTTGGTTTTCTCATTGTGTCCTGAATTTCCTGGATGTTTTGGGTTAGGAGCTTTTTGCATTTTGAGTTTTCTTTGTTGTATCAATGTTTTCTATGGTATCTTCTGCACCTGAGATTCTCTCTTCGATCTCTTGTATTCTGTTGGTGATGCTTGCATCTATGGTTCCTGACTTCTTTACTAGGATTTCTATCTCCAGAGTTGTCTCTCTTTGTGATTTGTTAATTGTTTCTACTTCTATTTTTAGAAATAAAACTTGGATGGTTTTGTTCAGTTCCTTCACCTGTTTGGTTATACTTTTCTGTAATTCTTTAAGGGATTTTTGTCTTTCTTCTTTAAGGACTTCTACTTGTTTACTTGTATTCTCCTGTAATTCTTTAAGGGATTTTTGTGTTTCCTCTTTAAGGTCTTGAACCTGTTTACCTGTGTTCTCCTGTATTTCTTTAAGGGAGTTATTCATGCTCTTCTTAAATTCCTCTATCACCATCATGAGATATGATTTTAGATCCAAATCTTGCTTTTCTGGTGTTTTGGGATATCCAGGACTTGCTGTGGTGGGAGTACTAGGTTCTGATGAAGCCAAGTCGTCATGGTTTCTGTTGGTAAGATTCTTGCATTTGCCTTTTGCCATCTGTTGATCTCTGGTTTCTCTGGCTGGAGCTTGTTCCTCCTGTGGGTCTGTAAGCCTGTGTCAGCACTTTTGGGAGATCAGCTCTCCTCAGATAAGACCTATGTGCAGTGGGCTGTGGATCAGTTGTTCCTCCTGAGTCCTGGGGTCAGAACAAACCCTGGAGACAGGCTCTCCACTTGTAGAGAAGGGGCAGAGAGATGTGGATCTGCAGAACCTCCTCCTAGGTGAAGAAGGAGGTAGAAAAGCTTCTGGCTTCTTCTTATTCTCTGGCTTCAACTACCTCTGCTGACCTGCACTGAACTGCATGAACTCAAGCACAAACTCAACTCCAGTGCACTGTACTCACTGCACTCACTCCCAACTGACCGAACAAACTGAATGAACTGCCTTCACCCTCTATGATTCTTTTCATTATTATTAAACTTGAATTTATTGAATACTGCTGAATTCTATTGTTCATCAATCAGTAAGTGTAGTTAGCTAATGCTGACTAATATTGTATCCCTATGAATGTGATGACTTACACAAGTGAATTCAATTGCCAGGATCACTTCATCCAATTTTATCTGTGTACATAAATGATATTTGTGTGTGATTTTTATTTTCTTCTTCTCTAATTTACATTGATTTGCCAAACAAATCAGATGGTTAATCTTCTCCTCATCAATCTCCCATGAATAAAACTTGAAAAGCCATTATAGATGGTGTATCAAATGCAGAGCTGACTAGGTTCCTCGGTCCTTATCAAGGATGCTTTCAGAAAATATCTACAGAAGAGAAACTGGGAAAGTGCTCTGGCTGAGAAATGACAGTACAGTTTAGAATACTGGCAAACGATTGTGTGACCCTAACTAGAAAGAAAGAAAGAAACTAAGATCGAATCATCTTCACAGAAGATAGGAAGTGCAGAGGCAGTTAAATCTCTTTCTTAATCCTTAAGAAGATTTAGGGATTAGCCCATTCTTCTCTTTTGGAAGGAAGGGTTGCTAAGGTCCTCTTCTGTTTTTATGCCCCATTTCTTTATCCTTTGCAAACAAAGCTAAACAAAGCAACATGAACCATGTTCCCGTTTGTGTCCCTTCATTGATTGTTTTGAGGGTTATTTTCTCTTTTCTTTCTTTTTATTCTCCTTACATTGGTAAGAGGAAAAACCTTTATCATTCCATCAAAAAGGCTTGCAAGACACTGCTGTTTATCTTATGAGGAAAAAAACAGAACAAAGCAGAAACAAACAACCTAACTCCCCCCCTTCCTCTGTCTCTCTCTGTCTCTGTCTCTGTCTCTCTGTCTCTCTGTCTCTCTGTCTCTGTCTCTCTGTCTCTCTGTCTCTGTCTCTCTCTCTGTCTCTCTCTCTCTCTCTCTCTCTCTCTCTCTCTCTCTCTCTCCATACACACACACACACACACACACACACACTGCAAGCCATTGCTAGCCTGACATTACTTTCCATAATTTCTACATCTACTCGGACTAAAACTCTCTGTGACATGGAATTTCCCTAAGGTTCATACTTTTTTTTCCTTTCCTTTTCATTACATTTACCTATTTGTGTTTGTGGACACAAACATGCCACAGTGTGGATATGGAGGTCTAAGGACATCTTGCAGGACATATCTCCTTCTACCACATGGGCCTAGAAGTCAAACTTAGGCTATCATGGTGGCAAGTGTGTTTACCTACTGAGCCACCTACCCAGCACAAGTTGGTACTTCTTGACTTATTAGGCTCTTTGTCTTCAAGAAGATAAAAGTTCCACCTTGTATTCCTTTATTGACTTAAGTGATAAATTAGCGGGAATATTTTATGTACTAACAAAAGTATTTTCTGATTGATTATTCATTCTCTTTAGGGAAAATGATGACAAATAATTGACTTTTTGGCAATCAGTATTGAGAAAGTTTACTTTATGTGTCTACCTCAGTTTATGTAGTTGCATGAATTAGTAATTTGCTTATTTGAAACTGGTGGGTAGAATGGAAAGACACACAGATGACAAAGAAAAATATTTAGTAAATTAGTTAAAATTCTGCTGTAAAAATTATCCCATGAATTAAATAGAGTCTATAATGGTTCCTCTGTGGTTGATTGTTTGTGTTAACTTTTAAAAATGCATACTAGAGAAATTTTCCTTTGTGTAGAGAATCTAGGTGTCTAGGTTCTCTGGAAACATAAGTGAATGTCTACATCCAATAGTATTTTCCTCACTTTGGGTGGCAGTGTATCTGTCTGTTTCCTTTGGGTTTCTACCATATATCAGTTGTGATTTTCCTGCCCAGTGGACTAAATTGAATTCATGAGCTATTCAGATACATCCTGTCCCTGTGAGGCCTTTGGTCTTTAATTGGTGGAGGGTTCTGGTTTCTGCTGCTATTACAGTTCAGTGTACAGTTCAGTTCAGTCTCTTACAGCACTGTGAGGCATTAGTACCTTTATCATGAGTACTGAACTTCTTAGCTAAGGCTGTGTTGACTCTTCCTACCTGAAAGAAACTATGATAGTCCTGGCCATTATGTTCAACCAACTCGACCTAAAATTCTACTCTTAACTTCTAGACTCATATATAGTGATAGCAGGATACATCTAAAACCAACCAAGGGATCATGGACATGAGTGTAGGCTTATGTTTTTCAAAACCTACTTTAATAAGGGTTCTTAAATACTTCAACTTCTTTTATAGCCCACCAACCAAAAGTAGGGGAGAAAGGTGGTTAATAGGACAAAGAGGATGTGGACCTATTTAGAAGTAGTTCTTTGGAACAGTTCTAATCGTCATTGTCAGCTGTCCAGTCCACTAGCAAAACACCAAACCCAAATCAACAGCAGTGGCCTGATCCAGACAAAACCACAAGGCTTGGCCAATCAGCATGAGTCCACTCACTAAACTAGCCAGAAGTTCTTTATGTAAGGAGAGTTTCAATGTACTGTTCCCCAGTTGGTTTTTGATTTGTCAGTAAAGAAGGCTGGGGGCTAATTTCTGGGTGGAAGGTACAGGTAAAACTTCAGGGTCCCGGGAGGAAAGGGCAGACAAGGGGAAAGAGGGAAGAGTTTTCTGCCATGTTTTGGAGGAAGAAGAGAGCAAAAACCACGTAAGGTCTCAGGGGGAGGGGGAGCTAGGGCCTGCAGCCTCTGCTACAGGAGGGTGGCCAAGGATATTGGTCAGGGACTAGGTGGGGCTAGATGGGGAAGTCAGAGATAATAAATTGGTAAGGACACACTTTTCTAGGCAGGAGATACCTGTGCCCAACATTTGTGTCAAGAAGGCAAGTTGTAAAGTAACAAACTATGTGTGTCTTTTATCTGGGGATTTGAGGGTCTTTGGAGTAGGCTGGTAGTTCAATCACTTCCCAGAGCTAAAGTCAGGTAGAACAAAAGGAAAAATAGGAGGGAACAGAACAATGGTTTGATCCCAGGCAAAGACAATTTTAAACTACACGTAACATCTCTACAAGTCTGGGCAAGTAAAGATCAGAGAAGAAAGCAAGGTGAACCAATGCCAAAGCATCACCAGTGAGGACTATCAAGGTGAACCAAAGCTTGAGCATCGTCCACTGTCTGTTGGGTTATACTCTCTCTAAACATCATGTGTCCTCCCATGTGACCCATCTAGCAAAACATCACATGCCCTTTCACCAGGCAGTTTCCAGAAAAGCACCGCATGTCCCTTCTCTGACAAACACCTACTCACATGTCTGCTTCAGCAAAAGATCCTCTCAGAAGACAGCTTCCAGAAAAAAAATATCACATGGCACAACCAAGCCTCCCATAAAACCAAAAATTTTCACTTCACATGAGGAAATTAAAACAAAAGTGAATCAGGCACCTCAATCAAGAGAGCTCAGGAAATAATCACATAAATCTCTTCCATGTGCTGCCTCAATGAGATGGTGTATGGAGGTTCTAGAATCTGCTAAACCAGTCATGGTCCTCATGGCCAATTCATGGACTTGTAGCTAGCTTGGCAAAGCCATCTCATTTATTTTGTAGTCCTTATCTTGGTCTGATGCTGTGGAATTGCAAGTCTCAGGAAGACATTAGCAGCAAGGGTTTGCCAGGACTCTCTCTGGGGAACAAGAGTGGATACCTACTTCTCTCTGTTATCTATCTGATTGGCCTGCTATAGACTTTCACAGTTCAACTTCTGACTTTAAATGTTCTTAGTCTTTGCTTCTTCTTTGTCATTTAGCAATATGAGCATCCTTTCTATTGACATTTAGGAATAGATTCTATTCTTTTAGAATTACATAAAATTCTTTTGTATAAATACTATATTTTTTTCATGTAGCTGGGCAGTGGTGGTACACGCCTTTAATCCCAGCACTTGGGAGGCAGAGGCAGGCAGATTTCTGAGTTTGAGGCCAGCCAGGTCTATAGAATGAGTTCCAGGACAGCCAGGGCTACACAGAGAATCTCTGTCTTGAAACAAAACAAAACAAAACAAAAAGAAAAACAAAACACAAAAACAAAAAACTCTAAAACTATTTTTTTTCATGTAATAACATCCTTACTTGAAGCCTTTAGAATGCTCTGAATGCACAAATATTCTTTCTAAGAACACCCCATGTCTCCATGAGTGTATGTTAATAGGAAATAGCTACAAGCAGCATCCACACACCAATCACGGTCCTTCACAACATTAATTTATAGCTCATTATTGTAGCAATGGATAACATGTGCTCACCCAGCAGGATTTTTCTTTTTTTTTTCAGAATCTGTTAACATTCTGTTTATATAAGTTCATCTTACCATAAAAATAGTTCTTTGCCTCAGGCTGCATATTAAATAAAATTAGTGGAGATATCGATAATGTTCTGTTAATTTTACCATTTGTCACGGCATAGAGTCTTCCTTATCTTGACAGCTTTCAGAGCAAAGAAGAGAAGAACTAAAGTTCTTCGAAGACTTGCCCAAATTTGCTCGCATACGTGGGAGCTCCTAAACTTTCTGAGGCTACACCTGGTGGATGATTATGTGTGTTTTAGCTAGATTTTCAATGCTGTAAAGAGACACCTTGACCAAGGCAACTCTTAGCAAAACAAACATTTAATTGGAGCTAGCTTACAGTTTCAGAGGTTTAGACCCTTATCATCATGGTGAGAAGCATGGAAGCATGCAGACCAGCTTGGTGCTGGAGAAAGCAAGATTTCTACATCCTGATCCAAATGGAGCCAGGAGTCTTGTCTTCCCACAGGCAGCCAGAGGAGACTTTCTTTCCCACTGATTAGGTAGAGCTTGAGTACTAGGAGCACCCCCCCCCAAAGCCTACCTATACAGTAACACTACCTCCAACAAGGCCACACCCATCCCAACAAGGCCACACCTCCTCATAGTGCCCTTGCCTGTGGGACAACCATTTTCAAACTACCCCCAATGCTGAAAAATATGGTTATCTCGACAAGACAGGATTCTATGTGCATTTCCCAAGACGATCTGATACCAGCTAAGGGGATGAGGGAAGAGCCAGCCATGTGGCTGTAAATGGTATTTTTAACACTATCTATGAAGTTGCAAAATGTCATAGTTAACAAATTTTTGCCTTTTGTCTTTTAACTTATGTACTTATATATACGCTGCTTATAGTTTCTAGGGGAAAATTTCTAAGATTGGATTTAACTTAATTCTGACAGATAGAGAAGTTCCAATGAACCTGCCTTCAGTGGAATTGTCTATGCAGAAAAATAAAGGGTAATTAGAAATAAAATGACAGAGAGAAGCTCTTGACCTGCTCTCTCAATCCCAGTGATATTGGATTGCAATAAAATCTGCAAGCCCCACTTACTTGGTAGCCAATATGATCAAGCTCCTGTTAGTGTTTCTAGAGACACAGCATCTATACTGAACCTTTATATGCAAGACTGCCTAAATTATTCAATGTAATTTCCAAAGTGTGTGTGCAGGCACAGTGTCGACAGAGAAGTATAGGGTTGTATGCCTTGCAGCTAAATTATTCATAAAAGCTCATTTTAAAACGTAATCTATCACCACAACACGTATAGGAACTCTCTTCACTTTCTCTGGTGGAGATAAGGCAGTGTGATAATTTGAAGTATATAACCTAGACACACCCCCCAGTGCAGTTCTACCATAGCTACTCCTGAGCTTGTGGATAATCAGGTGCTGTGCAGAGCAACCAAGAGTATGATGCAAGTGTTGTAACTCTGAGAAATGGAAAATTTGGCTTAACTCCTTTCACCTTTCTGTTTTAAATTCTTGTCATATACCTGTTCTGTTATATAGTAACCTTGTTTATATTTAAGTCTTTTCGTTAGGTGCCTGAGGTTTCTTAACGATGCAAAATTATCTGATTGAAATATCCTAGTAAGAAGAACTTATATTTATGCTATTCAGTGCTCCCCCCGTCATATATGCAGCCTGATATTCATGTGCCTTATTCCATCCATGTGTCCCTGAATGAGAAGGGTTGCCTGCATTCAGTTGTCTACCTTCTGAAGGTCCCATGGGCTGTTTCATAAGCATAGTGTTTTTAGGATAGGCTGTCTTTAAATTCCCACCACATTTCTTTCTCAAAGACATAATAGGACTTATTATAATTACGTTCGTTGGCCATCTAAAGGTTATTTGGCTACATGTAGACAATATATTCTTGAACGTTAAAGATATAGCCATACAGTCTTCTACTCCCATAATCTATATTTATTTCAATGAGCTGCTGCATTCACTAAAGCTCGGAGACAGATTATTAGCAGAGTAACCTAGTGTATGATGTCATGCCTTGGGAAAAGTTCTCTCCTGTGCCTTGTGCCTCCACAGTGTGACAATAAAGATTACTGTAGAAACAAGACAAGGGAAGTGATTGCCGGGATAGAATCACACAAGTGCGTCCCTAGGAGATGTCTACTCCTGTCAGAGTGTGTGGCTTGTCTGTCAACCATCTCTCCATAGACCACTACACCAGATTCCTCAATGGCTGCCAGCAACTACCTTTCTGATAAACCAAATTACATATTTTCATATTTGACTCAACTACCATTCCTTTGGAAATACATTATTCTCTTATTTTCTTGACTTTAGGGAATTGTGGTTTTCATTTAAGACTGCTCAGTTTCTCTTCGAGAGTCTTCTGTGCCCTTCTCTGCTCTATGACAAGAATAAACCCTGAGGTTCATTCTTTGATTAAAATTACTCTTGGTGATGTGGTTCTTTGATTAGTTATGTCTCTTCCACCACATGGAACAGATGGCCTGTGTTTGTGTCCCAAATAAGCCACAGACTTGAGCCTCTTCTTACTGTTTTATCCCAGTAATCATTAAGAGGGTCATAGCTCCCATCACTGCTGATGAACACAGACATTCAGCTTTAGTTTTTCTAGGGAAATGGTTCTTTGCTTTACTCACCGACTTTATTCCTCTAAATCATAGAGATCCTAATCTTTGCTAGGCACATTGTTGACAGAGCTGTTGACTTTCTGGGACAGAGCCAGGCTTTCTGGGAACCAATGCCAAATGTAGATACATTCATCTGAATAGTAACAGACAAAGTGAGTCTAACTTGAATTAGTTTGCTATCCAAAGAGACAACAACCTAAAGTGTAAGACACGCCAACACATTCACTGACATGAGTCAGGGGATATTAAAAATGGCATCAGATGAAGGGGTCTGGAAATCATAAATACTATAAGATAGAGGAAACACCATAATCCTTGAAGAAATATCAACAGGTTGGCTTGGCTGTAG
This sequence comes from Mastomys coucha, assembly GCF_008632895.1. Lineage (NCBI taxonomy): Eukaryota > Metazoa > Chordata > Mammalia > Rodentia > Muridae > Mastomys > Mastomys coucha. Next base: position 29,856,203 of record NW_022196909.1, read on the forward strand.
TCGAACTACAAGGGAAGCAGAGGGTCTGAAACGCAAATCATTTGGTATCGCATGCCCCACACTTCCATGCTTATCTCTGAGTTCTGGGGAGTATTGTTTTATTTCCATGTGATGACTGTTTCCTGCTAAGCCTGGAGCACTTAACTTTTGTGAATATGAGCTAGTCACTCATCAACCTCTCACTCACTAAATTAAGATGATTAGAACAGCCCACTTGGATTTTGGTGTGGCTTCCCTCAGTCCTCTTGCTTTGCTGATTGCCTTGTCCTGGGCATTATGTTAATCTTCTCTGTTATTCAATATATAGTATATACACAGTCAAGCCAGGGGCCAGTATAAGTCCATGTTTACTGTATGTGCGAATGCTTGTGGAGAAGCCTATAGGAAGAGGTAGCAATCTTACCCAGACCTATAAGTATGCATTTTGTTGGTAGAGCTTAGAATTTTATGTTTGTTTGTTTGGTTTGGTTTTTTCGAGACAGGGTTTCTCTGTGTAGCCTTGGCTGTCCTGGAACTTACTCTGTAGACCAGTCTGGCCTCGAACTCAGAAATCTGCCTGCCTCTGCCTCCCAAGTGCTGGGATTAAAGGCGTGCGCCACCACTGCCCAGCTGAACTTAGAATTTAATATTAATGAATTGAAGAGCTAAGGAAAGTCATTTTTAATTTATTTATAGACTTAAGGGCACACTTCTAGGGGGGCTTTCAGAATAAAAAGGAGACTTTATCAATGGCCAAGTATAAGTGCAAGGGTGGCATGCTTGAAGCTTAATTGAATATTATGGTAAATGTGTCTATAGAAAGAAAAGGAGGCATAAGCTCCATCAGAGAATGCTTTACCTATCCATGGCTCTGGTTGTTAAGAAAAGCTAGTAGGAACATTACCACTCTGTGGTTTGGTTTGTGTGTGCATTTGTTTGTTTGTTTGTTTTTTGAGACAGGGTTTCTCTGTATAGCCCTGGCTGTCCTGGAACTCAGTCTGTAGACCAGGCTGGCCTCGAACTCAGAAATCCGCCTGCCTCTGCCTCCCAAGTGCTAGGATTAAAGGTGTGCGCCACCACTGCCTGGCCACTCTGTGGTCTTAACTACTTATGGAAATGTATAGCCTGTTCAAACTGATATTTTCAGTAGCCAGAATGTAGGGGAGAGATCCAGGTTAAGAAAATCATGCTAACATTTCAGAGCTGAGCATTTGGGCTAAGGCTGGAATACAGAAACTCCTGGTGTTACAGATGTATGAGAATGTGACACTGCTTTTGCTGAAATAGGGAGGTGACAGGCAGGGCTGATCTGGGATAGCACTGCAGCACATAGATTGGTCTTCCTGTGGAAGTGTAACTGGCTGTAGAGCACACATTTCTGTTGCCCTGTTGCTTGAACCTTCCACACAAAGAATCCTGGTAAATGATTAAACAGAAACACTTGGAAAGCAAAAGATAGAAAGACAACGACAGGAGAGCATGTGACCAAGCCCACTCAGTCAGTCAACAGGTTCTCCAGTGCAGGAGTGAGGATCGAAAAGAAAAAGACAATTAGACAACATTATAGCATGACCCCAACCGGTTCTGAGGCTGAGGCAGGTTTCTTTTCTCTCAATCTGCTTTCATATCATTTCAATGACATGCTAGTATTAAGGGCGGGCAGTACAATGAAGGACAAGCAAGGCAATAAACAAAGTCTTGTGATTACTCCTGTGACAGTTGTTTCCAAGGGCTTGTCAAAACGACCAAAATATCTGAGCCCACTTCCTTGTCTAGGCCCCAAATCTGACTCTTGCCTGAAGCCTACTTCTTTTGTTCCACCCTAAGATTAAGATCCCTGCCTGAACTTACTTCTCTGTTCTAGCCTAAAGTTAGATTCCTGCCAGAGCTTACTTCCTTGTCATGGCCTAATGTCAGATTCCCGCCTGGAGCCCATTTCCTTGTCCTTGGCAAGATTCCAAAGTCAGATTCCTGCCAAGTGGCGCCCCCAAAGGCTCTCCACAAACATGTCTAGGGATTTCCTGTCCCATCGACCAGTGGTTCTCAACCTGTAGGTCGTGAACCCCAGACCCATCTGAAAACATGGTCATTTACGTTATGATTCATAGTACTAGCAACATTACAGCTATGCAGTGGTAAGGAAAACAATTTTATGGTTGGGGGGGGGTCACTACAACTTGAGGTACCATATTCAAGGGAAAGCATTCGGAAAGTTGAGAACTATTGTAATGGAGTTTAATAAACTCTGTTAGTTATTAATATGACCCAGCCAGCCCCGCCCCAGTAACAGAGGCAGAGCCCTGTGGATGTATTTAATCAGCACTGGCACAATTACTGAGGGAATTACCCCAATCCAATTTTTTCTAGCACTAGATTGTTAATTCCCCAGCTGTGCTCCCCAAGCGCTTGCAGTTTGAGTCTCTCCAAGGTTCCCTCAGCAGGTCCTGAGTCTGCTTCACTTCAGGCCTGTGTTCCTTGTCCACCATGTTTAATGGAGACCTCTCTTCTCTGTCTTCCTTCTCCTACCCTTTCTTTTCTCCTTCTTCTCCTACCAAGTGTTTCTACCTGTGACCCCCTACCCTGATAACTTGAAACTCTGCCTCTCCTGTTCTCTCAGGAGTGGATTATAGCCTCCTTTATTTAACCGATAGTCTTAAATTGGGGAGCAAAGTTTACATAGCATCCCTGGGTGGGTAGACATGAGGATCTGCTGATGGGGGCTACCAGATCAAGGAGCCACTATTCAGCATTTAATACATAGCAGCCCCAGACCCACACCTAACAAACCCTGCTTGCATTTCACATGAAGCTTGAAGGTGTGACTCTGGCTTGACTGGAAGTCACAATGTTTACTTATGTCATGAGTTAAGTACAATTTTAAGTATGATATGAGTTAATGAAATATTAAAAGCTTTCTAATGGATGTTCGTTATATAATTGTCAGAGTTCTCATAGGCTATATTCTGTAGTTCCTCTGTTATGGGTCTTGAGACCTAGGAAGAGGTTTCTCTGTAGGCCATTTTTGGTTAGGGTTTAATGTGATGTACTCTGTTCTCTTTATTTCAGAGCCCTAAGACACAAGGAGGGGTCAGGTCTGTGCCAGAGAATGGTATCTGATTCAGAGACCTCTGTACTCCTTTCAAAGACTGGATTAGAAGGCAGAGGGAGAGGCAGAACAGAACACAGAAAAAATGAATGAAAACGAGATGTTAGGGACATATAAAGTAGAATAAAACTTAGTTTTCAAAATGGTGGAGAATGGAAACTTAGCTCATAGGCCAGGTGTACCTATTGAGGCAGGTGACCCCACAGATGAGCTGTTGTCCCCAGTATAAGAACTGATACAGGTATGTGACAGGAGAGCATCACACAGAACGCGGCATAGTATAGTCTCCTCTGAAGGGTATTTTACATGAGATCATGTTGAGTTCAGTGGGACCTCCTCCAGCTAGCCTTTATTAAGTAGAAAAATTAATATAGTCTCTGCCATCTCTAAAGCCTCCATGGGGATGGCCTTGGGATTCTACAGGTGTGAGCAGCAGAGAGCTCTCTAGCCTGGAGGCTGACCTCTATGGTCAATCAGATCAGGTTCTATCAGGAGAGCCATATGTCCTCCGAGGATCAAAGCTGATCCCTCCCCAACTATTTATGCCCGTTCAATCCTGTTACTGGAGTCCAGAAATGTGTTATGTTAAGGGAAATAAGAATTCAAAAATAACGAAGGTGGTTTCAAACTAATTGACTTGGAAAGACTCCATAAAAGAAAATCAATCGAACAATTGTAATCATTCAGCGTGAACGGAAGAGAACAATAAAATATTGGAGATGACAGATATAAAGCTTAAGGCATATGGCCTCATTTATTTTTCAAGTCTTACAAAGTTCTTTATTTGAAGAAAAAACAGCTAGAAATAGTGACTCCGATATGCTTGATCTAGAAAGGAAAGCTTGATTTGAATTTGTGACTCTATGGAAAAGAATTGAGATCATTATTGTTGGCGGTCACTACAACATAAGGAATTGTATTAAAGGTTTCTTGGTTTTTTTTTTTTTTGGAACTGCATACATATTTTTTCTGCTGTTATTTACTAACTTCTGTTTTTAAGATATTTGCTTGTGTATGCCATATGTGTGTGTGTTTGAGTACAGTGTATGGGGGAGTCCTCGGCATTTGTGTGGAGAAGAGGACAATAATGTGGAGTTGGATCTCTCCTACGTTTATTTAGGTTCCAAGGATTAAACCTAACTCCTCAGGCTTAAGAGCTTTGCCATCTGACAGGTCTATGCTTGAATTCTTTACTAAATGTTTCTAGTTGCTTTAACACTATTTGTTTTTTTTTTCATACTATAGGGACCTAATGTATTTGAAACTTTGTAAAAAAAATACACCTCGCTGAGTAAAATTATTAATGTAGTAATTATACTAGAAAATACTGATGGACTTTTGCATCAAGTGGTATCTGGAACAGACAATCAGCTATCCTCCTGCCTCTTTTTTTTAGACAATTCATAATATAAACTAAAATACAGATAAACCTTTAAGACAATTAACATTTGAGGATGGAAATTAAATTTGTATATCTAACTAGTGGTGGGGTTAGACATATTAATTGGCTTTAACAAAGTCATATCTAGTTCAAGTCATTTTTCTTAGTTCAAGAGAGAAGTTACTGAGTGTTGGACGTGCGTAAAGTGAGTAGGGCAGACAGTCTTACCTGCAGTCCAAGGAAATGTCCATACCAAGCTCAAGGCTAGCGAAGGCTATATAACAAACTTCAGCAGCAAAACAAAGTGACTACCAAACTCAAACACACCGAATGAAAGAATAGACTCTAAATAATCCTTTTGGGCCTACTCAGTCCTTTTCATAGTACCCTAAGGACAATATCCTTTGCAGTGCCGAGAAATTGGTTGAAACGCCAAACAAAAGCTAGCCCCCAAATAAGTCAGCATAAATAATCCTAAGCAACTTTGTGCCCCGAACGTTGGTTTTACAGCTTAAATTCCGAGTACTTGGAAAAACACTCGGCTTACATGTTTACTAACATTCATGCATCAGAAACTTAATTTCCAGTGGAACTGGGAAGAGCTGTGGTTACTAAAATCCATGTGTTAGAAACTTAATGTTCAGTGGCATTCGGAAGATCTGGGCCTAAAGGGATGTCTTCAGGAATCAGGACTCCACTCTCATGAACTGAGCTATGGCATTATAAAAATATCTTAGGTGTGGACTAGCCCTGCCATCCACAGAGTAAAAAAGGCTCTCAGTAGAGGCCAGAAGCTAAGGCATTTCTGTCCCTTTTAAATTGTTTGTCTCTCAACCTACATAAACTTAACAGATCACCAAGTTTTTAATGTCTGCCTTAAAATCGGACACTTGGACACTCCCGCTGTCTCACTTCCATTATACTTGACAAGTTAAAAGTGTCTGCTTTGTTACTGTTGATATTTTCTCTTCTATTAATTATAATCTTGCCTTGGTGGAATTATTCCCTGCATCTTCTTTATTTCTTTGTGTGTATTAAGCTCGTGCATTCAAGGTCACTGTCTGGTGAGAGGAGCGCTGTGGTTCATTAGGAGCAGGCTATCTTGCGTTGGACCTCATCCCACAACAACTACATGAGGTCTCTGTCTTACTATATCTTTGTTGCTGCTTTTGTTCTACTAAATACTTGGATATTTTACTTATCTAATTGCTTATAGATACAATACACATAATTTTTTGTGTACTGGGGCCTGAACCTAGGACGGTATACATGTCAGGCAAGTAATGTATTGCGGACTTAGATCCTTAGTCCTTGTCTTCTTAGAAGTTTTGAGACAGGGTCTCTCTAAATTGTACAGGCTGAACTTCAACTACACCACTGTTGCCCAAACAGGCCTTGAGTGGCCTGTTTTAACTTCTCAAGTTGCTGGGATTACAGGCCTGCACCAGACAGAAAACTGAAAATTTTTAAATAATATAATTTGGCATCTGTTTCCATCTCTTTCCATAGCTAAGATTTTGTTGCTATTTGTTGTCTGGGTTATGGCTTCTTTTCTGGAGCCTTCAGTCATTCCTGTAGGTTAGTATCCTTTTGTAATTTTTTACTGCTTAGCTCTCTAAGTCAGCAAACAGTTTGATGGGTTTCTACTTATATATATATATATAAGCCAGTACATGCCTGATTGTTTATCCAGAAGCTCAGTGTACAAGCTCTCCTATACCTTAAATATCAGATAATTCACATCTCCATCTTTGCCCTTCGCCTGGTCCCAGTACAGAATCTCAATATCAACCAGAAAATTAGAGTCGAGGGCAGCAACATCTGCAAAGCTTTGAACAAGAGTCTTCTAGATGTCAGGATTATACTAGAGCTTTCGTCCTGACCATGGGAAGCCATTCCTAGTTTTGAACTTTGCCATCACCTTGTGGCCCTTCTGCTCAGTTGATTGCAATGTCATCCTTTGTAAGAGTTCCTGCACTGAAAAAAATGTTTGAATGAGATTTAAAAAAAAAAAAAAATGTGTTTTTGTTTTTTTGTTTTTTCATGTGGAACTTTCTAAGGAGCAAGACAAGCAATAACATTTGTCGGGGACCCGGGATTTAGAGGAACTTTTCATTTATTCTGCCTTTTCATTACTGTCTTTTAATCATGGATGGTGTGGGAATATTGGATCTCAGTGTCATGGATAATCTTCATCATTAAATGGATGAAGTTTGGCATTACCTGGGAAACACACCGCTATTGTGGGTGGAAGGAAGTTTACAAAGACCAGTAACTGAGGAGCAAAGGCTTGCCCAGTAGCATGTGTATTTTGTCACCCTCTGAACTGGGACCCAGGAATGAAAAGAGAAAAATGGGAAAGCCAGATAATCAGCAGTAGCAATCCTCTTTTTTCAGCTTCTTCTTTTCTACCAAGAGGGAGAACTAAGAACTGTGAGCCAAAAATGAGCCTTTTCTTCTTTACTCTCTTTACATGAGGTATCATAGAGATGAGTAAATCAACAAATACACAGGGAAGCACAGGCTTAGACGGGGGGGTGGGGGTGGGGGGGCTATCTCAGAGCAGATCTGAAGAGTCACAGAGCTGACTAGTCTTAAGAAAAGTCATCGAGTGTGAGTGTGTTTCTGCAAGTTTCATGAAGCAGAGTCTTATGCAGCCCAGACAGGTATTGAACACACTGTGTCATAAAGACTGGCCTCGAGCCCCTGATTTTTCTCTTTCCAGTGGCAGAATTCCAGGCATATGCCACCATTTCCATGTGTATGAATATACATACATGTATGCAGGCAACAATAGATAAAATTTTACTAAGATTAATATTTAATTTTGATAACTCTAAAAAGGTAGATCTGGCCACATTTCCAAGGACTCACAATGGTTCAATGAAGGAGAAGACTCCTTAGTGGGCCATTAGTGATGATGTCATCAATCTGAACCTTAACTTTATGATGGACCTTGTTTGCATGAATAGTTGATAGCAAATGTGTCTCTTTTGCCTGGAGGAGTACCGGTTCTCAACAAGAACCTGAATTTAGATAATTTAATTTCTTTAAATTATATTGCAAAGTATAAGAGTCCTCTAAATCTTTAATGAATACAGGAAATGTTGATATTTCTTATGATAATGCTGATGGATTTTTAATTTAATTCAATTGAGTGTCTTATATCAACTATTTAAGATAATGAAAATTTCCGTTAAGCAGACCCATCTTAAGCACACTTATCGTTATAATATTCTTTTAAAATTCAAATTGTGAGACAGGTCACACTTTTGAAAGTTTTCCAAATTTGAATATTTTCCTTAAATTTCCAAGTTTTACAAAACATGCACACTTATTTTTAGGGGTGTCCATGCATGAACATGTATCAGTGTACATACAAATACTTATTGATGTTGAGATCCAAATTGCACATCTATAAGTATTTAATGAATATTGATGTTCTAATGACTACCAATCAAGAATACCTCATTTTGTTTAAGGCTGTCCTCTAAGAATCTGCATAGCATGACTCGTATACAAATTTTCTACATTTAAAGTTATTTTTATAATCATCTATTATTTTTAAATTATTATGTGTGTATATGTATACAAGTACTCCTACTTGTAATGCATGTGTGAGGGTGAGAGGACAACTTAGGTAATCAATTATTTCCATCATGTGGTTCCTAGAGATCAAACTCAGGTCATCAAGCTTGGGGGCACATATATTTATTTGCCTGCAGAGAAATTCTACCAACTCTATATTTTCTTCAATTTTTTTTTTTAGCTAATTACTTACGACAATTGTTTTCTTTATGACATAAAAAGGTAACATATTTGACTTCAGTTGCTCTGTCCCTCTTTCTCTGCCTCTACCCTGTTCTCCGGGTCCTCTTTCCTTTGCCCAGTGAACTTCCTTTTATATTAGGTCTGTGGCATAGCTGATCCCTCAAGGGGAAATGCCTCAGCATGGACCCAACTGAGGTGCATCCTGCAGCTATATTATACCTCGTGTTTTATAAAACACAAGTTAACCTAATAAATTCCAAAGGGTTAGACTCATCTGTTAAAGCTAGGAGTAGGAGGTGGTAGTCCCCAGAGAAGAGCACTATAATTGGTTGTCCAATGCTGTCTTAGTCAGGGTTTCTATTCCTGCACAAACATCATGACCAAGAAGCAAGTTGGGGAGGAAAGGGTTCCTTTAGCTTACTTCCACACTGCTGTTCATCACTAAGGAAGTCAGGACTGGAACTCAGCAGGTCAGGAAGCAGGAGCTGATGCAGAGGCCATGGAGGGGGTGTTCCTTACTGGCTTGCTCAGCCTTCTCTCTTATAGAACCCAAGACTTCCAGCCCAGGGATGGCACCATCCACAAGGGGCCCTACCCCCCTTGATCACTAATTGAGAAAATGCCCCAGAGCTGGATCTCATGGAGGCATTTCCCCAACTCAAGCTCCCTTCTCTGTGATAACTCTATCCTGTGTCAAGTTGACACACAAAACCAGCCAGTACAAATGCCAAACAGTCATCCTTGAAATCATACATACCAATAAAATTATATATACTGAGAATATTATATTGAATAATATGAATATACATACATGTATGCAGGCAACAATAATTTACTGACTTTTATAAATGCATTTTTTATTCTCATGATTTAACTAACTGCTTTGAATAGAAGATCTTCATGCTTCATCAAAGTCTTTTTTGTAAAATATATATTTGTTTCAGCATCCATTTTCAGACATTCTGATACTATTAATAGTGCACAGTTGTACCAGTAGAATCATCAGTCTGCAATAAACTTTTGTTTCATAATGTGGCGTATTGTGTAGCCTTTATTATATCTGTTATCACATTATTATGTCCACTAATTGTATTCTGCAAAAGTGGTACTTTTTCTATTTCTTTAGCACAACTTTTACAACATATATTATAGTATATATCATATATACTAATTTATTGGCTACTATATTGTAAAATGAATGACTAACATAAAATTCCATGAGAAGGCTATTATGTGTATTATACCCAGTAAAGAACTTTGTCTATCAGTGAAGGCTATGCATATAGTCATGAGATGCATGACAGTGATGACTACATTCAGAAAGCTTAGGACACAGAAAGGAAATGTGTACAAAGCTGAGCATGGGTTACAGCACTTGCTAGAGAAGTGGGAAGGACCTGAGTTCGCATCCCTAGAACACATATGAAGGCTGATGCATCAGTACTCCACATAATTCTACTACCCACATAATGAGATGGGACGATGAATCAGAATAATCCCTGAGAGCTAATGGATTAGCTACCCTGATACATAGTTTAATGAGAGGCATTGTGTCATGTAAAGTCAAAGATGAAACCCTCTTCCTGAGGTTATCTTCTGACCTCCAACACTCATATAAACATATAATTAAATAAACATACAAAGATTATAAAATAAGCTAAGTACAAAAATTGAAAACAAGTGACTATAAAATAGCCTTTATATACATATTCTATTAGACTAATTCATGTAAAACAATGCTTTTAAAATAGTATTTCTGTATATACAAAAATATTCATCTAGTAAGAAAAGAATAAATATATTCACAGGGTGGTGGTGGTGCATGCCTTTAATCCCAACACTTGGGAGGCAGAGGCAGGCAGATTTCTGAGTTCTAGGCCAGCCTGGTCTACAGAGTGATTTCCAGGATAGCCAAGGCTACACAGAGAAACCCTGTCTCAAAAAAACAAAACAAAACAAAAAAAACCCAAAACAAAAAGAAACAAACAAACAAACAAAAGAATAAATATATTCATTGAACTCTATCAATAGTATGACTTCGACTGTTAAGCTAAATCACCAATTCATGGGCAAATGTATTAGAAGGATATGGCAAAAGAGACAATGTACAATGATAAGGAATTTGCTTTGACCAGAACATAAACAATTCATATTTCTAATCTTGACATAATATAGATTTAAAATGAACAGAGGGATAGTGATATAATTAAAAGATTAAGATGCTGTCACATTATTCCAAAAAATGAAAAATCTAAAATTATAGAGTCCAGGAAGCCACTTCATATTATGACAACTTGATTAATAATGATGTCAATATTGCAAAGCAATAATAAAGGTCAGATGATTCTGAAAATTTGTAGTCGTAGAAGTAGAAAAGTATCTTGTTATCTAAGAAGATGTATAACACTACAATCCAGACAAATTGTCATGCTATAATATAGAACAAAAGCTCTATGATCTTTTGGTACGCAACCCATCAAATTACATCTGGGAAAATATGGAAAGGTTTGCACAAAAGATCATCAGCATAAAAGAGAAACCTGGTAGCAACAAAATTCACAGGATTTTAATTGTATTGAAATAGTCATAAGAACAACTGCTTTCTAAAAATTGAAACGTAAATACTTGGAATCATCACACCTGCTCATATAGGCAACACATTTGCATTCGTGACAGCATCCCTAAAAAAGGGAACTGAGTATTTATCTGACCAATACTCACTGTTCTTAAATCATCAATTATCCATAATGTACTATTCCCATCACATTTTGAGAGCTTAGACAAGTCAATTATTTTTTATTTCAGTAGGACATCTTAGAAACCTAAGAGTGAGTGTGGAAACACATCTCTTCTTGTGGAAGTGAATTTGTTTGTATGGTTAGGTCCAAAGGGAACTCCCCAATTCATACAAAAGGCAGTGATGGCTCAGACTTACAGTCTAGGCTGGACACAGAAGGATTGCTGGCTGATAGGTAAAAGCATGCATGCAGGATGCCCACAGGGTTTCTGTATGCAGTGAAGAGCCACCTCACTAATCTCTTTCTACCTCAGACAAATGGGGCACCCAGTTACAAACCAAAGCCCTACACTAATGTCCAGACTCCCTTGGTCCCAATTAACACTGTTAGTACCAGTTAATGTCATGCAAAGCCTGACCCTTCTCAGGTTCTACTTTTCTTCCTCACTGTGCTAGCTCTAACAGTTCTTGCTTCCTCTCCTGATGTAGCTCTTTTAAACTGAGAATGAACCCCCTCCCCAACACACACACACACACACACACACACACACACACACACACACACACTCACACACACACACTCCACTCTTCTCTTTGTTCTTGAGAGAGCCTTGGCCACTGCCACTCTGCTCCTCCCTCTTAGAGGTAGTCATGGTAGCTTTTTACCCTCCATCCCCCAGAGTCCCCTGGCTATTCTCTCTTTCATATTTACAATACACGTTTCCTTTCCCCCACACCTGTGATGAAAGAGGCATGAGAGCATCCATCCACTTTGTTTAATTTACAATAAACCTTTGTACACAAAAATAGAGTACTGGGGTTTATCATTGGGTTCTGTCATCGCTGACCTATGTGGCCACAGACTAATGTTTATTTTGAGTTTCTCTCACTTCTCAGTATTTTTCCTCTAGAATGTGTGGTGGTCATCATTTTATTTTATGTTAATCTCCTCCTCTGATGGATATATTCTACACTTCTTCATAACATAAATTGCTGCTTAGAAAACTAGCGTGCATTCTTCTGAGGAGACTTTTTACCAGTCAGCTCATTTTACCCAAGTGTGGCTTAAGTAAAAACGCATTGTAGATTACAATCCCCATCAAATATTTTACCCCGACTCCGTGGGTCTGCAAGATAATAAAATAAGATAAAATAAGTAAGATAAAATAACTAAAAGATGTATAAACTGACAACATGACCCCTCCATGGTATAGTTAAGGGGAAGATTTTTATTGTATGAGAAAGAGGGAGAGAGGGAGAGAGAGAGAGAGAGAGAGAAAGAGAGAGAGAGGGAGAGAGAGAGAGAAGAAGAAGGAAGAGGAGGAGGAGGCAGAAGAGGAGGAAGAGGAGGAGGAAGAGGAAGGGAGGAGGAAGAGGAGGAGGAGGAAGAGGAGGAAGAAGTGGAAGAGGAGGAAGAGGAGGAAGAGGAGGAGGGGGAAGAAGGAGGAAGAGGGGGAGAAGGAGGAGGAGGGGGAAAGAAGAAGAAGAAGAAGAAGAAGAAGAAGAAGAAGAAGAAGAAGAAGAAGAAGAAGAAGAAGAAGAAGAAGAAGTAGAAGAAGAAGAAGTAGAAGAAGAAGTAGAAGAAGGAGGAGGAGGAGGAGGAAGAAGAAAAGAGGAGGAGGAAAAGGAAGAGGAGGAGGAGAGGAGGAGAATAGAGGAAGAGAATGTCAAAATAGCAGGGTTATAAGAACAGCATGTCTGGGGAGTGAAACCAGAGGGAGGAGGGAGTTTGGAGTAGGTGGCAGTAGTAGATGGCAGGGTAGGAACTAAGTTGTTACTTGACTGAACTCTGGATTGTTTAACAGACTCTTGTGATTCTGAGGGATCCTTGGGGCTCTCCTGAGTTTTGGTATGCTAAATAGGTGTCATCGCAGCCTTTTGTCCCCTTTGTCAGTGATTTGGGAAATAACTGCTTTTGGTAGTGCAGAACCTGCCTTATAAGTTCCTGAAGAATGCGGATTGTTTTTCTAATCACTAGAAATCCTCCTGTAGTGCACTGAGCCCAATCCTGGATTTTTAGAATTTGGGAATTGAACCTAACTGAAAGTTCAGTTGTTAGGGACCATGATTTCAAACCTGTGGCTGACTTCCATAAGCTGGATCTCACTGGCCTCATAAGAGTCTGAGTGTTAAAGTTTGGGCATCAAACTGTGGTGCAAGAGGTTTATTTTCTATCAACCTTCAGTTAGTCTCTAAAGGTGAGTGACTAGAAGGTGACCCGGAGTGGCTATTACAAGCAGTTTTTGTACGTTTTAGGGCACAGGTTACATCAGCAAAGTTACAGTTCAAACTTATTAGCAAAGCATATTGACCTTTAAATTTATTGGCTAGCAAGCATGACACGCATTTGAACTCTACCTGGGACTTTCCAGAGGGTCAAGTGACTATCGGTCACCCCACTTTCAGAATTTTTTTTACCCAAGAATGTTCCTGTGAATGGAGAATGGAACTTGGCCTAGCCTTGACCCTAGGTGGGAGGGGGAAGCTATATGGAGGTGTGAGACTGGATAAAGCCCTTGGGGTCCCTCAGAGGAACTATAAGAAGGTGGAGTCTAATGGGAAAAACTTACCTCATTGGGGAGGAACCTTTGAAGTGGCTCTTGGGACCTCAGGTGACCTCAGAGCCTTGCATTCCAGCTGTGATAAACTGGTTCAAAAGCAGTGTTGCCAACTGATCACGGACTGAAAACCATGGAGATCATAGACCAGAATAAATGTGATATTTTTGTGTTTGTTTTTTTTCACTTTCTTTTTCAGGAATTTTGTCACAAAAGCTGATAAGCTCATTGACTTTTCCGTATTATTAAAGTAACAGTATTTCTCTATAAGAGGCTTCAACGTGTCTCTGCTTCTTGGCCATTTGTTTTGTCTTTTTTTTTTTTTTTTCCTTAATGTGAGTCTCTCAATAGGTAGTTTATTTAAAAAAAAAAAAAGACAGATTGCATAGGAAAAAATAATTAATTTACCAAATTTGAAAAGTTCCCATTCTAAAACAGAGTGAGTCTCAGCATAAATCACCGAGATTTCTAGAACTAAGTATAGCTACTCTCAGTAATAGAGCGATATTCCTACCTTGTACTGTAGGGTGCTCGTGACCTTGTAGCATCCATACTGATTGCAGTGCAGTATATTCATGTATTAAAAGCACGTGTGCTCCACAGGATATGAAGGATTAAGCTTCCAGGAGGAATGATTGTATTATTTTGTAAATACTTGTTGGATGTTAGCACTCAAAATTTGAGTTACTATAGGACATTTTTACACAAGATTAGCAATTGCGAAATTGCCTTTCTTTTATGTTGGAACATTGTGATGCCATTCCTCTATTTTAAGCCGTAATAAGCCTAAGGGGAAATTAACCAAATGCAACAATAATGAAAAACATGCCTAATAGTTATTGAATTTTATATTATTTATATCAGTGACTGTACTCTAATTGATTAGAATGTCAAAGGAACTATAATTGGGAGGGAGATCTAATTTCTGTTTTAAGTGTACCAGCCAACAAAACAAATAAATAAAAATAACAATTGCAAAATTGAAATGTGAATATTCTATGTTTTTCTGATTAATTCAACATAGCGAACATTTCCCTGGGTATATTCAATGTACTTATTAGGCAATGTGCAAATGTCACTTTCAGGCACAGGAGTGAACTGTTCTAATATACCAGGATTATAGAAATATAATAAGCTATCTTTTTAGCATACTGTTAGAATCTAGGGCTGAAAATTACTCAGGAAAATGAGAGCTGAAGAATCTATCATTACCAGTAGCTTCTATTAATAAATAAATCAAAACCAATTAAAATAATTTACTTTTTACATTTTTTTTCCAGAGAGAACATTAAGCGGTTACCTGGTTGTAGAGTTTAAATTTTGAAGCTGTGTTCACATTTTACATAACTCCTGCTTCTTCTGTACTTTGGCAGGAAGTACAGAACCAAGAAAAAAAAATTCTCTTTGTTTTACTTCATGGACTTAAGTTTAAACCTGACAAGGTGTCAATGGGATCGAAAGAAAAGACACCAAGGCAAAACGAAGCAAACAACAGCCAATAAAATGTTAAACTCATGGGGTTGGAGAGATGGCTCGGTGGTTAAGACAGTTTGCTGCTCTCGCAGAGGACTGGTTCCTAGCTCCTGGCTCAGGAGGTTCACAGCATGCTGCAACTGCAATTCCTAGTGATGTGACGCCCTCTTCTGCCTCCTGAGGCACCCTCAAACACATGGCATCCATACACAGCCATGCACACCACATGCACATACATAAAAGTAAGTGTTTTAAGTTTGAAAGTTAACTTACTTTCAATCCAGTGATCGTTTTGAGTGTACATTTAAATTTAAACATGGCGTAAATGAAAAAAAAAAAAGATTGTTCATGCTTCGCCCTTACACTCATGGCGTGTTAACACAGCGTACTTATATTTAACTATTTTCCAGATTAAAAAAAATTTATTTTCTACCACGAGAGATTCTGTAGCTTGTTTATACTAATACAGAAAAGGGTCTGACCTCTGCGAGCTTCCTAACATTCTCATCCCTTCCAATTTATGATCAGCATCTGTTTATTCAAATGGCCACTAGATGGCACACCTGCCACTAAACACAATTTAAGTGCAAAGTAAAATTTGCAAGTGAACTTGACTTTTAACAGGAGACGGATGGATGCTTCGTTCCACCCTGGCTTCACTTCCCTGTGGTTTGTGGGAGGTGCGATAAGGAAGGTAACCTTGCACTTCCACATTCTTTCAAGGCGAACTACTTACAAACTTATATGACTTCTAATAATCTTTTCAGATCTATAAAACATTGCCATATTGTAGAAACAGGGGTTTCCTGAGGCAGACGGCAATGGCTATTTCTACACACAATTACAAGGGAGATAACTTTGAAGAATTCTTGCTTAGAGGGCTCTTGGAGTTCACTTGTAGCCTTTGAGATCTACTGTGGGGTAACTATTGATTCTGTATGTGATGTGTATTTTCTGCTTATGACCTATACCTTTATGTTTCCAAAAGAATCTCAGCCCTCCACGAGCCTGCAGAATCAATTAGAGCTACAGAAGTATCCCCTGTCAGTAACACGGACCCTCATTTCCTTACTTTCTTGTGTCTTTTGGATTCTGCACACTGATTTTCTTCTTCCCTCCTCCTTTCCATTGTGTCTTTGAAATTCTCAAAAACTTCCTATCACCAACACTGAAACTGAAATAACCTTCTGATTTCTGATTTTTGAGCAGTGGGCAACAGTTCACTTCCTGCTTTTGAAAATAGACCAACGTTTTTCTAAAGAGCAGCGAGCTCTCAGTTGCAGAAATTAGAAGTGTGTGTACACTGTGTGTCTGTGCCTGTGTGTTTCTGTGGTCACATACCCTTTGAGTCAAACAAAAAGGATACGAAGTGATTTCCAATACCACCATAAGCTAATTGGAAGCAAAAGGAGAACATATACAGTAGTCATTAGGCTAGATTTTCTAGGCTTCGGAGCAAACATTTCTGAGTTCTCAAAAGCAAGTTTGCAGTTGGGTAAATGTCGTGACTGTCTAGCATGGCAGAAGAAAGCAAAAGCGTAAAAGATGAAACTTATATTCAACACATTCTCTTGATTCCTGTGCTGGCTAGTTTAATGGCAACTTGACATCAGCTAGAGTCATTTTGGAAGAGGAAAACTTCAACTGAGAAAATATCGCCATGATATTAGTCTGTGGGCAAGACAATATTGCACTTTTCCTTTCTTATTACCTATTGTTCACCGTGGACATCGCCACAGTGGTCCTGGTGGTCTCAGGTTCTGTAAGAAAGCAGGCAGAGCAAGTCATGGAGAGGAGTCCAGTAACCACATCCTTTTGTGGTTTCTGCTTCAATTTCTATCTGCAGGTTCCTGCCTTGAGTTTCTGACCTGATGTGCCTTGACCATGGTTTGTGACCTGAGTTGTAAGCAAGAATAACCCCTTTCCTCTCCAAGTTGCTTTTGATCATGCCATCTAATCACAGAATAAAAGCCCTGATACAATTTAGATAATAATTTGATTCTGCATCCATCAAATACCTCACATATGGGTTAATCTATTTCATAATAGAGGGATGGAAAATTTAACACCTGCCTCTCCTAATTGAAACGTGTCTAGAGATTAACAAAATGATTAAGATATAAGCCACAAGAGCAGATTTCTCCCTCACTAATGAAGCAGTATAGATTCTATAGAACAGCTAAACGTAAAAATGTAAAATAGGATAAGATTCTGAAAGCTCAGAGTTCTGTGTAGTGATCACCTCTGTGAAGATCCTTCTAGAGACCTTCCATGTTACCTAAGGAATGACCTATCGAAGTTATCAATCTAAAAGGTTGCTTTTTCACAATTCCTTTACACAAACATGATAAAGAATGGTTTGCTTTCTCCATATCTACTTTTAATAAAAGGTCTCCAATAAGGAATTACCACTGGAAAATCCTACCACAAGGCATGTTAAACAGTCCTACCTTGGGCCAATAGTTTATACATCAGCCATTGAAGATAATTAGTAAACAAATTCTCAATCCATAATTTACCATTATGTAGCTGATTTAGATACAAATACATTGAAAATAATGTTTGATGAAATAAAGAAAACCTTGCCTTGTTAGGGATTATAAATTGCCCTTAAAAATACAAAGAGAAGATTCTATTAATTTTCTAGGATAAAACTCTACCAAAGGTTAGATAGACCCTAAAAGGCACAAGCTAGGAGAGACCAATTAAAGACTCTTAATGATTTCTTAAAGAATTATTAAGAGATATGAACTGGCTTCAGCCTATAATTGGTGTGGCTACTCGAGAGCAGAGTAATTTATTTCAAATCTTACAAGATGATAAAGACTTAAATGACCCAAGAAAATGTTCAACTGAGGCTAAAAAGGAATTTTCTTTGATAGAAAAGAAACGACAGGATACACATCTGGATGGCATTGATCCAAAGATGGCCTCCATTTTAGTCATCTTGCCTTCTACTCATTCTCCCACAGGAATTCTTATGCAGAGGGAAGATTATATATTAGAATGGATACTTTTAGCACACAGAGTAAAAATTAAAAACTTATCTAAAAGGTCTCCGAATTGATTCTAATAGAAAAAAATGAGATTTTATCAACTAACCTGAATAAATCCAGTTTATATTGTGGTTCCTTTTACTAATATTGAAATTGCCTTATTATGGGCACAATAAAAACATTGGCAAAGAGCTTGCATTTAATTTTCTGGGGAGAAATTAACATCCAATGCCCCAAACGCAAGTGATTTCAGTTCATAAAAAGAACTATTTGAATTTTCCCTCATATAATAAAATAACTCCAATTTTTGAAACCCCCTATATTTTACACTGATGCAAATCTTTATAGTTCAGTTTAGAAAATCAGAATCATATGCAATCCTTATAGCATTATTAGGTTTTCAAGAGACTATTAATATAACAACTGACTCTGAATATGCAAAAAGTTTTTTTGCCTATAGAAACTGCTGAACTTACTCAGGATGATTCTGAATTGCCTTTTTAACTATTTATTCAACTGCATCAAGTGATCAGATTTAGAAATCATCTCTTATACATAGCACATATCAGATCCCATACAGGACTACCAGGCCCTCTAGCACAAGGTAATGATGAAATTGATCAGCTATTGATAGGAAATAAAGAACATGATGTTAATAGCAAAGGTTTAAAGAAAATATTCTCGATTACTTGGCAACAACACAAGGGAAATTATTGGGAAATACCCCACCTGCTCTTTATATAGCTAAACTCCATTAACATGTAGAAAGTAACCTTAAAAGCAGAAATGAAATTTGACAAATGAATATAATTCACTTTACAGAGTTTGGTAAACTGAAATATGTGCGCTATACTATAGATACCTATTCAAGATTTCAATGGACAACAGCTTTGAGCTATGAAAAGCTGATCTATTATTAAGCATTTATAAGAAATTGTGGCAATCATTCATGAGTATACCTAAATAAATTAAGACTGACAATGCTCCAGCATATGTCTCTAATAAAATTAAAAAATGCCTATTGTAATATAAAGTATATTACAGGTATACCACACAATCCTACAGAACTAGCAGTTGTTGAAAGATCCAATCATAGTTTAAAAACAATGCTTAATAAAGATAAAGGTGTATCTAAAACCCCCAAAGATAGACTACATAATGGTTTATTGATGTTCTATTTCTTAAATGCTAATTAACAACATCAAAAAAACCCAATGCCCACTAAGAGACATTAGGTTATAGAAAGAACCTATCAGTTGTTTACTTCAAAGATATATTACTCTCAGAATGGAGAGGAGAAATTATATTATTATTGGGAAAGGTTTTCATATGTTCATACAGGAGAAGGAAAATTAGGAATTCCATCCAAACTGATAAAAATCAGATTTGATAGAAGACCCCCTGAAGATCTTTTGACTAGGAGATTGCCCATCTCCTGATAATACCCCTGTCCCACTTCAAAGAAGATGATGAGCATCAATAACCTCCATATGGAGTTGCTTCAATTGTGACTAGCTAGCCACAGGGCAAAAAAAAAAAAAAATGTCCATGCTCATGCTTCAACTATACACAAATCTGTCCAAAAAGGACAAATGGATGCAGGAAAGTCAACTGCCATACTCTGCCAATACAGAGTAAGCTAGTCCTTCATAATTCTTGCTTCACAAAAACATCTGTCAGATCTACTGGGCCAGAAGGCTGAAAATAAATACATCAACATTTTAGAGTCAATATTGGGAACTGTCCAGACAATTAGCTGTTTGTTATTCTTATAATTATTGGAAGCTCTCCTTGTTCTTCCTACATACTCAGGTAATATTTATTCCTTGTTAGGTTTCTGATGGGGTTGAAGATTAGACAGTCATACTCTTACTATAAGCTTAAGTTTTTTAGGTTTTAAGAAGTTATTCTAGGTCTAAGAAAATACTTTTAGGATGGCAATGCAAATTAGGGTAAAAATTGAGTTAAGTACAAAACTTTAAACACACCAAAATAAGATAAATAATAGTATATTTTCTAACATTGCCAAATACTATGGACTGGACATTGTAAATGCATATATCATACCTTACAGTTTTCATAATTGTTTCACAATTGTTATAGTTGTATTTAATTTATATTTGAAGGAAAAGAGCTTTTTTTTTTGGACTAAAAAGGGAAATTGTAGAGAGAATACCTTGTGTATTACCTGTCTATTAAAAAGCCTATGACCTTTGGCTTAGGCAGGAAACAGAAGGTGGGACATTTAGGAGGAGAAGGAATTCTGGGATAGAACCAGGTAAGAGATCTTCTGGGAAGATATGAGATGGACATATGGTACCTGAGCACAGGTAAGCAACTACATGAAAGAATGTAGGTTAAATTTGGGCTACTTTGGTTATGATCAAATCAGAGTAGAACCTAGCTATCAGGCCAAGGTATTTGGAAATGTATTTTGAGTCTAAGTCTTATCTTTGGCAGCATAGGGTGAAAGGAAGAACCGAACCTAACTTCAACAATCTCTTATAGCTAAAAATGGTGAGCATATTTTCATGTGTTCTTTCACTGCCTACAAATTTTTTTCAGGGAAACACCTGAGAGACTTTTAACATTTTCTAACTGAAATGTTTTTCATTCTTGTTTTATGATGCTTTGTGTTGTAAAATCATTAGGTATTTTAAAAATAAGCTACTTGTTAGATATAAGGCTTAACAGAGTTTCTCTAACTCTGAAGCATGCTTTTACAACCTTTACAAAAAATTTAATGTTGGTTGAATTCAATTTATATTTTTTCTTTTAAAGATATTAAAGTTATTTATATGGCATTTTTCACACACCCCCATATCAATAGTACCTCATACTCTTTCAATAAAAATGCATGTCTCATCTATACTCTTAGCATTACAATTCCCACAGATTTCTTTTTATTTAGCAATAAAACCATGTGTTTACTAGCTTAACTGTAAAGACTGAGGGAAATTTTTGAAAAATGCAAAACTTCATTACAAAATGAAATTGTAGGATTCTTGGTGTTAGTATTTCTAGCATTGTACCATTTAAAAGTTAAACTGATAGATGAGTCTAAAACATTCCTTATTAAAAGATTCTTACTTTAAACTAGCTTTTATCAGTGTTCAAATATAACATGGTTTTCAAAAATAAAAATTGTAAATACACACGCCCAGGATCACAAGATCAGAAGTGAGGAGGACACAACATCTGTCCCAACACCAGGAGTAACTGATACCAGCGGGACCAAGGCATGCAGGAACTCCACCAGTCCAGTGGCATGAGTTCCTTCCAGTCTTTCTGGGCTGGTGCCCTAAGCAGACTTGGGCGTAATTCTGCAGCCAGTCCCACAACACCCAGAGGAAGCACCACCTCCAGGCAGTCTAATGGCCCAGGATCACAGGATCACAGGATCCCAGAATCATAAGATCACAGAGACAGCTTGACTTTTAGGAGTTCTGGCACCACCAAGATCACAGGAAGGATAGGCTCCAGTCAGATTTAGCCATGGCAGGTAGCACTAGAGATAACCAGATGGTGGGAGGCAAGCATAAGAATATAAGCAACACAAACCAAGGTTACTTGGCATCATCAGAACCCAATTCTCCCACCACAGCAAGTCCTGTATACACCATCACATGGGAAACACAAAATTCAGATGTAAAATCACTTCTCATGATGATAATACAGGACTTTAAGAAGAACATAAATACTCCCTTAAAGAAATACAGGAGAACACAGGTAAACAGATAGAAGCCCTTAAAGAGGATACACAAAAATCCCTTAAAGAACTACAGGAAAACATAGTCAAACAGGTGAAGGAAATGAACAAAACCACCCAGGATCTAAAAATAGAAATAGAAACAATAAAGAAATCAGAAAGAGAGACAACCCTGGAGATAGAAAATCTAGGAAAGAGATCAGAAGTCATAGATGCAAGCATCACCAACAGAATACAAGAGATAGAAGAGAGAATCTCAGGGGCAGAAGATACCATAGAAAACATTGACACAGCAGTCAAAGAAAATGCAAAAATATTGTATCAATTTTTAAGAAGAGGAACTTATGTTACTCTTTTTCTGAGATGAATGCTTTTCAAAATCATCACACCCAATGAACCAGATTCTTACCCTCACCTAATGTCTGTGCCGCCCTCCAAGCAGAATCATTGCTCATTTAAACAGTTGGTGAATGATTTCATGGATAGACCATCTAATACACATACCATTTCTTAAATGAATGCAACCTGTTCCCTGTGGGCTGAGAATGAAGACAATCACTCAAGTCAAAAAGCTTTGACCATAGCAGGAAATCTGTATCCAAAAATCGTCCCTACAACTCATTCCTTGGCGAAGCAGAATTGTCAACTCTTAGCTTAGCTACTATGGAGGTAAAATCTTTTGGTGATGTGAGGGTCATTGAAGTACAACCTTATTTCAATGAACTCCAATGTCTAAAAATTGTTCTTATTTTGGGCTTGTACCACAGTAAGAGCCAAGATTTTAAGCTGTACTAAAACCAAACCAAGCAACCAACCAAACAAACAAAAAGACTTTAATCTATTTATGTTCATTTAAAAACCTAGTAGTAATATATTATTTTAAAATATATAATTAATGTGCTTGGAGTTATTTATATTGAGAAAATGTATGTATTTTCAGTATTGTTGTAAACAAGCATCTACATAAGACTGTTCAATTGATTATTGTTTTATATCAAACAACTTTTATAATACTCATTTTTATTGTTATAATATTTTATAAATTTTAAAGAATATGACAAAATAAAAAAAAAACCCAAAGGTATGGCAGGTATTGAAGTAGGGTCTCTGGGAGGAGGTGAGGTACAAAAGGGAAAGAAGAATGTGTCATAATTCTATTTACTTGAAATGTTTTTAAATGTTAATAAATTCAGGTAAATTGAAATTATGTATCTTTTCTCATCATAATGCAATAAAACTTAAATCAATAACATTTTTTTTAAAAAAGGGGGGGCTGGTGAGATGGCTCAGTAGGTAAGAGCACTGACTGCTCTTCCAAAGGTTCTGAGTTCAAATCCCAGCAACCACATGGTGGCTCACAACCACTCATAATGAGATCTGTCTCCCTCTTCTGGTGTGTCTGAAGACAGCTACAGTGTACTTATTTATAATAATAAAAGAAACCTTTGGGCTGGAGCGAGCAGGCATTGAGCAAGTGGGTTGACCTGAGCAAGCAGAGGTTCCAAAATTCAATTCCCAACAACCACATGAAGCCTCATGACCATCTGTATAGCTACAGTGTACGGATATACATATAAATAAATAAATAAATAAATAAATAAATAAATAAATGAATCTAAAAAGAAACAAGAAAAAAAAAACCAAAAAAGTAAAAAATATGTAAATGCAAAACTTACATATGAAATTTTAAATGTTTAAAATTCAATAGTTGACAGACTCTCCTTACTTATTTCACCTGTATCTGGAATGTTTAGAATATTCATAGATTTTTGACTTAAACATTTCTTTTCTTTTTTTTTCAAGATTTATTTATTTATTTTATGTATATCAGTACACTGTAGCTGTACAGATGCTTGTGAGCCACCATGTGGTTTCTAGGATTTGAACTCAGAACCTTTGGAATATGTGGTTGGTCACAGGACTCAGTGCACCTTCTGCTTATTTTGGAATATGTTTAATATTTGAAATAATTAAGTGTTGCCCTTGTAGTTAGAACAATGACTTCGGCCACCTAGAACAACTCATATGTTGTGGCGCTAATTTTCAGAATCTTAAAAGGAATCATTTCTTTATCATCAGCCTGGAGATAAAAAAAATAAGAAAAAGGTCAGTCTTCCTTCCCACCTTAAATGCTGATATTTGCTTTTCTTAAAAGTAGATTTCTCCCTGAAAGAGTGTTATTCTTGAAATAAATAATTTAGTTACAGAAATGAATTCTGGTAGGTTTTAGTTGTTTTTTTGTTTGTTTGTTTGTTAATAGTCAACTGTTTCATGTAACTAATCAAAACTAGTTCTTGGCCTCATTTTAAAAATATAAAAAAAAATTAAAAATTTTGTGCTTTATTTCCCTTCAGTTTATATAAACCTGTTGTTTTAAACTATGTTCATGTTTAGTTAAAGTAAACAAATTGCATAATACTTTTAAATCCTTTGGGTTTTCTGGTACACTTCCCCAAAACAGTCAGGTTTCAGCAATAGCTGGTTAGATTTAGGTCATGTGTGGGTGTATATAGATTCTACATTGTGAGTTTTATGCACATCCTAAAGAATTATATGCTATGGTCACATCTCTTTTTTCTCGGTTATATGAGATCAAAGTTCCTTTAAGGAAGTACACCCCTTTAAAAAAAAATGAACCTATTTGGAAGTTCTGGAAACATCAGTGATTTAAAAATATCTCACATTCATAAGGTCAGATTAAAGTTTATTCAAGCTTTCCATTAGTCTGTGTAGGCTACTGTAATAAAATATTTTAATCCAAGCATCTTAAAAGCAACTGAGATTTGTTTCTTACATTTTTGGAAAGATGAAAAGATCAAAGCAGATTCAATCTTGATGAGAGCCCATCATCTAGTCTGTGAGGTGACAGTTACCACATGTCTCCTCATGTGGAGGCTGGCACCCAGTATCTTAGCTCTCTGGAAGCATTCTCTCCGAAAGTCTCGCTTCCTAAGCCATCACCTTTGGTGGTTAGTAGCTTTGACATGATTTTTAAAGGAGAACACATTCATTCCAAATTGTGAATTTTTCATGGGTTTAAGAATGGTACAGAATTATACATTATTGTATGATGTCTCCTTTGCTTATTTCTCTAAGATGAAGACTTTTAACCGAAGTAAAACCTTTTTATTATCATCATTAATTAAAGATCAAACTGAAGCTGCTGAAGTGTTCAGTGATTTAAAAATGTTTACTATGCATAAGGTCAGAGCAGGGTTATGCATGCTTCCATT
The DNA here is from genome assembly GCF_008632895.1 of Mastomys coucha. Classification (NCBI taxonomy): domain Eukaryota; kingdom Metazoa; phylum Chordata; class Mammalia; order Rodentia; family Muridae; genus Mastomys; species Mastomys coucha. Next base: position 29,881,146 of record NW_022196909.1, read on the forward strand.
TTGGGTATACAAATAATTGTTTGAAGAAGCAGAATCTTTTCCATATCTTTATTGTTCAGATCATTATTTTATCCTTATCCTAACTACTTTTCTAATGGGCATGTGTACACACACACACACACACACACACACACACACACACACACAGAGTCACATACATACTTGCAGAAACATATACACATATGCATATACACACATATGCACATACACACATATGCACACATGCACACACACTAAGACAGGCATACTCATACTCACCTTTGAAATTATCTCACAGGCAAAGCTATGTCAATCATGTAACAACTCTTTAGGATTCCCTACAATGGTGATAATCACTGATTAAGCTTCCTGCATCCCAGGAAGTATAAATATCTGCATTTCATGATTAGTCTGCCCTCGACTAGCATAGATACTTATCTAGAAAAGCTGAATAGAATTGCTAAGGGTTGATGTTTGTCTCCGTTTTGCTGCTATGGAGGTGTTAGACATTGTAGTTTGTTGAAGTCTGTTTTCCTCTGGGTTTTTAAACATCACAGACTCAACCCAGAATATATCTTTTCATTCCAAGTTACTTTCACAAGCAATTTTGAATAAATGTGACAATCTGGTCATATTTTAAGTCAAGAGTCTAATGAATCCTTAGTCTCACCAAGATGTAATGGGCTGCCTCTGGGAAACAACTTATGAGTTGACCGAAGGATGAGCCAACTATGTCTGTGTGGTTTCTGCTGTGACTGCTGAGTCCAGACAAGCTGAGAGGTTCAAAATCCCCTTCATTTACAGAACTTCCTCATACTGGGAGTGTCTCACTCAGACATCTCCTCTTTATGGCCTGTGTTTTTCATGTCTAAAGGAAGCTCCCATTGTGATTTCAGCAGGTCTCAACAGCAGTATGGTTCCACTCCCACTTACTCATTTTCCAATGATAATCCTGCCTTCTATATAAATATTCACACTTTGCACTCATATTTCTTACCCTGAGCACGTGCACACACACACACACACACACACACACACACACACACATACTTTGACATGATATTTTTCTTCCTGTGAAAGCAGCTTGTTCTGCCATCAGACATCTTGGTTAACATGGTGAATTGTATTTTGTTCACTGTGAAGCTAAAGTGGAACAACCCTTGCTTGATGCATTAAGAAGCACAGCTATGAACAACTCAAGCCTTCAAACACAACAATGGTGTGTGTGTGTGTGTGTGTGTGTGTGTGTGTGTGCAGGTGCGCATGACTGAGATAAGTAATGCCACGTTGAGTAATTTAGGGACAACACAATAATGTGTGGCTTCTAGGATCTGCAGTGAAAAAATGGTTCATAGTAAGCTCATGACAAGTGTGAGCTCTTTCCATCTTTTCCCAACTCTTGGAGCAACAGAACACCAATTACAATTTACATACATTTGACTTGCCTTAGTATTCAAGGCCAGTCACTACCACTGCTTGTTTTCGTAACTCTAAGTGAATCACTGAAATCCACAAGCTTGATTTTCTCATTTTTTTTTTTTAATGAGGAGTGTGACTGAGTTCCTTTGTGCCACTATGACTGCAGTAGGAAGCAAATGAGAAGAGCACACGCATGCACCTTTTAACCCCTAGAGTGCTGTAGAAGTGTTTAAGTCTAATCTCCTTCTCCTGTAGAAATGACATTAGTGTACTGGTATTTTGCCAATGTTAGTACCTTATTCTTGATAATTAGCATTAAAGCATTTATTACCCATTTGCTTGTTGCATAACTTGAGCATAATGCCCTGAAAGAATGACTATGAGTAGTTCACACTTCTGAGTTGACTGAGCTTGAAGAAGAGTGGTAATTGGAGGTTTCTCGTGTAGTTGTAGTCGATAACGACTGGTGGGGAAGCCAGTTATGCTTATTCCCTAGTCTGCTGTGATAAAGTACCCTGAACTGAAGACTTAGACAGAAATTTACCATCTCTCAATCCTGGATGTTCTATGTCCCAAATCAAGGTGTACTCACTCTCACACTACCTTGACTGTCTTGTACAGGGTTGCTAATACACCTTGATATTTTCAATCTTAAAAAGCGCATCATTCAATCTTCTTTCTGTCTTGTCTTAGATATCATCCTGCATTTAAGAACATGAGTTGCATTGAATTCATGAATTAATGTTCTTAAAAGTATAATTTCAAACATAAGATATTCTATATCTCTTTAGTGACTGGTGTAGACACCTGAAAGATTTACCGAGAACTGCCACTCAGAACCAACTGAATTGTCAGAAGAAGGACTGATAGATATTTCTATGCCATTTTTGACACTGAATTTTACTATGGTGCTATCCTGGAACAGACTATATGAATATTCTCCACGTCAAACAGTCCTTAGTACATGTACTGCTATAGAACTTAGGTGAGAGCTGCCTTACCATGTTGACACATGTACAAGTTGTCTAGATGCTGTGAGTTCAGGTCAGTGTTTTTCTATGAGGTTCTTGACTGTTCATTTGGTTGGTGTGATAGTCCCATGTTTGGATGACTTGTATAACTAGGACTTTTGATTTATGTACATTTAGGAAGCCACAGCCTTAGAAAACCAATTAAATCAACAAACATGCAATATGTAGTTACACGGAAGGTGTTCTTCATATTCTTCATAAAACTTCCATTATAGGTAGGATGCTATTTCTTACACACAAAATAGGATCACCACTTTAAAAATAATATCATGTACAGCATGGTGTGTTTGTTTTATTTGTTATTGCTATGATATAATGTCTTGACAAAAGCAACTTAAAGGACAGAACGTTAGTTTTAATTCCCAATTCTATGTTGCTCTCCACCATACGAGGGAAGTCCCAGAGACAGGAGCTTGTGAGACTGATTCCATTATAATCACTATTAATGGTAGAGAACAGTGGTTTCTTTTTGTAAGTAAGTGCTCAACTAACTTTCTTCACTCTTACATAATCCAGCATCCCCTTTCTAGGGACTGGTATCACCTAGGGTGGGAACACGTTCGCATCTCAATTAGCATTATCAAGATAATCCCCTCACAGACGTGCCCACAGAACCAAACTAATGGTAGAAAATCTCCTAATGAAATTTCAGAACCTTGACTTCTTAACAACTTGATTTACAATATTACACTAAAGTCCGGAATTTAGAAACATTTTAGAGAAATTTTACAAAATAATAAACACAGGATAAAAAATACTTCTACCTAGAAGTAACCACTATGATTTCTTTTCACTACTACTTTACATCATTGCTGCAAAGCTTTTGTATAATTGAAGATTTACATTCATAATTTTGGAGCATTTGCTTTGCCATTAGATAATTTATATTTATATCATAGTATTGTGGATAGATATATTATTCAATACCAGTTTAACTCACAGTTATAGCAAACTGATTTAGTGTCTCTTAATATTTAGGCCACAGGCTTTATAATGTTCAACTGTTTTTAAGTATTATGTTTATACTTTCAAAATTATTTGATACATAGTATAAATGGACTAAAGAAGACTTTTAGCAATCTAAAGTTCAAATGTACTCGGCACCTCCAAACAAAATATATTTTAAAGATAATGTTCAAAATCCTTTCAATCCTTTTGCCAGTTTCCATTGTCCATGTGACATAATCTGGAATTACCCAGGAAGGAAACTTTATCAAGGTTTTTCTAGATTGTCTTGGTGTTTTTCCACATTATTCGCTCCAGGTCAAGTATTATATCACCGTGGTCCAAATATGTGCCGAAATGATTGGAAATGTTATTGGCTTAAGTTTTTGCTTGGAAACAAGTGTCCTGATTCCTTCTGATCATTAGTTCATGATTCAGGCACAGACGTGATGTTTCTTCAAGAGAGGTTGTCCAGCTTGAGAGATGGGCATCTTTTTCTGTGTTCCCAATCTGGATGAGCTTTTCTAATGCTTACTGCTTGATTAGCAGGTGCTGCTCTCCACACCCCCCTAAATGCCAGCAACTCAGTCCCCATGTGACAAATCAAGGCTTCTAGGATTGCTTTCTCAAGAATAGTTGTCTGAATTAAAGGATCATGTGTAATGCAAAATGCTAAAGAGAACAAAAAAGATTTATAAATATAAAATATAGTACTTAATTGATATATAAATATGTATGTATATATATTGTTCAAGAGTATTTATGATCATCAAGAACATGAATAAAACAAAAGCAAGAACGCTAAGACCAACACTTTTATAAACATTTATAAATGACATAAACATGCCCAATTATTCACTTTCCCAAAATAGCATAACTGATAGGGAGAGAGTTAATTGAGCCAAATATTAAATCAGGCTTTGGGACTCCATACTTACAGCAGAAAAACAAAGGCTTTGCTGACCTAATGAAGTGATTATTGTATACATTTGTACTCTGTGCCAAATACAGGGACTCCCAGCTGTACTTTCTAATTATTTCCTTAATGAGTATGGAAAAAGCAAAATCATGTGCGTTTGCTTTTCTCTTATCTGGTCATATCCATAAACTTTCAGGGAGTGCATAGCATCAATCATATAAATTAGCTTTCCCTCTCAGACGTCAGGCATATAATTCAAGCCAAGAGAGGACATGCAAAGTACCACAACAGAGCGCCAACCCTGCCAATGTATTTTGCCAGTGAGGGAGTATTCATATGCTTTTGCCACCTGACTTTGTTCCTAATTCCATTAGCGAGATCCATATGAAATATTATAAGATGTTATAGATATTGACACTGATAATAGAAGCTAAGTCTCTAAATATGAAAATGTTTCTAACACCCCAGAAGCACAGATGACATATTTTAATATTTATGTTCCCTCCTGGCTTCATGGTTTAATTGTATTAAGTATGTAATTAAATCTTCATTATATCCAGGTCCTGCCATTCTTCATCGGAGCACCTGCAAAATCACTGCTCCAACTTCCACTAATTCAGTTGCTGGGGTCTCTACTACCTGTTTTCTTCTGTTTTTGGCAATCTTAAACAGGACTGAGCCTAAACAAAGGACAGATTTTATTTTATTTTTTAACAGAAGCACTGGGCAAGACAGATTAAAAAATCCTGTGATTTTAGGTCTCGATCATATTCCTTTCCCCCAACCCTTTCTGGATCCAGCCCCTCACTCCCTGCCCATCAAGCTTTGTACCATATCTTTCCTCCATCGAGACCGATTTTTTTCTTTTTTTTCTTTTTTTTTTTTTGGTTTTTTGAGACAGGGTTTCTCTGTGTAGCCCTGGCTCTCCTGGAACTCACTCTGTAGACCAGGCTGGCCTCGAACTCAGAAATCCACCTGCCTCTGCCTCCCAAGTGCTGGGATTAAAGGCGTGCGCCACCACCGCCCGGCGAGACCGATTTTTTTCAACAAAATATTCTTGGATGCATGGTCTTCGCCTGGAGATCAAAGAGCTGGCCAGGTGCTACACTCCCTTTAAAACCTGACTCCCTTCCCCTAGCAGCTGATAATTACCAGTGGCAGCTCTCCTCTGGGTGGAGTTTCACACCTAACACAACTTTCTATGCCATGATTTAGTCTGCCTTGGGCTTCTCTGTGTCTTGTGCATGGTCTCCCAGGAGCCTTGAGTTTGTAGGCCGATATAATTTATGCAATTCAGCATGTTCTTGGTTATCTAAATAAAGCTTCACATAGTTTCACATGGTCCTGCTGGCCCTAAGGGTCTGCTTTATGTCTTCCAGGGTTTCCATATCTGCTCCTCCCTTGAAAGCTCTGACCCTTACTTCCCCAGAATGACTCACAGTTTTGACTAGTTAGCTCCTGTGCATTCCTGCATCATTCTTCCTTGAACATCTCTCCTAATGTATATGATCAACCAATTCTTTGGTACAGAGCCTTCCTCCTCTGGTAATTTTCTTCAATGTCCATACTTCAGTTTGTGATACTTAAGGTTTTTGTTGCTGCTGTTGCCTGTTGCATACATCTCCTTTTCCCAGTAACCTGCAATCTCTACATGCAATCTCCCTCGTTTTGCAGTTTTGCGGGCTCATAGAGGCAAACATTTGCTTGCCAAGCAAAGGAATGATACACTCAAGAGAGTTCTAAACAATCTACACCTACAAACCTTACAGAGTTGCAGCAACAGGAAATCTTCGGCTTCTGGAAAACTGTGTTTTTGTTGTTATAAAGTTGAGGTTTGATGTATTTTTCTGCCACTGTAAAGAGACTAGTAGGAGCGAAGAAAGAGAAGTGCTTGGAACAGCTGAAGAGAGAAGCAGATGACTGCTAGACAGGGAAGGAAAACTTATTCCCAACCAGCTACTCTAAGACCACTATGGAGAGAAGTAATACATTCAGCTTTAGAGTTTCCCTGTTCCATTTATTCATGTAGGTATATTTATTATTATTTTAGGACCCATCCCTATTCAATATCTTAACAACATAATAAAGAACATTCTTACTTTAGGGAATTAGTCATAAAGACTGGAGAACAACAAAAATAAGATTATTAAGATTTTCAGCAATCACCACTCTCTTGAGGAAAGGGATTGATATATTCAGAAGTATGATAATCAGCTGCCAAGGTAGTAATGACCTGTATGATGGTTGGAAGAGTGGATATTCTGAAATTAAAGAAAAATAACATGTTATAATACTCTGAGGGTAGAGTTTGGCTTTTTCTGTGAACACTAAAAAAAAAAAAAAAAAAAAACTTTCAACAAAATGAAAACAGGATAAGCGATAAGCATATTGGAAAGTTAAACTAGGTCAGATTTTGTGCTGCTGTGTTTGTAAATGTGATAGTTGTATATAGACTCTAGACATAAAGTCTACCGGAAGTCGTATTTGCCTGCCATATGGGTAATTTTACTGTGTGATGTAGGGAACTGGCCTTTGTGCTACAATGTAGAAAAGCTCAAAGTGAAAGAATTGCTAGGTCCCAATAGAATATATTGCTCAGATACATATTTCTCATCAAAAATAAAATCACCTCCCCACCTCCTTCTCCCTTACCCTGGCCTCCACTCCAAGACCCAGAATACTGAAGAACACCCATCTGGGGGCCTACATGATGCATCTTATGGCTTCCTTCCTTAGCTTTGGAACTCCAATGCCTTTGTTTCTGTTTCCTTACAGTGCTTGGGTATCTAGACCATTTTCAGCTGATTTTACTTTCTTTTTCCCTTTCATCCAAAGCCATAATGTCATCATGGCCTGCTGGCTTACCCAGATAGTTCCAGCTTCTTCCGGATTCTTTACCACATTTAGATACTCTTTGAAAGTTTAGCCTAGCAGAGTGATATAGGACACAAATTTCCTTCTAATGTCTCTTCAGTGGTTCTACTACTCTGCTGAACTGAAATGTCATCAGGAATGTGGCTTTCAGTGCTTTTGAAATGATAAAATTACTTAGTCAATTAAATTTCCTCTTGAAAAGTGATCAAAAATTTGCTCCTTTGGACTGAAGATTATCTCTAGATGCAAATTTTTGACTGTCTTACTGGGAGCTAAGCCTTTTACCACCTTTTTAGTAAATCATTTGGTTTCTCTGGCTCATTATTTATTTAAAGTTGTTCTTAGTAAACCAATAGTAAAATAATTTCCATACAGAACTCATCTGTTACAATAGTGGCTTTTAGGAGAAAGGTCGGTATTTCTATTTTAGAGATAGAAATAAAGCTTAGTCTAACTTATTGTCTCTTCTCTTTTGCATGTGATGTTATATGTTTTCCTCTATCCATTATATTATTTTTTCAAAGCTAACATATCCAATTACCTTCTGTATGCAAAGGATTTTGCATGTCATAATACTTAAAATTTTTAATAAATAAATGGAATTTTCTTAGTTGCTAGAGAGATGCTCTTGCAGGAGACCTGGATTAAGGACCCAGTACATGGTGGCTCACAACTCTGGTTCCAGGGAATATGACATCCTCTTCCAGCTTCTGCAGCCTTCACACACTTGTGTAGTAACATATATCTATGCAGACAAATGACCCATCACATAAAAAGTAAATCATTTAAAGGGAAATTCACCATCAAGCTAGAGTTCTCTGCCTATCTTTGAAGCATCCTTTAGATCTCTCTAGGTGCATATCATCTTCCAGCCCCAATTGAGTCTCTGCAGCATTACTTTATGGTACTCCACCAAACCCAAGCTTTCTGGAATGGTTATTTTATCATGCTATTAGATTTATTCATATGTTTTCACAATTTATATGTTCCTTTACAATATGATTTAAATAACTTCTTCCACCACATCACCGTTCACCTCCTTCAAATCTTAATTACTCTTGTCTTTATAGTACTATGTGGAATGACTTCACTAGTTTCTAAATATGCTTATGTTTTCCTGTTTTGGCCATTCCTGTGAATCATAAGTCTATAAATGGATCAGGAAGCATGTGAACATGAATTGAATTCTACCTCTGTTGCTTTCCTGTTGTTTAATGATGAACAAGCTCTGCAGTGCCTCTGAAATTTTTTTGTGGATTAATAATGTTGTTAATTCTTTTGGAGTTCTGTTCAATTTTTAAGTAAAACTATTTGTCTAAAATCATTTTCTCTTAACCTTTCTTTATAAATAGACATTCTGCTTCTACTGTGATCCTCTGTATTACAGAAGAGCATTAGGAAACATTGGCATTGTGACTCTGTTGGTTGTAAAACTGATCTTAAGCCAACGCTAGGTAAATATTTACCATCTATTTTCTTTTAGGTTATTAGAGACTATTTTTTTTCTTGTCAAATATACCATGTACATAGGAACCTATAGTTTCCCATTTTCTATTTTCACCCATTTTGAATGTCACCTACATATTTGTGGAAAAATAGCAAATTACTTTTCTCTCTAAAATGATACAATTTCATATAAGGCCAGGGTTAGCAGGTTGAACACAGAGTTATATTTTACTGTGACAAATTTGATTGATTGATGTTATTACAGTAATAAGCTCTCTTGTGGTTAAAATCATTACTCTAGAAGAAAGACTTGGATTCTAAATGGAACTCAGACACACTTTTTACCCATTACAACAATTGTTCTGTAACTAACGGGTATTTCCAAGGAACCTCCTTTTCTCCCACCACCCGTGTTCCTTTTCTGTAATTCCTCCCCTGCCTTTTTCTGTCCATATCATTCCGTACATTTTCACTGCCACAGACTTGAGAAGTAGAGAAACCGCTGCCCAAATGTTCAAGAAACCAATGGGCTTTCCTCAGACGGTCCATTTCAGATGCGATCAAAGTGGCTAGGAGAACAGGATATTTGGCAATCCAAAATCTGCATTATCAATAGCATAATATAAGAGAGAAAGTTCCCCCGAAGGCACACACACATGCTGGAGAAACAGAAAGCAGAATGTATCCTACACACAAACTGTACTAAGTGCAATAGCAATTTTAAGATGCTAGTCTTAGGTTATTGCATGATTTTGCCTAGAGTGAAGATCAAACTACCCCTTTATTTAATTTTTTATTTTTTGGAAATATTTTTTATTAGGTATTTTCTTTATTTACTTTCTTTATTTCAAATGATATCCCCTTTCCCAGTTTCCCCAGAAGAAAAAAAAAGCCTGTTCTCTCCTCCCTACCCTCTGCTCACCTATCCACCCTTTCCCCCTCCCCTGGCCCTGTCATTTCCCTACACTGGGGCATAGAACCCTCACAGGGCCAAGGGCCTCTCCTCCCATTGATGACTGACTTGGCCATCCTTTGCTACATAGGCAGCTGGAGCCATGAGTTCCACCATGTGTACTCTTTGGTTTGTCGTTTAGTCCCTGGGAGCTCTTAGGGTACTAGTTAGCTCATATTGTTGTTCCTCCTAAGGGGCTGTAAACCCCTTCAGCTCCTTTGGTCCTTTCTCTAGCTCCTTCACTGGGGACCCTGTGCTCAGTCTAATGGATGGCTGTGAGCCTCTACTTCTGTATTAGTCGGGCCCTACTACTCTTCATCCAGATCATTAATGATAGAACAAAGGATAGATTCCACCCAACTCTAGTTTAGTGTGCTGATAATTTTACCGAGATGACATGCAGGAGCAAAGGTAAGGGGTTATTTACATGAATATGTATGACTCGGGAAGCTGAATCAATAAGAAGTCTGTTCCGACATGGCTGTAAACTAGCTCAAGTTGCAGTACTCGGCTTCAACTACAGGAAGTTCTACCACAGGGTCTGCTTTTTCTAAGGGCAATTTACTGCTCACAGAATTGGGAGGATCCTCAAGAGGCTGCTGAACCTCCTGACTTTATTGAACTTCACAAGGTTCTATATCTTCCACTCAGCAGGGACTAGTTCAATACTGGAAAAGGCTCTGTAAGGGCCGTGTGTGTTAACAGTTGTAAACTCCTTAGAACAATGCCTGGCGCTAAATTCACATTTATTTATCTCTATGTTTTAAATGTATAAGATAAGCGACTATATATTATTGTTCTTGAAAATAATGTAGTAGCCTTTGTCTTAAAAAGCAGAGTTCTATTCTTGCTGGTTTCAACGTGGTTTCTTGTTAGCTAGTAATTGAAAATTATTTTGTGTGCTTCGCCCCAGCCCTTTATGAATGTTTCATAGGCTGCTAATTACTCAGGCCACCTTAAAGGTTGAGAGTACATTTCATAATTGAAGAGGTGTTCTATATAAATGGATCATGTGATTATATTTGTAACTTCATTTGTAGGCAGGCTCATTGAATTATAAATCTCAATAATTTAAGTTCAATAAAAATAGACATATCTTTCTTATAATTTTATAGTTTTGAGTATCTGTATTTTTTTTTTTTACTTTTGTAATGGGGAGGCATAAAAAGATGACCTTGGAAGGAAACCATGTTGTAGTGCTCACAACTTGAGCTTTACTGCCTCATTTCACGGCATCATCAATCCCCTGATAACTGCTGTTTTATAGACACCTTTGTTCTCCTGGGACTATGAACACATGCAAAACGCACTTCATAGGTCAAGCACTCCATCTTCTGCTATGCAGCTTTCAAGTACTTCAATGCCACTATGTTCCAATTCTCCCCCGTATTCTGCATTCCTAGTAGAATGTGATTGTGAATATATATGTATATGTACACACACACACACACACACACACACACACACACACTTTACATTGAACTGTTTACAAGCAAAATGCCTATATAATTGAAATAACTCAGTAGAATACATTATGTGGTGTTGGGTTGACTGCAGTGTTTACTACAACACAGGCTACTGTTCACAGGATAAAATACCCTAGTCTTTGTTACCATTAGCACATAGGAGACATATGTGCATTTCAACAGTAATCTTTGTATCTGTGGTTTGATATGTAAAGCAGAGACCAACGGCCTATCTACAGTAGACTCTCCAGATGTTATCTTATAATTCTGTCTGGAGGACTCTTATAAACACTTTTTTTTTTTAAAAAAAAGTGGATCTCCATGTAAAAGGGAAGGAGTACCTAAGAAATTTACAGAATATATGTATGAATGCACATGAATGCATTTGTATGTGTCCTCTGTGTACTGTGGTTTCCCTGAGATCAAACATCTCTCTATGGCGTTACTTTATATCATAGTGTACATCTACATGTATATCTCTTCTTATGACCTTACACAACATTGGATCAGTATATCACAATGGGCTCCACCATCACCATGTGGTATGATATGTGCGTGTGTACATGTATATACATGTGAGTGTGGAGGGCAAAGGACAAGTCTAGATGTTGTTCCTCATATGCCATCAGTTTGTATTTGAGGCAGAGTTTCTAACTGGTCTGGAGTTCTCAAAGCATGGTAGTCTGGCTGGCCCAGGAGCTCCAGATATCTGACTGCCTCTGTCTTCCTAATGCCGAGAGACCAAATGTATGCTACTGTGCCTAGCTTTTGAAAATATAGATTGTAGTGGTTACAACTCAGGCTTTTACTCACATTTTACTCACATCCTCTAAAATCTTCTGAAAGTATGTTACCAGTAATTTAAATATCTTTTTCATTAATTGTCTTTTAATATTTCGCCCCTTTTTTCCTGCTGCATTTTCTGCTGAAATTGTTGTCTGTCTGATTAACTAGAGAATTTTATTGATGCTATTTTTTTTATACCCTGAAAATTGATGTTTTACTCCATTTAAAATCTTACAGAAGATTGTAAATAGAAGTTATTAATGTTTGTATATCCATGTTCAGTGTTTAACTTTTTCTGTCTCAAAGTTATAACATATCCTTTACTGTTTAGTTATTAAAGCTTTATTACTTTATATGTAACACTTTTAAATGAATTTGTGTGGAATTGAAATTTGTACACAATATGAAATAAGAATCTATATGATATTTTCTGATGAGGATAGCCACTTGACTGCATGCCTTCCCCTAAAACTATGCCATCTTATTGTTGTTGATGGAGAAGATGTCATTTTGTACCGCATGGGAATATATGTAGGCTCTACTCAGTTTATCTTTCTTAAGCTATGGATATTTCTTTTATCCCTGACTAAACTTTAATGAATGGTAATATAATGTGGAATTTGGTTTATTTAAGTTGTGGCATTTTAAGAATTCTTATTGCCTGTTTGCGTGGAAGAGTAGACCATCAATAATTTGTATTGTGGGTGGAGTCTCTCAGTTGCTTAACATAGGAAATTATGATGGGAAATAGTGGTTTTTGATGTCACCAGTTCGGCTATTTCTGTCAAAGCATATAAGAGTTATTTCTAAGATGTCTGTTCTGAGGCACATAGAAGTGTGTTGGAGAAGCCCAGAGGCAACATGGAATTGTTTTGCACTGTAACACTAGAGTGATGTTGAAATCCTACAGCACATTGGCCAAATTGCCTGCCAGCTGTTTTTGTAAATAAAGTTTTATTGGCTAATTTTGTGCTACAATGTTAGAGCTGAACAGTTACAAATGAAATCTTATGGCCCACAAAGTCTTAAGTACTTTCTAGCTGCCTTTTTATGGTACATAATTATCAACCTTGTGTCTGCTCTTGCCCTAGACAATCTTCATGTATTCCCCAAAAGAGTTAATACTGTAACTGCTCTTTAGGCTTACATAAGCCACACTGCTACGAGCCTTTCTAATGCTCTTATCCAGTAAAGTGCCCAGTATAGACTTGAAATGAAGATACACACATACACACACACACACATACACGCACACACACACATACACACACACAGAGGCCAAAAGCTAGGGTCAGGTTTCCTGGATATTCAAGTGTTGCACATTTGTGTCACAGTATCATTATCTCTGGAGTAACATAGTAAAATATGTTGTTAGAGTTACAATAATTTAAAGGTTTGAGCTTTGAATGTGGTGGCTTGTATCTGTAATCCTAATACTCAGGAGTCTGGGGCAGAGTGATTCCTACATATTTGAAACTAGCTTAGTTTACACAATGCATTCCATGACAACAAGGGCTATAGAGTGAGAATCTATCTCAACAAAACAGAATGTACAAACAAAATCTAAAATGTAGCTTCCAATAAAGATTTAAAAATGTATGTTTAGCTAAAAGCTTTTAGTCTCTTCACTGAGAATGCTTAATCATGAAATCTCACAGATATATTTTCCTACAAATTATAATTTTGTTCACTATAATAAATGCAGATACAATGAGAAATAAGTGTTGGGCTTGAGCTAGAAGCATCAGAATTTATATTATAGATATACAAATGGACAATATACTGGATTAATATTTATAAATAAACTACACACACATAAATGATTATTTGAACTTTAACAAAGGTACCAAAATAATTCACCAATACACTAGACTGAAAGAAGTACATCTCAAAAAATATATGGTGCTAGGTAATTGCATATGTTTAACCATTTATTTAATATATGAAATAAAATTGTAAACAAATTAATATGAATAAGTGACAAGAGTTGGAGTAGAACTTGGGAGAAAACAGGACAGATATAAAATCTTCAAAGTATTCGCACACATATGACATAGATAGTACATGTGTTAGTTAGCTTTAAATATTGACTTGACACAGCCTAGGGTCATCAGAGAGGAGAGCCTTAACTGAAGAATTGCCTAGATCAGGTTGTCTGTGATGGACTTGCATGATTGAGACAAGACCACAGTGGGTGGACCATTCCTTTGGCTGATGGATCAGGACATATTAGGTAAGAATGAGCCAGAGAGCAAGCCATTGAGTGAGACAGGAACCAGTATTATTGTCACAATGCCTGCTTGAGTTCGTCCTCTCAGTGGTGTACTATGACCTGGAAGTATAGGCAAATAAATCCTTTCCTCCCCAAGATGCTTTTAATCGGAATGTTTTTATCCGATTAAAACGGAAAGATCGAATAATACATGAAAAAAGTAAGACTTAATAGAAAGAAAAAATAAAAATATGATAAACACCACCAGAGTGAATAACTTTCATTTGAGAGACAGAACACCCATGTATATAAACCAGAGATTCAGAGATGATATTCTGATAAAGCTGATGAAGATTTTAAGAATAAACTTCATAAACATAAATCAGATATATCTTGAAATATTAGAATGTTACAAATAAGACAACACATTTTTTTTAAAAAAAAATGATTAAATGCTTTAATCACAACTTCACCAATTAGGAAGACCTTAAGGAAGACCAGGTATAAATAAGCCCAGGCATAAATAAGTAGACGGACTTACTTTGTTCTGTATTTTGATGGTATTCCTTTTGAGTTTTCTCCTGTTAGGCTAATGTTGCCTGCAGGTTTATTATAGAAAGCTTTAACTATGTTTATGTATTTTTCCCTTCAGTCCTGATCTCTCTAGAACTATTATGAAAATGTTGGGTTTTGCCAAAAGCTTTTCTATATCTGTTAAGATAATCCTATGTGTTTTGTCTTTGAGTCCACTTATGTGATTCATTGTATCTATTGACTTAACATATGTTGAACCAACCCTTCATTTATTAGATGAAGCTAGCCTGATGATGGTGAATGACCTTTAGATGAGCTTCATTCAATATGATAGTATTTTGTTGAAGATTTTCCCACCTGTTTTCATCAGGGATGTAGATGTGTAGTTTTCTTTGTTTGCTCATTTATTTCTTAAACTGGATTGAGTATTAGAGTAATGCTGGCTTCATAGAATGAGTTTGCAAGTATTCCTTCAATTTCTTTATTTCATTTTTTCCTTTAAGTTTAATGGGACCCTTTCTGCCCTTCATGATAGTTAGGGGTAGGGGGATTCAGAGCCCTGCTGAGCAGTATGGTAATGATGACAAATGGAGACTACTTCTGAGAGGCAGACTAACTTTACTTGGGGTGATTCAAGGCTTATACAATTTGGGGGAAAAGGATCAGAATAATCAGGATGGGCAAAGACCAACTGGCTGAAATGCCTGGCTAACTCTACTGGGATGCCTCACCATCATGGGGAAGTATTTCAGGAATCTCAGGTGCTAGCTGAATGGGTTCTCATTGGGAGAAACGACAATGAACCTGTCTGTAATCTTAACCAAGACTACATGACATTTTTTTGCATGAAGGGGTGTGTTGGGGTTTTTGAACTCCCCAGTCAAAGTCAGAGAAGGGGAAGCATTGCTAAATGAATGGGATTCTCAATACTGACTGTGCTGAGCTCAGAAGGATGTCTGGGTAATGGTCGACTTTGACTTTAACTAACAGTGTTTTCCCACATCACTGCCTGATTTATTTTATAATGGTGAGATATCAGGTATCGTCAAAGCTCTCAGCCTCTATGTTGGGGACGGCTTGCTACTAAATCAGAACCTGATTAGCATCTTTGAAATCTTGTTAGAAGTCTGCTGTGAATCCATCTGGGCCTGGACAGAAGGATTTTATTACTATTTCAATCTCCTCCTTTGTTTAAGTAGTTTTTCTCTTCTAAGTTTAAATTTGTTAGTTTGGATGAATCAAGAATTCATCCATTTCTTTTAGATCTTTTCAACTTAATAGAAAACAAGTTTTTAACATATCCTCTTATAGTATTCTTGACTTCTTTGCTGTTTCATGAAATCATTGTCTGCTCATTTCTGATTCTGCTAACTTGGCTCATCTATATCTTGGTTAATTGGGGCACTGGCCTCTCAGCCTTCTTTATCTTCTCAAAGAACCAGCTCTTAGACTTATTGATATTTTTATATCCTTTTCTTCACTAGATGAACTAGAATTCATTAACTTTTTTTTATTTTCATCATTTTTTCTTGATTTGCATCACTAAATAATTATTTTTCTTTGATTTTTTTTATGTAGGCATATAGGGATATAAACTTTCTTCTTATAACTGCTATTAATATGACCGTGTGTGTGTGTGTGTATGTGTGTCTTTCAATTAGTTCTAGAAATATTTTAATATTTTCTTTATCTGGTAGTTAATGAGCTTTTTAATCTTCATGAGTTTGTGAACTTACAAGAATTTTGTTTGATATTGATTTTGTTTTATTGAGTAAGGATAGAATAGGATACTTGAGATTATTTCAGTCTATTCTGTGTTTTTCAAGGTCTGTTTGTTGTCCCTGCATGTATTCCATTTTAGAGATACTTCCATTTGCTGCTGGGTAAAATGCATATTCTTTCAGGTTTGGATGGACTATTTTGTTGATACCTACTAGCCACATTTGATGTGAGATGTCACTTAATTCTCAGGTTTATTTCTTTGTACAGATGACTTATCTATTTAAGGAAGTGGGGTGTTGAAATCACCTATAATTATCTGGTTTGAGTTTTAATTATAGTTATCTGGTGCCTTTTGTTCTATTAGTATGCATGTTATGAAACCAGGGACGCCAAATGTTGATGCACATATATTTGGTATTGTAATATATCTTTTCAATTAATTGAACCACAGGATAACTTCTTGTTTTTTTTTTTTTTCCTGATTAGTTTTATTTAAAGTCTATTTGTCAGCTATTAGGATAGCAACACCTACTTGTTTCCAGGTCCCATTTGCTTGGAATGTTTTTTTTTCCCACCCTTTTACTTAAGGTGGTGACTGTCTTTAACGCTAAGGTGAGTTTCTTATAAATAACATATAGATGAAACTTATTTATTTCATTGAGTTATCTCATGTTTTTCAAATGAAACATTGGGATCATTGAAATTTACGATTATTAAAATGTTGAATAGATTGAAGTGAATTTGTTGTGTTTTGCTGGTTTGTGTCCGTAGCTGTTCTGTGTATTTCATTAAATCATAGCTTTCCTCCTGCCTAGAGTCTTGGCTGTGCTTTATGTCTTTCTTTAATTCAATTTAATGTTAATTTGTTTAACATGTTCGTTGAATATGAAAATTTTAATGCTGTGCAGTCATGGAAAATTTTTGTTTCTCTATCAACTATGGCAGGTAATTTTACTGGATGCAATAGCCTTAGTAAATAGCTTTGGTTTTTTTTTTAGAACTTGGTGCGTATTGCTCCAGGCTCTTACAGATTTAAGAGTTTCCACTGAGAACTTAGTTGTTTTTCTGATGGGGTTTTCTTTATATGTGACTTGTCCTTTTTCTCTTGTAACTTTCGTTTTTTTTTCTTTGTTCTCTACATATAATGTTTTGATTATGATACACTGGTGAGTGTCTTATTTACTTTTTATTTTTGGTATTGCTAGTTTGGGGATCTCTGTGCTTCTTCTGTCTGCACTGATAAATCCTTCATTAGTTTGTAGAAGATTTTTGCTGTGATCTTGTTGAAGATTTGGCCTGTATCATTTACCTAGTGTTCCTCTCCCTTGTCTATGCCTAGCATTGGAAGATTTGGTCCTATGATGATGTCCTATATTTCCTGGGTATTCCTTTCCTGTGCTTTAATGCTTTTTCCATATTCTTTATTTATTTTGTTTAGATCCTCAAACTTATCGTTGAGTCTTCATCTACCTTGGCTTGGTCCATTCTACTTGTAAGGATTTCCCCTGGGTTCTCTAATTGGGATATTGAGCTTTTACGTTCCATCTTCATTTCAGTTTGTGTTCTCTTAAAAATTTCTCTTTATTGAATTCAACTTTTAAATCCTGAATTACCTTCATCATGTCATTCAGCTATGGGTTCACATTTTCTTGGACATTGCTCAAGCATTTGTTGTTATCCTCTCGGTGTTTACTGAAGTCTTTGTTCATATCTTAAGTTCCTTGAATTCTTTGCTTAAGTTTATAGTTGTTCTTCTAAATTCCATGTCTGGGATTTACCTGTGTAACCGTCACTAAAGCATACCTCCGTGGAATTAGTGGATTTGATGGGAGATGCGATGTCTTGGTCATTCAGGCCATTTTGTTTCTGTGATATGTCCTGTGCATGAACACTTTTTTGGCTGCATGTCTGATATGATAGTCAGTCCTTTTCAAGATTGAGCAAGAGTAGGAGATGCATGACCTAAAGCTGGTAGATTGGTTCTTTTGTTGATCCAGTGAATGGTGGCTAAACTTGTGAGTGCAGAAATGGCAGCAGACCCAGGAAAGGATGGTAGAGGAACATGTAACCAGTAAAGGTAGCTCTTGAAGAAAGCAGGTTCAAACCCCACTGATCTGAAGCTTACTCTGTAGATGTAGATATAGCTGTATGTAGAGGCAAGAGGGACCCAGTAAGATGGGGGAAGAAGGAAAAGCCTCTTACCCAATGAAGGTTCCTAGAAACAAAGAGGGTTTTGGGCCTCAATCTCGAACTAGATTTCAGGTTTTGCACATGGCATTGTGATGGGCAAATGGAGCTGCTCTGACTGAATCTTTAAAAGCCAAATATGAATTTAGCCTGTGACTTAGCAATTTTTTTCTCTTAGATATGTGGATATATATTCAAGCAACATGAAAATAAAAGACTACATGAAAACAAAAAGACCTTGTATACGAGGATGCCTAGTTGTATCATCCATCACAGCTACAAATGAGAACAAACCAATATTCCTGTACTGGTGAATGTTGCATACCAATGTGCTAAGCATTCATCATACACTCAGACATCAGAATGCTGGTGCATAATGAGAGTAACATAACTCAGATATGTGCTGTAATATGGAAGACTCTTAAAAACAGTCTAAGTAAAACAAGTGGGACCTATAGCCCTGAGTTAAGGCTGGGAGCTAGGACTGATCACCGAATGAGCTCAATGGAATCTGGGCATATGTGAAGGAAATATTCTAACAGGATGTAACCATGGTTACACAGCTCTATAAATTTATTAAAATCATTGTTTGTATACTCAAAGTAAATCATCTAATTTAACATCATGCTTTAATAAAGATACTGTATGTACTAGTATTTAAAACAAAGGAGGTAGAAAACAAAAATATAGTCATAATGAAGAATGTGGGAGTACTATAATAAGTAATAAATAAAATGAAACAATTTTGAAAGCTTTATCATAAATATCAATAATGAATTATTATTTGGTAGCATTAAAGGAAATGAAATAAATCATACTATGGATATGAATGATTAAGAAATAATAAATGCTATTCTTGTATTGACTTGAGAAGATTTAGAAACCACCAGGAAGGAAAATACCTAGGAAAGTATGAGAAGAGTCTACTACAGATGACTCAAGATTAAGATGTAAGTCATCTACATCAAGTAATTATAGCTCAAATTTAGGATTAGATGCGGCAGGGGTTACAGCTCAGTGCTTGTATAGCATGCACAAGTCCTATGTTCAACATGGAGGATCGCTAAAAGTTGAAATTAACACTAGGATGAAATAAGTTCTGCCATTTCTATTAAAATGTAAGGTTATGAAAATAGATGAGAACCATCTCTGTCCATCTTCTCAACAGCCCAAATACTAATGAACCCAATTAAAATTCATAAAAACAGAAATGATGCACCAGTTCAATTAAGATCAAAAGTGATAACATAGCAAATAAAATACATTAAATGTAACAGTGTGGTATTTATTATTATTAAATGAGACATGTATTTGTTAAAAGGTTTTCCTTATTCCAAAAAGTAAGGGTGGGTTTGCACTGGGAAACCTAATAATAACTTATAAAAACAAATATAATAGAAAATCATGATTTCATGATAAATTCCAAACTGCTCATCTGAAGATGACTTTAGTGGTTGATATGTACAGAGGAATTAACTCAGTATATGCATAGAAAACAAAATCAAAACAAACAGCTACCCTTTCACTCCATAACAATTTCAAATGTATTTAACACCTAAATTATAATATGTATCAATTTTGCTTTAGATATAATGGATATATTTTATATACACATATTTGCATGTAATGCATCTGTGTATTATTCTACCTATTACCACCTATATACCATCTATTTAATCTATGTTATGCATTTACAATAGTTCATTTTCTTCCTAACAAAATGCCTTACGTTGTTTAATTGCTATATCATAGCAATAATTATCTGACTTCTGCTTTAGAGCAGTCAGCTGTGGTGTCTTTTGAGAATCTCCTTTCTGCCTGTCACCTGGTACATTCTAGTGGCATCATCAAATGACACATGAATAAGTATTCTCCTCCAAGATGGTGGAAAGGTGGAATTCATACCACGTATTTATTTTTAAAAAGAAGAAGTACATTATTTTTTCAATAGGATAGTAAGTTCTTTTCACAATAAAAAAAGAGGAAAATTAAGACATATAAAAATAGTGGCTATAAATAATGCAAGGAGATCAAGAGAGTCAGTGTTCACTAGGTGTCTTAGTCAGGGTTTCTATTCCTGCACAAACATCATGACCAAGAAGCAAGTTGGGGAGGAAAGGGTTTTTTCAGCTTACTTCCACATTTCTGTTATCACCAGAGGAAGTCAGGACTGGAACTCAAGCAGGTCAGGAAGCAGGAGCTGATGCAGAGGCCATGGAGGGATGTTCCTTACTGGCTTGCTTCCCCTGGCTTGCTCAGCCTGCTCTCTTATAGAGCCCTAGACTTCCAGCCCAGGGATGGCACCACACACAAGGGGCCCTGCCCCCTTGATCACTAATTGAGAAAATGCCCCACAGCTGGATCTCATGGAGGCACTTCCCCAACTGAAGCTCCCTTCTCTGTGATAACTCCAGCCTGGGTCAAGTTGACACACAAAACCAGCCAGTACATTAGGGAAACTCATTAATATAAATTTATGTAATTGAATGTTTTATGTATATATAATAAATGTATTATATGTATATATGTATTATGTACACATACTGTATATATATATGTATTATGTATATGTATTATATGTATTATATATGTATGTATTATGTACATATATAATATATACATATGCATATACATATGTATGACAAGAATAGTAGGTAAAGCAACCTATTTATCACAAATGGAAAGCAAGTTTATAGATTAGGAATTCTATTTGGGCAATAAGATATAAAACTCAAACTTATTCCGTTCAAGTAGATGTATCACCCTTTATATGAGTGGTTGAGGCCAGTGAAAATGACATAGTTGAGTATATGAGGTGCTTGTTATGACAGGAGATGTGTGGCCAGTTTATAGGCAATTTAAATCCACCTAGTCTTTCATTTTGGTGAACATTGTTACAAATATGAAAATAATCCTTTTTACAGATAATTTTCCTAGTAGTAAATGCTTTAGCCAGTGGATGTTAAAAATAACTGTAAACAAGCTGACCTCCCTCCAGTAGAGGAAGTCTAAAACAGCCGTGGGTGGGGTAAAAGTGTAGCCTTTAAAAGCATGAAGGAGAGCCTTGCATCTTCGCAGAGAAAGAGGTAAGATTGCAGGTGGAGGAAGGGAGCAAGCATCTTTCCTGGTGGCCCTAGGGAGTGACAAAGGATGCAGGATGCCAGGTGTTGGATTTCTCGCTAATCCTTTGAACTTTAACTTCCTACAGAGAAGAATAATTACAGCTAAGCACTTACAAAGAGTATAAGGATGTGAAAGATGTACAGATAAATGAAAATTTTGGAGTTTAATTGTATTTCACAGAACAATTATTCTTGAATCAAATTACAAGTAGGAAAATTTAACAGAAAAAAAAATAGTACTTAGGAAAGAATTTTAAAGATTAATTCTGTGCAGTGTTTTCCAGTAATGGTACTATTGCCCATAGTAAAGGCCCTGAGTAAGACAAATATAATAACAATTAAAACATGAAGAGGGTTGTGGAGATAGTTTAGTTAAATAAGGTGCTGGGCTTGCAAGTGTGCGCATGGTTCATACCTTCCTCGTTATGGGGTCCATGTGAGGGTGTCTACCCTTCCTCAGTCTCGTGTGTCCATAAGCTATCTGGCCTGGTTTTCCTATTATGTTTTTAGCATATCATTGTCCTGTTCAGGTAGTTCTAATCTACATTGACACATTTATAAGATGGTTCCCTTTTCAAGCAATGTGTACGTAGAATCTGAGCATCGCAGTGGTGCTTTTACACGTTTATAACAGGTTGCAGACTGAGCCTCTGAGTTTATACCCACAGCAGAGTAAAATGCTTCTTGTAAAACAGAGTATGTGAGAGCTTGGTGCTGCCTCAAATCCAGTGTTTTACACAGTGTGGAGTAACTTAGACCAGGGTGTTGCTTTACCTGCACAGCAGGCCTTTCTTCACAGCTACATGTGGGATTCTCCTTAGCTCCCTACTTGGCTCACTTGTGACATGTTGCAAATCTATGTGGTAAAGCGAAGTTGCGCTAGCGTTGTGTGCCAGAACTTAACGAATATCAGCCTCTTGATTGTCACATGGATGGAATTCAGGGAGAAACGCCAAAAACAAAACAAAAAAAATTCTGATAACTAGTAGAAAATGCAAAATTATATTAGGCTTTTTTTTTTAATGTGGGTACCAATATGAAATGTTTGGAGAGGAATAGGATGATGTGTCAGAAGTGATGGAGATACGAAATCCACAATAGGTTACATTTAAGATGAAGAGTGAGAAAATTGAATGTGTGTGTGTGTGTGTGTATGCTTATGTATGTATGCTTGTTCATGTCTACATATGTGTGTGCATGTGTGTGTTGGTGTCTTTGTAAAAGGATAGCAGAAAAACTAAGAAATCAGGCTTCTCAAATGTTCATTTGAAGGTAATTAATTTGGAAAGTATTGGTAATGAAATGTTCACACACACGCACACACACGTTTGGCTACTGAATTACTTCAATTTTATATCTATTAAAAATTAGTTTGAGGACACACCAGGAAGTGGTACAAACAGTTTCTTTCCTTATGATATCCTGGCCTATCGAAACAAGTAAATTATTAAGTTCCAACTAATCAGAATTCAGTATTATATCATAATATGTTAAGTTTCATGAAAACTAAAATTTAAAAAAAAAGGTGGAACCAATAAATACATAAGCTTTTACATAAATTATATAAATTATTTGGAAATTACTTTCTTGCATATTTCAGAAAAAAGTCATAAGTGTATCTGTGATTTGACCCAATTGAAAAAAATGGGCGTTTTATTCGTGGGCATTCTAAATCCCACCTTCTGCGCATTTTCTGTGTGAGCTGTAGGAAGAGATTTGGAGATGCAGAAGTAAGAAAAGAAATCACAGGGTACAGGGAGATGCAATGAAGTTACGAAATAATAAAATAAACTGCCTTAGTAAAGATGAGATTGCACGGGGTATAGAATTATTTATATGCCTTCAAATCTCTCACAGGGGTAAGACTATGACCATGAGATGCTCTATAAGACATATGTTAACTTACAGATGAGTATTAATTTATCATGTAGCCTTCCTTTTAATTAAGCACCTAAATCAAGATTGCATTTTTACATTGGAAATGGCATATGGTTTAAAGTTCAGGATAGATCAGGTTATAAAATTTATATCGCCTACGTACTGGATTTACATTAAAAAGTCATATTGCCAAGGCAAAGGAATTAGTGGAAAGAATTGTTCTTGGCACCACTTGGCTAGGTTTCAGGTGTTGTTTTGGTAGTTTAATTGGGATCCCAATGGTCAACCTGTCTCTTCCCAAAGTCAGAAGTTTTCCCAAGGAGATGTTTTAGGAGGACTTAGAGGATGTAATGATGCACAAGACAGTCAGCTCATTCATCTCTGTTGAAGCCATCAGAGTCGTTTAAATTAAATTTGATTTGTAGTACTTTCAACGTTTTAGTTTTGCTTAATTAATTGTAAGTAGAAACAAGATTTGTGACAGAGCTACTGGGCTTTGCAGGCAGAACAGTGATATATGTACCTCCCAAAGCAGAAAGCAATAGTTCTCCTCCATCAACGCCTTGACTTCCTTTTTTAAAAAATATTTCAATCTCAGAAAAATAAGTTAAAATTATGGATCACATTAAAACAATAGTGTCATCCAAAACAGTATGTACTTTCTATTTCTGGACCTCCCTCTTGGTATATTACTGCAAATTTTACAGCACTTAAATACTTCCAAACTTTTTAATGTGAGAGGATATCTCAATTTATTACACATATATTAAGATTGTGTTATATAGGGATATTATTCAATAACTCTGGTTTTCACATTTGTACTCTATAAAAATGATGTGGCTGTAAATTATTGGAGAAAATAAATATAAACATTAAAATCCTCTCAAGTGAAAATACACAAAATACATGTCTCGGCTGGCCAGTGCCCTGAGCAGACCTTGGGCACAAATTCCACAACCAGTCCCACAACACCCAGAGGAAGCTCCACTCCCAGGTGCTCTAACAAGTCCAGATCACAGGATCCCAGAATCACAGGATCACAGAGACAGCTTGATTGAGGAGTTCTGACACAACCAGGAAGGACAGGCTCCACTCAGATTTAGCAAGGGCAGGTAGCACTAGAGATAACCAGATGGCAGGGGGCAAGCTTAAGAAAATAAACAATACAAATCAAGGTTACTTGCCATCATCAGAACACAGTTCTCCCACCATAGCAAGTCTTGGACACACTATCATACCGGAAAAAGCAAGATTCAGATCTAAAATCACTTCTCATGATGATGATATACTTTCAGAAAGATATAAATAACTTCCTCAAAGAAATACAGGAGAACACAGGTAAGCAGCTAGAAGCCCTTCAAGAGGAAACACAAAAATCCCTTAAAGAACTACAGGAAAACACAATCAAACAGGTAAAGGGAATAAACAAAACCATCCAGAATTTAAAAATGGAAATAGAAACAATAAAGAAAACATAAAGAGAGACAACCCTGGAGATAGAAAACCTAGGAAGGAAATCAGGAGTCATAGATGCAAGCATCACTAACAGAATACAAGAGATAGAAGAGAGAATCTCAGGCGCAGAAGACACCATAGAAAACATTGACACAGCAGTCAAAGAAAATGCAAAAAGCAAAAATCTCCTAACCCAAAACATCCAGGAAATCCAGGACGCAATGAGAAGACCAAATCTAAGGATAACAGGTATAGAAGAGAGTGAAGATACCCAACTTTTAAGTTCTACTAATACAAAACAAACAAACAAAAAGACTTTGCATTTATGTACATTTAAAAAATACTAGCAGTGATATATTATTTTAAAATATATAGTTAATATGTTTGGAGTTATTTAAAATTTATATTCAGAAAAACATGTATTTTCAGTATTGCTGTAGACAATCATCTACATAAGACTGTTAAATTGATTGTTGTTTTATATCAATCAACTTTTATAATACTCATTTTATTGTTATATTTTATACATTTTAAAGAATATGACAAAAAAAGATATTGTAGGTATTGAAGGGAGGTCTCTGGGAGGAGTTGGGCTACAGAAGGGAAACAAGAATGTGTTTTAATTCTGTTTACTTAAAATATGTTTTCAAATGTTAACATATTCAGATAAATTGAAATCACATATCTTTTCTCATCATAATGCAATAAAACTTAAATCAATTAAAAAAATCTGATCCTTTGAAATTTTATGTTACCAATTCAAATATGGCTAAAAATTCCATAGGAGATATTCTGAAAAAAAATTATTAGTGTTAACATCTGCTGAAAATAGGTGCTCTTGTGTCACTTGTACATAGATGCAGAGTTATGTTTTAATATAAAACTGATTTTGAAATGGTAAGGGGCTGGAGAGGTTGCCCCATATGGCAACTTGCATATTTGCCTGACAAACACAAGATTCTGGTTTCTACCTCCAGAAATAATAAATAAACAAATAAATAACAGATAGATCAAAAAATATATACAAAATACAGTATACCATGCTATCAAAAACCTCCCATGTCTTAGCTGTTCCAGTGAGGCAGATCTAGGACTCAGAAATGTGACATATTCCTCAAGTGTCATCAGGGACTTAAAGAATCATGATTTTCAATATTCTTACTGTCATAACTATATGATTGCTACATTTCTCATACTCTATCTTTTCTGTAGAAAATCTGTACCAGCACTATGTAAATGAATTTTATATAGAGAGAAGTTAATGAAGAAAATGATATCAGAAAATCCAGTATTGGGTGTTAATTGTCCAGTCTTTCATCACTTCAATGTCTTAGACAGATGTCATTTTCTACCTATGGTTTGTCGGATAAACTATATAAAAATGTCGCTGAGCAAACTGTATTAAGACTAAATGCTTTCTCTACGTTCTATTGAATGTCTTCATTTTTGACTTTCTTACCCTCTATTTCTTAAGTTCATTCACAACTGCCAACAAGAGCTTCTCTTAAAGAGAAAACTGCAAAGACACAAGACTAAACGGAGAAAGAAAAAAATACTGCCCATCTGCCATGGGCAGTGATGATCTTATTTAAAGGTATTATTCCGGGTCTTCCACATTGCTTTCACCTAAGACTTCAATAGACAAAAGATTTCCTTTCCTGGTTGCAGCCATGCTCTGTAGAGTTTAAAACATGGGATGGATTTCCCTATAAAAATGAGGTGCCATGTTCATCAGTGACTAAACAACAATAGGATATTTTATTGGTAGAAAGGCCTAAACTGTTAAGAGGTAGATGAAACATATATTAGCAAATAGCATTATGGATGGGCCCATCATCATAAAAAATAGCAAATTATAAGAATTGTACCAGACTGGAGAGATGGCGCAGAGGTTAAGAGCACTGACTGATTGTTCTTCCAGAGGTCCTGAGTTCAATTCCCAGCAACCACATGGTGTCTTACAACGATCTGTAATGGGATTTGATGCCCTCTTCTGGTGTGTCTGAAGACAGCTACAGCATACTTGCATTAATAAAATAAAACTTAAAAAAAAAAAAAGAATTGTGCCATGTGATCACAGGATTCATTATCTTACAAAATCTCAGAGGACTAACTTGTATCTTTCCTTTGTTCTTGGTCTGTCCATAACCTTGAATTGTATTTACAGATCTTCAGTTTACCACACTTTCAAGATTATCATCAGTCTTTCTGGGTTGGTGTCCTGGGCAGAACTTGGGCACAAGTTCTGCAGCCAGTCTCTCAACACACAGAGGAAGCTTCACTCCCAGGCACTCTGACATGCCCAGAATCAGAGGTGAGGAGGACCCAACATCTGTCCCAACATTGGGAATAACTGGGACCGGCTGAACCAGGCACACAGGAACTCTGCCAGCCCAGTGGCTCTGGTTCCTTCTGGTCTCTCTGGACTGTTGTCCTGAGCAGACCTTGGGCTCAAGCTCCACAGCCACTCCTGCAATACCCAGAGGAAGCTCTACTCCCAGGTGCTCTAACAAGCACAGGACCATAGGATCCCAGAATTACAGGATCACAGAGACAGCTGGACTCTGAGGAGTTCTGACACAACTAGGATCACAGGAAGGACAGGTTCCAGTCAAATTTAGCAAGGGCACATAGCACTAGAGATAACCAGATGGCAGGGGGCAAGCTTAAGAAAATAAACAATACAAATCAAGGTTACTTGGCATCATCAGAACCCAGTTCTCCCACTATAGCAAGTCCTGGAGACACCATTTCACCTGAAAAGCAAGATTCAGATATAAAATCACTTCTCATGGTGATGATACAAGATTTTAAGAAAGATATAGATAGCACCCTCAAGGAAATACAGGAGGACACAGGTAAACAGCTAGAAACCCTTCAAGAGGAACCACAAAAATCCCTTAAAGAACTACAGGAAAACACAATCAAACAGGTGAAGGAATTGAGTAAAACCATCTAGGACCTAAAAATGGAAGTCAAAACAATAAAGAAATCACAAAAAGAGACAACTCTGGAATTAGAAATCTTAGGTAAGAAGTCAGGAAACATAGATGCAAGCATCACCAACAGAATACAAGAGATAGAAGAGAGAATCTCAGGGGCAGAAGAAACCATAGAAGACATTGATACAACAGTCAAAGAAAATACAAAAAGCAAAGAGCTCCTAACCCAAAACATCCAGTAAATCCAGGACGCAATGAGAAGACCAAACCTAAGGATAGTAGGTATAGAAGAGAGTGAAGATTCCCAATGTAATGGGCCAGTAAATATCTTCTACAAAATTATAGAAGAAAACTTCCCTAACCTAAAGAAAGAGATGCCCATGAATATATAAGAAGCCTACAGAACTCCAAATAGATTGGACCAGAAAAGAAATTCCTCCTGTCACATATCAAAAACATCAAATGCACTAAACAAAGAAAGAATTTTAAAAGCTGTAAGGGAAAAAGGCCAAGTAACATATAAAGGCAGGCCTATCAGAATTACACCAGAGAGTTCTCACCAGAGACTATGAAAGCTAGAAGATCCTGGGCAGATGTCATACAGACCCTACAAGAACACAAATGCCAGCCCATGCTACTATACCCAGCAAAACTCTCAATTACCATAGATGGAGAAAACAAGATATTCCATGACAAAACACAATTTGCACAATATCTTCCCACAAATTCAGCCCTACAAAGGATAATAGATGGAAAACATCAACATAAGGAGCAAAACTACACCCTAGAAAAAGCAAGAAGTTAATCTTTCAACAAATCCACACAAACCTAATTCCACCTATTACAACAAAAACAACAGGAAGTAACAATTACTTTCTTAATTAACAATTTTTCTTAATATGAAAATTAACATTACCAACATATCCTAATCGATTGAAATCCAAAAATATGAGGAATTAGAAATTTGTTGATTGTCATGTAATGTTCTCTCTAATTTGGTAATTGGAGAAATACGTCCAATATTGTACAATGTATATACACTTCCAGCTTGTTTGTTTGCGACAGTGTTTAGCTGTGTACAACCTAAGTCTTGAAATCTTGCTTCTCCTATCTCAGCCTCTCTATTAGTATTATTATTTATTTCATGTTTTTACACTATACTATGATTTTCAGAACAGCTTATATATTTCAAAAGTATTTATATACCCAAAAGAAACAAGGACAATTAACTAGGGACTTGGCTCGTAAGAGAACAGCAAAGAGTGAGACTGAATGCTTTGCTTGACATTTGTAATTCTTGCATCAAGTTTGAAGAAGAGGACTTTATAAGTTACTTTTTCTCTGAGATGAATGCTTTTTAAAATTATCACAGCTAATGAACCAAATTCTTACCCTCACATAATGTCTGTGCCACCCTCCAAGCAGAACCGTTGTTTATTGAAACAGTTGGTGAATAACTTTATGAATAGACCATCTTATTACATATACCATTTCTTAAATGAATGGAACCTGTTATCTGTGGGCTGAGAATAAAGTCACTCACTAAAGTCAAATAGCTTTGACCATAGCAGGAAGTCTGTATCCAAAAATCATGCCTACAATTCATTTCTTGGTGCAGCAGAACTATCAACTCTCAGCTTAGCTACGATGGAGGTAAGTCCTTGGTGATGTGAGGGTTATTGAAGTACAGCCTTATTACAATGAATTTTAATGTCTAAAAATTGTTCTTATTTTGGGCTTGTACCACAGTAAGAGCCAAGATTTTAAACTCTACTAAATACAAAGCAAACAAACAAAAAGACTTTATATATTTATGTTCATTTAAGAAAATACTAAAAAAAAAGAAAGAAAATACTAGTAGTGATGTATTATTTTGAAATGTACAGTTAATATGTTTGAGTTATTTAAAATTTATATTGAGAAAAATATACTTTCACTTTCTGTAGATGAGCATCTACACATAAGACTGTTAAATTGATTGTTGTTTTATATTCAAACAACTTTTATAATACTTATTTTTATTGTTATAATATTTTATAAATTTTAAGGAATATGACAAAAAAGATATTGTAGGTATTGAAGGGAGGTCTCTGGGAGGAGTTGGTGTACAAAGTGGAAACAAGAATGTGATTTAATTCTATTTACTTAAAATATGTTTTTAAATGTTAACAAATTCAGATAAACTGAAATCATGTAACTTTTCTCTTCATAATGCAATAAAAGTTAAAAAATAAAGAAAAGTTTGCAAGTACTAGAAGGGGAATGTTTTAGGGAGAAAAAGGAGTAGTTTGAGGGTGTGAAATATGCACAGATGAAATCATATTTCATTATGTATATGTATGAAGTTCTCAAAGAATAAATAAAATGATACCCTATAAAATAACAAGAACAACAAAAAAAAAAACAAAAAAACAAAAGATTATCATCTTACTTCTTCCCCCCAGGTTTTGCATAAAAAATAGGATGAGGTGGTAAAATTACACATTCTTTAGGTGGGGGAATTATATCTGTACATTGAAGAAGGCAGACACAAAAAATGTCTCTTTTTTTATTGCTCTGAACATTCTTTGGGTAATGTGTCAACAATTTTATTTTATTTTATTTTATTTTATTTTATTTTATTTTATTTAAATTTTGGTTCCTATTCCATACACAAGAGATCAGACTCCCAATGTCTCTCAAATGTTTGAAGCTAGTATAGGGACAGTTGTTTAGCCTCCATATTGAGTATGCATGTACAAGATGTCACCAGGATTGGAGAGTGTGACCTCTTTCA
This sequence comes from Mastomys coucha, assembly GCF_008632895.1. Lineage (NCBI taxonomy): Eukaryota > Metazoa > Chordata > Mammalia > Rodentia > Muridae > Mastomys > Mastomys coucha. The sequence goes on from NW_022196909.1 coordinate 29,911,791, forward strand.
AAACCAAGAAGTTCCCATTGTCAAAAACGCCCAGTTGACCTTCCTTGCCCATCTACTGCATCTTCTGAAAAAAAAAAAAAAAGAGCAAGACTCAGGGCATTCCATCACGTCTTACCTTATGGCATCAGGACAAGACTGGCTGGATTTCTCCATACAGGTTGTAGACTTTATTGTTCTGCCAACACTGGGCAGTGCATGGAAAGTCTGTCTGTGTTTGACTTGACAGTTACAATTCTGTATCACTGTGTAAAATACTATAAATCAAACCTGCTAACTCTGTCTGTAGAACTATATGTAGAAGAAAGTGTTACATTCATGTTAAAATGAATTATTCAGAATTCTCACCAATAATAGGCCTACTTAAACATGACCTGAGGGAAATCAATGAGGCCTCAAACTAGACAAGGATTCAGACAACTAGAGAGTGCTAAGGAGTGGAGAAACAGTCTCCCTTTTGGAAAAGCACACCAATTGGTTATCTAATATTGAATCATCAGTGCTGGAGACATATACATGCAAGTAAAAATATCTAAGCTTAGAAGATTTTATTTATGTGTTTGGACACTAGAATGTCATATGTAATATATGATATATAACATATAATACATAACATGTAACACATAACATGACACATAAGAATATAACATATAACACATAATATATAATAGCAACAATGCATGAAAAAGGAGACTATGAATTATAGCAAAGAGGAGTACCTGGGAGGGATCAGAGGGAGAGGAGGGAAGGGAGAAATAATGTGATAATGTCATAATCTCAAAACAAAATAAAATATTTGAAAAAGTAGTAATTACCTGGAAACATAAAGTTGGAACATTTCAGAAGATTCAGAAGCAAATTTTCTTTAAACTACACAAAAGTATTGTAATCAAAGCACACCCTTATATTTAGCAAAGGAAAGTAGCAGCCAGTACATGGTTGTAAGCTATTCATATGTGATGCATGTCTCTCAGGAGCTAAAGGAAAATGCCAGCAAGGTATAAATGGCATCTATGGTAGTTTTGCCTATAAATATCTTCAAATTTATAACCCTGGCTCTGAAGAACATATTGTGTGGGGAAATACAGTGTGATAAATGGAAATTGTGCTTCACTGAAGTGAGAAAGGGGAAAATATAGTTTTATTTCTTGCCCAACATTTCTGCATCATGATATCTCTGAACGTGTAGCCATAAATCTGAGATGAGTCTCAGGAAATGGTGTGAAAGATTTCATTGCTAGTCAGTCAGAGCACAGAATTCCCTTTATTCTGTCAGTCAGAGAAACCCAGAAGGCCAAAGTAAATGGTAGGACCAAAAATGCAAGAGGAAGTCTGGATTTTCTGGCCATTTATACTAGACATTTGAAATCCCGAAGAGATATCTCTTATGCAGTGTGAAGGTCAAAACATTGGATTATTGTCCATCAATAACATAAAGAATTATGACAAATATGTGCATTTTGGCTTTTTTTTATGCCTTAAAAATTAAATAAAGTTTTGTTGTCTTGAAAATGGATCTGGGGAGCTTTCATGGATTAATCCATCCATGATATTCTTGCTATTCAAAGATGCTTCTTTTATCTATAAATAAGAATTATAATGGACTAATGTGGTCTGGGACAGTTAGTTACTAGATATAAATCTAGATAATTAAGTCACTGACTTTACAATTGCTTCTCTATAAACAGCAATTAAATATCTTACTCTGGAAGGACATTAAACTTTCAAACTTTTTTATTACTTTTTATTGGATATTTTCTTTATTTACACTTCAAATGTTATCCCCTTTTCTGGTTTTCCTCCCTCCTGGAAACATTCTATCACATCCTCCCTCCCCCTGCTTCTATGAGGTATTCCTTCACCCACCCACCCACTTCCACATCCCTGAAACTTTGTTTTGTGTGTTTAAAACTAAAAACTCATAGTTTTAGATATGTATATATGTAATTTATGTATTCATATAGTATATATATAAGAATCTTAATATATCATTTCATTCATAGATATTTCTTCTAAGATTATTTGATGTTTTCATCTTCGGAATACTTTTTCCATTTATCTGGATTCAACAATTAATTCTCTTTTCCCTTCTTTATTTTCTCTGTTTCCATCCATGTAGATAGAGAAATATAGGTTATTGCCTTGAAAACATCTATATTTATACATGCATAAGTCATTTAAGAACATAGACACTTCTAGAAAATCATTTGGATATTATTGTCATCAAAAGGTTAAATTGATATTATATAATTTAGCATACATTCAATGTTCAACATTTTCTGAATGTTATTTGATGTTATTTATCTGGTATTTCATTAGCAAAGTGTCTTTGATCTTCAGATATTTTGCCTTCTTGATCTAAGATAGCTCCTCTAAGTTGTATGTGTTTTTTTTTAAACATTGTTTTTATTTGTTTGCTGCCATACTTTCTTCTTTCTCTCTCCCTCCTACTCCCTCGCCTCTTCCTGCCCCCCTTCTTTTTCTCTGTGTGTGCATGTGTGCATTTGTTTGTGTGCATACTTTGTGTCCCATGGCATTGACATTTGTAGTAGTGTCACAAGGCAGAAATATTCTGGATTTCTGAATTTTCTGGAGTGTTTCTTTGAAAGCAGACTCATAACAAATATAAATTTATAACAGTATGGTAGAGGGGGTCATTCTGTTATACTCAGGAGCCACATTGGAGCAGTGACATGCTGCAGACTTCCATTTTCAATACTCAAGTGTTATTGGGTCTAGCTGTTGCCTTAGTGAAAATTTAGAATGTGTGATTAGTGATCTCTGTTAACAGCAATATTAAAACTAGAGGTCTACAGCTTTCTAAGTGAACCGCATTGGCTTCTGTGAGAGTTAAAACACTACACAGTGGCAAGCGGTACTTTTCTTTTTATTCTTTTTTCAGGGAGGATATTGGGAAGATCAAAACTAGGGCACTGAACATATGAAGGGAAGGGTCCTTGCCAAACTCCAGCCATAGTGGCATTCCTCTCATTTTAGCTTTCACATGCTAGAATTCCTAGGGACAGCCTGACATATGACATTGTGGGGTTGTTCACATACCACAGGGAAGACTGTCATCTCTGGTAGCCCAGTACCGCTTGTTTTCTAGAAAGTTATGTATATATTTGTACTAATTTAATTTGCATAAACTGTGTCTGGTCTGTAAACAACATATTGTTAAGTAGATGACAAATTAAGAAAACCAGCCAACAGATTTTTAGTGTTAGAAACGTGTTGCCCGTCAAGGAAGTAACTCCTGCCATTATAGATTCAAGGAAGTTCCAGTAAAAGTCTTTTTGCTCTGTTTTTGCTTAGTTATTAGTACTAATGAAATTACCAATCAGTACTTATTTGGGAACAACATACATTCATTGTAACTTTATTCAATATTGATGTGAAAATTTGGTAAAAATCAATGATATCCTTGAGAATCAACTGGTTATATGTACTTTAAAACATATACTGTTGTGTTATTGGAATTCATGAACTTTCTGTCATGACCTATTAATATCTGTGTAATTACATAAAAGTACATCTATATAGATCACACCTTTTACAGTCTTTCAGTAAACATTTTATACTCCACTCGTTCATAAGCCATTTTGTCCTGGAAAAGATAGCAATTTTATTTTTTATAATTATCAGATAACTTCTAGATCACTGTAAAATAAAGGTTTTCCCCAATTGTACTTTGTCTATATTAAGTTCCTCTTTAAATACATGTTTATTCAATGCACTCATTTTAAATTGAGTATATTTTCACTTGAACCAATAAATACATCTCTGGTTGCAAAATAGTGCTCTCAGTCATCTATTATGTATATGTTTATGTATCAGCTGCTATTTTTTCTAAAAGTAGCAACTATTTCTGGACCATTATGGACAGTGCTGATAACAAAACAAAACAAAAAGAAAACCATGAAGAGTGTTAAAACCATCAAAGTCACCAATGTTTTTTTTTTATTATTTTTAAATTGTTCCTAGATTCAGGGCCATCCCTTCTAGTTAGCTTCTCTGTTCCTGGAGATAAGATCTCCATGTTTGGGGCATTTCTCTTTAATGTTTTAAGATTTAGTTAAAATATAGCTATCTCATCACCCACCTTTTCTCCTCCCTCCTACTCCTCCCATACCCTCATCTGCTTTTTCCAAATCCACAGCCTTGAAGATGTTAACTGCTGTAGTTATCTACACATAAGAATCATTAAGCATATACCTACAGCCTGTACAGTCTACAAAGCGTTTCCTGCAGTCTATTTCCTAGAGCTGACCTATTCTGCTCCTTCCTTGGGAATACTGACTCTCCACATCTTAGCAGTTGATCCCCATGAAATTCCCCATACCTACATTATCATGCTAACTCTTGTGAAATGGTTCAGGTCTAGTTTAGGCAGCCATGATGTTGAGATCCCATGGGCGTGGCGATTCCCGTCACAGCTAGAAAGTTCCATTTCACAATCCATTCCTTGATCCCCTTTGCTTTACAATCTTTCTCCTATTCTCTTCCCAGGAGTTCCCTGACATCATGAGCCAAGGTACACTTTATAGTTTATCTTGACCAGATATTACCCATTTTGCCATTTAGATACTTGCCATGGGATGAACTTTATTCATCCACCCGAAGTTACGTGGTATTTATGTTCTTGTTGCTATGGGGATATAATTCTCTTTCTGTCTGTAGCTAAGAAACATGCCTATGACAAACAATACCTATACCTCAAATATAACACAAGAGGATCTATTCCCACTCGCTTTCATATTTGTCTTGTACTATATTTCTTTTTTTTAAATTTATTTCTTTTTTTTGTTGTTGTTGATTTTTTTCAAGACAGAGTTTCTCTGTGTAGCCCTGGCTGTCCTGGAACTCACTCTGTAGACCAGGCTGGCCTTGAACTCAGAAATCTGCCTGTCTCTGCCTCCCAAGTGCTGGGATTAAAGGTGTGTGCCACCACTGCCCGGCTATATTTCTTGACATTAAGAACTTTAATTTACCCAAACATCATATAATTAATCATTTTTTCTCTTAGCAATAACAACCATAACAACACAACAACAACCACAAAATAAGCTTTGGGGACAATGACACTACTACTACTTCTCCATAAAGGTCATGGAACTTTTGCAGTTCCTACACTTCTATAGTATCTTTAGCTAACGTTGCACAGAGGACTCTGATCTAGCATTTCTTTAACTACTCACTGTTTCCCCTCTGCTGACAGTAAGCCTTCAGTTTCATGCAGTTTTCCTTTGTTTTGTTTTGTTTTTTTAATTAAATGTGCCTTGCTATTGAGCCTTCTGAATACATTGATTCATTCATTCATTTTCATCAATACTTATTTGAGGCCAAGCCTCATTACTTAAAAAAGGTTAGCCTCCAACCTTCAGCCCTAGCATTATGACCTCCCTATGCTTGTGTTGCCAGCTCGTATTGCCATGTCTAGTACTATATTCATTTAAAACGTCCTTAAGATGTTTATGTAGAATAAAAGTTAGAAATAGAAACAGATGCTTTTATCGTTGCTCCACCCAGTCATTCCTTAAGCCCCTTACTCTTTAAATCATTTTAATTAATTAATGATGTCTTTCATTTTTCCTTTCCTCTGAAGAATATCCAGTTTGGGAATATCCTATTTATCTGATTTTGTATGTGTTGCCTTTTGTTATGGTTTGGACCTGAAATGTCCAGGGAAGTTTAAGTGTTGAGGAGGTGGTACCCAGCTGATTGGGTATGGTAGTACTTCAAGGGGAAAATGCAGTGGTGGTGGCTGTTTTACAGTACATCTCAATCTCAGCCCCTTCCAGTCTTTCTCTCTACACTAATGACCACTCCATGAATATCTTGTTCTACTTCCTTGGCTTCAAAGAGACAGAACATAATGACCATGGCTTAAAAACTCTGAAACTGTGAAAAAAGGTTACGCTCTCCCTTATAGGTTGATTTTTTTTCATATATTTTATCTTACACACACACACACACA